>NC_073237.2:64102500-64418750 GCF_029281585.2 Gorilla gorilla gorilla
CCCTTTATCTCACATTTTCCCAACACACTTGTTACCTTTTGCCTTTGATAATACCCATTCTAGTAGATGTGAGGTGATACCTCACTGTGGTTTTGTATTTTTTAGTAGAGACGAGGTTTTGCCATGTGGCTAGGCCAGTCTTGAACTCCTGACCTCAAGTGATCTGCCTGCCTCGGCCTCCCAAAGTGCTGGGATTTACAGGCATGAGCCACTGCATCTGGCCACTCACTGTGGTTTTAATTTGCATTTCCCTGATTAGTGATATTGAGCACCTTTTCATGTATCTGTTGGTCATCTGTATGTCTTCTATTGAGAAATTTCTATTAAGGTCCTTTGTTCATTTTTTTAATCAGGTTATTTATTTTCTTGCTATTGAGTTGTATGGGTTCCTTATATATTTTATATACTAACCCCTTATCAGATGTATGGTCTGCAACCATTTTATCCCATTCTACAGGCCATCTCTTCATTCTATTGTTTGTTTCCTTTTCTATGCAGAATTTTTTTTTAGTTTAACACAATCCCATTTGTCTATGTTTGCTTCTGTGATACTTTTGAGGTCATATCCAAAACATCATTGCCCAGGCTAATGTCAAGAAGTTTTTTCTCTGTGTGTTCTTCAAGTAGTTTTATACTTTTGGATCTTACTAAGTCTTTAGTCCATTTTGCAGTCAAATCCTCTACCCCTGAGCCATGCCCCCAATCTTTAGTCCATTTTGAGTTGATTTTTGTATATGGTGTGAGAAAGGGGGTTAATTTTTCTGTATGTGGATGTCCAGTTTTTCCAACACCATTTATTGAAAAGACTCTCTTTTCCCCATTGTGTGTTCTTGGCAACTTTGTCAAAGAGCCAACCGACTGTAAATATGAATTATTTCTGGGGTCTCTATTCTGTTCCATTGGTCTATATGTCTGTTTCTACACCATTACTATGCTGTTTTGATGACAGCTTTTTAGTATATTTTGAAGTCAAGTAGCATGATGCCTCCAGCTCTCTGTTTTTTGTTTTTTTTTTTTTTGGTTTTCAACAAACCAAAACTTAAGAGATGCAGCAAAAGCAGTACTACAAGGAAGTTTACAGCAATAAACTCCTATATTAAGGAAGAAAGATCTCAAATACACTTAACTTTACACCTCAAGGAATTAGAAAAGGAACAGCCCAAAATCAGCAGAAGGAAAAAAATGAACATCACAGCAAAAATAAATGGAGACTAGAAAAACAATAGAAAAGATTAATAAAACCAAGAGTTTTTTGAAAAAATTGACAAACCTTTAGCTGAACTAAAAAAAAGACAAAATTATAAATGAAAGATGAGACATTACAATTGATACCACAAAAATACAAAGGATTATAAGATACTACTATAGACAAATATATGCCAACAAATTAGATAACCTAGAACAAATGGATAAATTCCTAGAAACATACAACTTACACCAAGGCTGAATAATACAGAAATAGAAAATCTGAAGAGACCAATAGTAAGTAAGGAGATTGAATCAGAAATCAAAAACCTCTCAACAAAGAATATCCCAGGATGTCATGGCTTCACTGGTGAATTTTATCAAATATTTAAAGAGAAGAATTAACACCAACCCTTCTTAAACTCTTTCCAACAACTGAAGAGGATGGAATCAACCCTTCCAAACTCATTTTGCAAGGCCAGCAAGGACACTACAAGAAAATAAAATTATGGGTCAATATCCTTGATGACTAGAGCAGCAAAAATCCTCAATATAATACTAGCAAACCAAATTCAAAAGCACATTAAAAGGATCATACACCCTGAACAAATGGGATTTATCCCTGGGATGCAAAGATGGTTCAACATATGCAAATTAATTAAAATTAACTAATACCACGTTAACAAAATCGAGGATAAAAATCATGGGATCATCTCAATAGATGTACAAAAATCATCTGAAAGAATTCAACATCCCCTTTCATGATAAAAACTCTCAACAGATTAGGTATAAAGAATGGACCTCGACATAATAAAGGCCACATACGGCATGCCCATAGCTAATATCATACTCAGTGGTAAAAAGCTGAAAGCCTTTCCTCTAAGATCAGGAGCAAAACAGGATGCCCACTCTTAACCACTTCTATTCAATATAGTACTAGAAGTTTTAGCCAGAGCTATTAGGCAAGAAAAATAAAATACATCAAAAATGGAAAGCAAGAAGTTAATCTGTCTCTGTTTGCAGATGATATAATCTTATGCATAGAAAACCTTCAGAACTTCACCAAAAGATTGTTAGAATAAACTCAGCGAAGTTGTAGGATACTAAAATCAACATATAAAAATCAGTAGCATTTCTATTATATATACTAATAATGAACTATCTAAAAAATAAAATGATTTCATTTACAATAGCATCAAGAGAGAATAAGGCCGTGTACAATGGTTCACACCTGTAATCCTAGCACTTTGGGAAGCCAAGGCAGAAGGACTGCTTGAGTCCAGGAGTTCAAGACCAGCCTGGGTAACGCAGAGATGTCTCAACAAAAAAATTTAAAAATCAGCCAGGCATGGTGGTACACACCTGCAGTCACAGTTACTTGGGAGGCTAAGGCAAGAGGATCACTTGAGCCGGGGAGTTCAATGCTGCAGTAAGCTGTGATCGCACCACTGCACTCTAGCTCAGGTGACAGAGTGAGACCCTGTCTCAAAAAAAAGAAAGAAAGAATGAAATACTTGGTAATAAATTTAACCAAGGAGGTGAAAGATCTGTATGCTGAAAACTATAAAACATTGCTAAAAGAAATTGAAGACATAAATAAATGGAAAGATATCCTGTATTCATGGATTGGAAGAATTAACACTGTTAAAAATGTTCATACTCCCCGAAGTGACCTACAGATTTAATACTATTCCTATCAAAATTCCAATGTAATTTTTTACAGCGGAAAAAAATATTGTATGGAACTACAAAATGCCCCAAATAGCCAAAGCATTCTTGAGCAAAAACATACATGACATTTAAAAACTGGAAAGTTTTCAGCCAGGCATGATGGCTCATGCCTATAATCCCAGCACTTAGGGAGGCCGAGGCAGGTGGATCACTTGAGGCCAGGAGTTCAAGACCAGTTGGGCCAACATGGTGAAATCCCGTCGCTACCAAAAATATAAATATTAGCCAGGTGTGGTGGCTCGTGCCTGTAATCCCAGCTACTTGGGAGGCTGAGGCAGGAGAATCGCTTGAACCCAGTAGGTGGAGGTTGCAGTGAGCTGAGATTGTGTCACTGTACTCCAGCCTGGGCAACACAGCAAGACTGTCTCAAAAAATAAATAAATAAAAAACAAAAGCTGCAAAATTTTCAAACAAAAACTTTTATAGGTGTCATTTATGAAGTACTTACTATGCCAAATGTGTAACAAATATGTTGTCCCTTATAACCATCCTCTGAGGGACAATCATTATTTCCGTATTACAAATAGGAAAATGGAGGCTCTGATCCAATCAGAGACAGAATTCCACCCCAACTCTGACTCCTTACTTATGTTCTAAGCTGACTCTCAAACAAATAACTAAGCAAACAATAGCTTTTGCTAGATAGCACCATGCTGTTGAAACCCACCTGTATGAAGGAACCTCTGCGGGTATCTATAATTAAGTTAGGACTGTTCCAACTTGAACTAGTTGCTGTCAATTTAGTTTTAAAAATTGCTCCAGCCTGAGGCAGAATGTGCCTCTTAGGAACCTCAAAATTGTTTTGTCAATCATGGAGTAATCTTTACTGAAATGCTATAAATGTTTTTCTTTCCCTCTTCTTCCTGGAGAACTGATAACAATTCTGAAATGTGTAAGATGTTTGCCCCTCCTTTACGCAACTTTTTACAAAAAACAGGGTCCTAAGATAGAGGACCTTGCACACAGTCTCCTGTTCAGCTGCCTGAGAAGGCATTACTGAGCACTTACTACATCCCCATTTTTTGCAACACGATCTTTCTCAAGTACAATCATCCTAAGTTGGGCACTATTATTAACTCTTTTTTTTTTTTTTTTTTTTTTACAGATGAGAAAGAAGGGGCTGAGAGAAGTCCAGAGCTTGTGTTCTTTCCACTCTCCTAACCATGTTGATTCTGCCACAGCTCTACCATCTGCTTTTCAGTGCTGCCCTCAATAGCTCTGCTCCAACACAAAAAAAAAAAAAAAGGATGAATAGCTTAACAAGAGAGAGGGGAATCAACAGTAAATAAATGTTTGAGCCTACTCAGGGCAACTTGTGTTGAGTGAGAAAATAAAAGGATGGACCCTATCCTCAAAGAAATTAAATCCAGGAATAGTGTTAAGACACACGAAAATAAGTAAAATAGAAAACACTCCTTTCTCAATCAAGAGTTCTCCACCTCAGCACTACTGACATTCTATAACTCTTTGTTGTGGGCTATTCTGGGCATCTCTGGCCTCTACTCCCTAGATGCCAGTAGCACCCCTCCCCAAAATCATGGCAACCAAAAATGTCTCCACACACTGCCAAATGCCCCTGGGGGGCAAAAATCGATCTCCCACCCCCACCTGTTGAGAATCACTGCTCTGAATGACACAGGTGTTGAAATATACCTATTATTATTATTTCAGGTTATTCCAGGGCTTCATCTTAGGTGCAAGCTTTCAGAGTTCTTTTTCAATATACGAATCAATCAAGATTTATAATCTCAAGAGAAAAAAAGAGCCCCCCAAATTACTTTTTTATCAAAGACATTAGCAACACTTGAGAGACAATTATCCCAAACCTGTGGCTTGTTGAAAAATTAATTTATCCCATCCATGCTTTGATCTTCTAGCAAATTATTTTCTGAGACAAGATTTAACTTGTGAGGGCCTGACAGGCTAACCAGCTGTCAGACAGGAACTGGTATCAAATTCCAAGTGTCAAGTGGAGAGGAGGCTTCTCGTCCTCCCCAAGGGAACCCTGCTCAGTAACATACCAAATGTCACAGAGGGTTCCAATTTTCCCACGCAAGAGCAGAGGTGCAAGCATCAACGCAGCTTAGCTTTGTTTTCAAAGGAAAAAGAGTTGTTTAGGAGGTGGTTTCATTTTATATTTCAGTATTTCCGTTATGAAAGGGTTCCTGTTGTTTTAGTTTTAGTTCTTAATTTCACCATAAGCAAGAGAGTCACAACTCAAGTGGTATCCTTGCTTCTCTCTCGCTTCCTTTCCCTAAAAGAGAGGAGGAGGTAGCTTCCAGTCTTCCAATGGGTCTTGCTCATCTCACACCTGACCTGCAAGGTGCGTGCTGCCAGCCAGGTGGAACAGATGCACCCTGAATAAAATGCTTGATTAGAAACCACACACTTTACTTAAAGGGGTGCCGACTGCGAACTAAGAGAGTTAACTGTATTGTGTTTACACCTTATCATGTGTGGCAGGCAGAAAAATGCGCCCCCCAAAGGTGCCCAACTTCTAATTCCCAAACCTGTGACTATGTTACATTCATGGCAAAAGTCATTGTGCAGATGGCATTAAGATTAAGGACTTTGGGATGGAGAGATTTTCCTGGATTATCTAGATGGACCCAATCTAATGAGTCTTTTTAAAAAGTCTTTTCTTTCTGTGGTCAGAGACAGAAAGATGGGATCACACAAGAGGAGCCAGAAGAAATGTCAGGCGTAAAAGGGACGAAATTTGCCAGTGGTGGCTTTGAAGACGAAGAAAGGGGTCACAAGCCAAGGAATACAGGCAACCTCTAGAAGCTGCAGCAGTAAGGAAATAGATTCTCCCCAAAACCTTCAGAAGGAAAAGGTCCTGCTGACTCCTTGATTTTATTCCAGTGAGACCTGTGTCCAACTTCTGATCTACACAACTGTAATATAAAAAAATGTGTGCTTTTGTGTATTTTTTTTTTCAGACAGTCTCGCTCTGTTGCCCAAGTTGGAGTGCAGTGGCACAATCTCAGCTCACTGCAAACTCTGCCTCCTGGGTTCAAGCGATTCTCTTGCCTCAGCTTCCCGAGTAGCTGGGATTACAGGTGCCTGCCACCATGTCTGGCTATTTTTTTTGTATTTTTTAGTGGAGACAGAGTTTCGCCATGTTAACCAGGATGGTCTTTAACTCCTGACCTCAAGTGATCCGCCCACCTCAGCCTCCTGAAGTGCTGGGATTACAGATGTGAGCCACCGCACCCCACACATGTGCTGTTTTAAGCATGAAATTTGTGGGTTTTATTACAGCAGGAATAGAAAACTAAAAGACTTTAGTTCCTGGAAGTGGGGTGCTGTTATAACAAATGCCAAAAAATGTGGAAGTGGTTTTGGAATTGGGTAGTGAAGGAGCTTGGAAGAATTTTGAGGAACATGGTAGGAAAGGTTTACGTTGCCTTAAACAGACCTGTTAATAGAAATATAAACAATAAAGACTGCTTGTGAGGACCCAGAAGACTGCTTGTGAGGAGCATGGTAGACAGAACATAAATAGCCTTAGAGAATATCTCAACTGTCAAGGACACAGGAAATCACAAATACCATGATTCTACAGCCCATTTGCTGCCTACTGTGCACCAAGCAAGTGGAGCTCCAAGGCAGGCAAAGGCCCTAACAACTCAGGGACAACTCTGTCACTCAGCAGGTGTACTGTATTGTCTGTTTCATCTCACGCTGAGAGTAAAGCCATTTTCCTTGCATGTCACTAATTTCCTAGCCCTGTGACCTGGGGCAGACCACCTCTCTGAATGTCACTTGGGGATGATCACAGTACCTGTGAGGTCACACATGAAAACTCACAGTACAGTGCCCAGTACACAGTAGGCACCAAAAATGTGAGCTATTTCTCTATCTGGAGAGAAAGAAGTGTGGGCAGGAATAGATCCTTCCTTTCTCCCACAGGAAAGCCCCCGAGGACTCTTCCCCCAAGGAAGACTTAGGGCCTTTGCATAAGGGAAGGAAACAGATGCAAATGTAGGGGATCCTCAAGAAGCCACATACATCAAAGGCAAGGTTTGGGGACCTAATGGGGTTATTCCAAAAGCAAGGGACATAGGTACTGAGGTCTGAGGAAACTGCCCTAGGCAACAGAGAAAGTAAAAAAGGAGGCTGCGTTGTTTCTTTGGGTGACTCTATTGCTGGAAACTTGCCCACTGCAGTCTGAGAACACTGGGCAGAGTTACTGTGCCACTGTCAGTGCCAACTTGGACAGGAAGTGATGTGGCCAATCCCACGGCTGCGAGGCCCAGCAGGAGGGGCAAAGGGGGCATCCTCAAAGAAAGACATCATTTTAAATTCTCTGGTCTGGCTTCTTACCTCAGCTTCCCCTCGGCCCAACCTCCACCCATCTCCATCCATGGAATTACAATACACAACTCAAATTAAAAGACTAATTGTTCCTACATGGGCAAAATTTTACACAAACTTATAGAATCTTCTACTTAAGATGAATAAACAGCTTTCTTATTGTAAACATGTTTTAGTGTTGGTGCTTTTATCAAGTTTCTGGGAGAAGCCATCAGAGGAAGAAAAAAGGCACTAGAAACATCTGATCCTTTCTGTCTCTTTACATCTGTACCCTTGACTATAAATCACAGTAATTCATTCCCCAGGATGAACAATCAATAGTTAAATGTCAGCCAGTAGGCTGCTGCATAACTAACAGGGGGAAAAATCATGCTAGGAGTGATCAAGATAAAACTAAGGGGCAAATAATTAAATAATTCTCTGCTGGTATGTTTCAAAGACGTATGTCTGCCAACGTGGTCCAGATTTTTTGCTTAAGAGCGGCATTTTCCCCTTTTCTTTCAAGAAAATCTCCTTAGGGCCTGCTGAAAAGATATCACATCTTACATTACTTTCCGTTGATAGTGAAATCCACAGCCTCCCCAGCAATGTGATTAAGGCACAAATTTTTGAGACCAAAGCACATGTACCCAACTGAGCACAATAATACTTTCAAAAAAAGAACAAGTTTCAAAAGTTCTTCTAACAATTCCATTGTTCAGGATTCACAAGCTGGAAGAACGTACATTTCTGCATTTTCTGAATTTCCACAAGTTGGGTCAGTCTAAAGGCTCATTCTTCACACTCCCACAAACTATTTATTACTCTATGCCCTTTCCAAGCAAATCAAGATAGGCAGTTATCAAAGCAGATGCATTATTTGGGTCCACCAGAAAACAGAACTGTTTCTGCCCACCCCTTTCTCCCAATCTGCAAGCCTCTGTTCATCCCTGTGAATAAAAATGCAGAATGACCAAAAGGTCTGGGTGACTTACATTATTCTCCTTATCTCAACATAAATGTGAAATCTGGGGGTGTCAGCTAGTCAATCTCCAGGTCCTCGTAAAAGATAATGTGCCTGGTGGTTTTGTTTTGCTTTTCACAAACATGGAAAAGCGGAAGCATGGCTTAGAGGCAACTATATAATGAACTTAGCTGCTGAAAACAAATTCCAGCCTACTTCCAGAAGATGAAAAACAACACATAATGCATAGAAACTGTTCAAAGCTCCCATGACCTTTGCATCTGTCTAACTCTATCAGGAACTAGAAATGCCACCTCAATTTTGACAGACTGGGCCTCCAAAAAACAGCCTCTCTCATCCTTGGCTTCTCACCCAGCAGCACCACCTTCAAACTAGGGACAGTCCAGATACCAGAGTATGATCCAGTAAAAACTATTCAGGATTCAGATAAGTCAAATAAAAATCAGATGGTCTAAGAGTGTTTTGGAGGAGGGGAAAATATATAAATAATTTTCCATTTTCTATGCCTGTCCAGGAGCACTAGGTAGTATTTAGACTGTGCCTGCCACTTTAAATGCATTATGCCTTACCTCATCTGTCCCCCACAAAAAGCCCAGTGATAAATTTTCTCTATGTCCATTCTTCAGATGGAAAAACAGACTTAGAAAGGTTAAACATGCCTAAAGTCACAAATTGGCAAATCTAAACTCTGTACCCACACTAATGCTTTTAACCTAGGCTTAATATCTACGATATACGGTGATTAGCAACAGATTCTAAAAACAGCTATGACCCCTCCAAATTGCCCTTGGGGTTCAATGAATTTTACTGAAAAAATTAATGATTATCTCCTTTTTTCAACAACCTTTGTTCAAAACCTCACACACTCAGCTTTGCCTCTGACTGGCAATAAGTCACAATATCTCCATGGCACTGGCTTCAAAGCAATGCAAATATTCAAAAGTGCTTTCCTCTTCAAAGACATCACTGCAGGACAAAATCCAATTCCAAAACTGTTCCGACCAGTAACATGGTGCCAGAGATGTCCCATTATCGTCTGCAAAACACCCAGCCTCCAAGCACAGCCACCTCCCTGTTCCCTCCTGCAGCTGTGTACACAAGGTTTATTATACCCCAATGGCCAGCTTTGCTTTCTTGCCAAGAGATAAGAAAAACAAGGTTGAGACCCTACTGCTGGTATGAAAATCTTCTATCCACACTCCAGAAATCTGGAAATGCACTTCTACATAATAAACTCAAGCAGTTTTACCCACTTCCAAGATATTCCAAAAACAGTGATAAAGGCTGTATTTTATTCCCAGGGTAAGGCTTAAGGGGCAAATAAGATGCTCAAGCCAAGTAGCTTGGTGAAGACTTTCATATAAGGAATGTTAAGCTTCTGAGTATCAACTATATGTCTAAATTTAAAAATAAAACAGTTAGAACGTAGAATGGTTGTTACCAGGGGCTGGAGGGAGTAGAGGGAAATGGGGAGTTAAGGGTTGAATGGGTGCAGAGTTTCTATTTAGGAAGATGAAAGAGTTCTGGAGATGGATGGTGATGATGGTGGCACAACAATGTAAACATACTTAACATCAATGAACTATACACTCAAAATGATAGAAATGGTAAAAAAACAGTGCTTGAGGCAGAAGAATTGCTTGAACCAGTGAGACAGAGGTTGCGGTGAGCCGAGATGGTGCCACTGCACTCCAGCCTGGGCAACAAGAGTGAAACTCTGTCTCAAAAAAAAAAAAAAAAAAAAAAAGACGAATGCTCTCAAACTCCTTTTAAATCTCTATACACTGTTATGCCTAAGTGGGGCCCAAGTCCCCTTTAGAGTCATCCAAGGAAAGGACTGACCACAGGGGCTCAGAGTGGCCCACAGATGATTTTACAGTCTAGTCTATAACGCCTCTGTGTTTGTGCTCATGTCCAATGAATGTTTTACACTTATTATCTTACAGGAAAAAAACAAGTTGTTGAAATTCCTCACTCATGTGCATGCTGCTTGGAGGCCAGGTGGATGTCTCAGGTGAGCATCTAGACAAAAGTTCTCTTCTCTCTTGATATCACAATGTAACACAACAACAATCTAGCCCACACACACACAACACACACACACAGAAGCAGCCACATTTTTTCCCAATATATGGGCTATTTCAGAGTAACACTGAGGACAGACGCCAGAAGGCGTTTTATTCTGCCACAGTTCAGAATAAAATGGTCTCTGGTTCACTACAGTCTCTTTTCTACATCTTAGGCAAATAAAGACTTTTTTCGCAGAAAGAAAGGCACTGATGCTGCTGTACTCCGGTTAACTACTGATGCTGTATTTTCATCACCTGAGACTGGACCAAGAGTTGCATCTCAAATGACAGAGAGTCCCCACAATCAAATCTCTTTATCCAACTCTCAAACTGAGTTTTGCTTTGCAATTGTTGACCTATTTAATTGCTTTTTCTCTTCCTCAAGCCTGAATGTTCTGATTTGTAAGCCGATCTTGATCCCAAATTAAGTACTACTTTACTTTTACTTTTTTGAGACAGGGTCTCACTCTGTCACCCAGGATGGAGTGTAGGGGTACAATTACAGCTCACTGCAGCCTCGACCTCCTGGGTTTAAGCAACCCTCGCACCTCAGTCTCCTGAGTAGCTGGGACTACAGGCACGCACCACCACATCTGGGTATTTTTTGTAGAGGGAAGGTTCTTGCTTTGTTGCCCAGGCTGGTCTCAAACTCCTGGCCTCAAGTGATCCTCCTGCATGGGCTTCCCAAAGTCCTGGAATTATAGGCATGAACCACTACACCCAGCCAATTAAGTACTTCTCACTATTGTTTTAGGATCTGTTTCCCCCTCATTGGAGGGATTTGAAAAAAAAAAAGGAAGCAAACCTTGAGTTAGAAAACTCTGACCTTTACCAGCCTAGGTCCCTAAACATTCTTTGAGTTACATAAAATATGATCAGTTTCCTTTAAAGTTTGCATAATTCATTTTTTAAAATTATTTTATTTTATTGAGATGTTGTCTCACTCTGTCACCCAGGATGGAGTGCAGTGCCACAATCATGACTCACTGCAGCCTCAGCCTGCCAAGTAGCTGGAACTACAGGCATGCCCCACCATGTCTGGCTAATTTTGTATTTTTCATAGAGACAGAGTTTCATCATCTTGTCCAGGCTGGTCTTGAACTCCTGGGCTCAAGCACTCCACCTTCCTGGGCCTCCCAAAGTGCTAGGATTACAGCCATGAGCCACCGCTCCCAGCCACATAATTCATTTTTAAATGCCACTACAAAACTGACAATTAACATCAACAATAAAATATTTAATACAAGCCCAATCCTCCCTAATACAAACATATTCTTAACAATTAGAATAGTGTCACAACTAAAACATGAATAGCTCAACATCACAGAGCTAGGCAGAGCAACACAACAGAAGTCAAGAAACAGAAGTCAAGAAACAGACACACAGGCATGGGGGATTTAGTCAGAGGGAAAATGGACTATTAATAAATGATTAGGAAAACCAGTAGCCATCTGGGGAAAAAAGTAAACTTGGATCCATATGTACTAAAATAAATTCAATATGGATAAATAATTTAAATATAAAAATATTAAAACTACAAAAGTACCAAAAGAAACCCTGGACATTTTAAAAATAATAATTTTAAGATTGGGAACGCCTTTTTCTCTTCATGATATTAAATCCAAAGACTTTAAAATAAGCTGCTAATAAATTCACCAACATGGAAAAATGTAATATAACCCGAGTCAAAAGATGAACAAACTGCAAACAACTCCAATTCTTATCACGAGGGGCTTATTTCCCTTAGGTATAATGTAATACAACTTGGTAACAGCCCAATGGCAAAGGATATGAACAGTTCGCAGAAACACAAATACAAACAGCTCTTTTATGAAAATATGCTCATTCTCCTAAGAGAAATGCAAATTAAAAACAGATGAGATACCATTTTTTTCTTAACAGATTGGTAAAGATTAAGAAATGTCATAACATACTGTACTGGCAAGGATATAAAGAAACAGGTACTTCCATACCTTGCCTGTGAGAGCGTAAGCACAGCTTCCATGAAAGGCAGTTGGAGTAATATCTGTGACAAGTACAAATGCACATATCCATTCACCTGGTAATTTCATATTCATCACACATGGCACTATCACGTATGAGCATAATATATGTACAAAATTACCCCTTGCAGCATTGTTGGATGTAGCAAATCAACAGGCAACTGATTAAATAAAATATGGAGTTTAAAACAATACTATGCCACTCTTTAAAATGATTTAAAAAAGAAACCCATACCTCTATATGGAGCAGTCTGAAGACACATGGTTCTATGAAAAAAAGATGCATAACAATATATAAAGTCTATTATCATCTGTGATTTAACAGGGAGAGAGAGTATGATCATATACACACACTTTTAAAAATATATATGAGGCCGGGCGCGGTGGCTCACACCTGTAATCCCAGCACTTTGGAAGGCGAAGGCAAGTGGATCACGAGGTCAAGAGATCGACACCATCCTGGCCAACATGGTGAAAACCCGTCTCTACTGAAAATACAAAAATTAGCTGGGCATGGTGGCGCCATTGCACTCCAGCCTGGCGACAGAGCAAGACTCCGTCTCAAAAAAAAAAAAAAAGTGTATATATATGTGTGTGTATATATATACATAAACACAGTTATCTCTGGAAGGAGGAATACCAGTTGCCTGTAAAGAGAGAATATGGTAGCTAGTACAGGAAGTGGGTGGCTTTTCACTATACACCTTTTACATCTTTTAAATCTGAGCCATGGGCCAGGCACAGTGGCTCACACCTGTAACCTCAGCACTCTGGGAGGCCAAGGCAGGAGGATCACTTGAGTCCAGGAGTTCAAGACCAGCCTGGGAAACATAGTGAGACCCTATCTCTACAACAAATAATAAATTAGCTGGACGTGGTGGTATGCACCTGTAGTCCCAGCTACTCGGGAGGCTGAGGTGGGATGATTGCTTAAGCCCAGGAGGTCAAGGCTGCAGTGAGCAGTGATCATAAGACTGCATTCCAGCCTGGCTTACAAATAAGATCCTGCCTCAAAGAAAAAAAAAATTGAGACATATTAGCTTGAAAATGGCATGGTGGCTCATGCCTGTAATCCCAGCACTTTGGGAGGCTGAGGTGGGTGGATCACCTGAGGTCAGGAGTTTGAGCCCAGCCTGGCCAACATGGTGAAACCAGGTCTCTACTAAAAATACAAAAATTAGCTGGGCATGGTGGCGGGCACCTGTAACGCAGCTACTTGAGAGGCTGAGACTGGAGAATTGCTTCAACCTTCAACCCAGAAGGCAGAGGCTGCAGTGAGCCGAGATCAAGCCACTACACTCCAGCCTGGGTGACAGAGTGAGACTCCATCTCAAAAAAAAAAAAAAAAAAAAATTATTTTTTAATTCAGTAAAATGGTTGTAAGGTAAAGCTGAGGAAATCCACCAGAAAATGGAATAAAAAGACCAAGACATAGAAAATAGGAGAGAAAAAGGTAAGATAATCAGAGGATTGCCCAGAAGGACCACCAACATTAGAAAATGCAAATTCAATGAAAAGAGGGAAAGTTATCTAAATATAATTTTTTAAATGTTCCAATAATTGAAAAACATTAAGTTCCCAGTTTGAGAAGGCCATTGTGTGCCCAGAAAAATGAACGCAAAAAAACCAATTAGAATACTTGGACAAAAAGAAAAATCCTAAAAAGTTTTTTTTTTTTTCCCCGAGACGGAGTCTCGCTCTGTTGCCCAGGCTCGATGGAGTGCAGTGGCACGATCTCGGCTCACTGCAAGCTCCACCTCCCGGGTTCATGCCATTCTCCTGCCTCAGCCTCCCCAGTAGCTGGGACTATACAGGTGCCCGCCACCACGCCTGGCTAATTTTTCTGTATTTTTAGTACAGACGGGGTTTCACCATGTTGGCCAGGATGGTCTCAATCTCCTGACCTTGTGATCCGCCCGCCTTGGCCTCCCAGAGTGCTGTGATTACAGGCATGAGCCATCGCGCCCCGCCCCTAAAAACTTTTAAAGAGAAGTGAGGGGAAACTCTATTTTTTTTTTTAATAAAAAGCTAGAACTTTAGGGAACAATCTCTTTAAAGTTCTGAGGGAAAAGGACTTTCAAACTAGAACTGTACACTTGGCTAAACTAGTAAGTGTGAAGGTAAAAGAAAAAAAAAAAGAAAATTTAGATATGCCAAATCTCAAGAAGACTATCTCCCTTGTAACCTTTTGCAGAAGCTGTTGGCCAATGCTCTTTACCAAGACCAGAGAGCAGCCGAGTGTAGTGGCTTACACCTGTAATTCCAGCACTCTGTGAGGCAGAGGTGGGCAGATCACCTGAGGTCAGGAGTTCAAGACTAGCCTGGCCAACATAGTGAAACCCCCATCTCTACCAAAAATACATAATTAGCCGGGTGTGTTGGCGCCTGCCTGTAATCCCAGCTGCTTGAGGGTCTGAGGCAGGAGAATCACTTCACCCTGGGTGGCGTAGGCTGCCGCGAGCCAAGATCGCGCCACTGCACTCCAGCCAGGGCAACAAGAGTGAAACTCCATTTCAAAAACAAACAAACAAACAAAAAACACACAAAAACCAGAGACCAAAAGAAACCACAAAGGAGGAGGATACCATAGTATCCAGGGAAGAGAAACAGAGAAGGTACAGAATGGCCTGGAAACTTCAGAAGGGACGCCTTCAGGAAGAAAGGATGAATGAACAGCTACCCTGAGGTGTGCAAACACACAGAAAGGAGGGTTAGGCTTCAGTTTGGGAATGACTCAGTGACAGGTACTTAAAACAAGCACTCAAAACAATGATTAACTCTGGGTGGGCAAAAGCTGTATGAGGAAGGAAATATTTAAATTACATGTCGTGGCTGTGAATTATTTCCAGTCTAAATAATACTATAAGCGTTATATATTAATCAAACAAAAATCATATTAATATTACAGCGGGAGAAGAGACGTGTTGGGGGAAGTCATAAGAGTTATATCTTCATCTTCCACAGTGTGAGGAAAGTAAATATCCAAAATTGAATTAAAAAAAATCAAGAAATGACATGATAAGCATGCTTTCTCAAGATACAGTCATTTTCACAGGTCTAAAGCAGTCAAATATCAGCATTTTCTTATGGTTCAACATCAGAAGATAGATGAGAGATTCCTCTGAGGAGAGGGAATCAGGTGGGAAAAGCAGGGCAGAAAGCTACTGTTTTCATGGACGGTTTTGTAGAACAACTTGACTTTTTGAAGTATGAGAAGACACGTACATAAAACATTGTTAAATTTCATTTAAATAACTTTTTGTCATTTTTAATTTTTTGTACAGAAAGGGTCTTGCTAGGTTGCCCAGACTGGTCTTGAACTCATGGCCTCAAGCAATCCTCCAGCCTCGGCCTCCCAAAGTGTTGGGATTACAGGCACGAGCCACCACACCCAGCCTTAAAATCTGTCCTAGAGCCAATATTCAAGGGTTTTTCCCATATGAGAACCAATGATGGTCTTATGTGTGCTGCTCCCATAATAAAAGCCATATTTCAAATCACATCTAAGTCTAAGACTTCTAGGTCTACTGCTGCTGGTGCTGCCCACCAGCTCCTACCTGTGGGCTGGGGAACAGTCATTGCTCTGCCGTCCCGTTCTCTGGGAGAAATGCCTGAGAGACAGCACCAGGATCACACTCCTTGAAGACTTCAGAATTTTTCAGGTTTCTCATTAGCTCCAAAATTTTTATAATTGTAAAGTGACTAAGATCACAAAATAAAATCAGAATTCCTACTTTTGTGTTCTCCAAGAAAGGCCCCATTCTCCTCAGAGGCAGAGAGGGATACATGTGGGTTTGCATGCAGAACTCAATTAAAAGCAACCTGAATAAGAAACAACTAATTTGTCAATGGCTTCAGGTAACCAAATTTCAGAAACAAACTGATCCTTTATTTTAGAAATTTTAGAAAAATATTGATCCTTTGGGTGACAAATACAATTTGTTTTAAAACTAACTGTGCAGTTTTCCAAGAGGTCCTTGTGAAATCCTCAGTTCCAGTTCTAATGGAGAAACAGCAGCCAGGGGAGCAGGGAAACCAGCCCAACCCTTGCTGCTTATTCTCCTAAATCACAGGGCTAACATCACCACATGCCTCCTTAAATAAAAATGCAACACTTATTAGAGCCATTGACAAATCTAGCCAGCTCAAAAATATGAAATTCTATGGCTTTTTGTATGCCTCACTTTGGGAAGCCAAGGCAGGCAGATCACTTGAGGCCACGAGTTCGAGACCAGCCTGGCCAACATGCTGAAACCCATCTCTACTAAAAAAATACAATAATTAGCAGGGCATGACAGCGCATCCCAGCAATCCCAGCTACTCAGGAGGCTGAGGCATGAGAATCGCTTGAACCAGGGAGGTGGAGGTTGCAATAAGCCAAGATCATGCCACTGCACTTCACTTCAGCCTGGGCCACAGAGCAAGACTCTGTCTCAAATAAACACACACACACACACACACACACACACACACACACACACACGTATGTATACATATTCTGTCAGAAATCAGGGTCCTTGGGTTTAAGAAGCAAGAGTTGGCTGGGAGCAGTAGCTCACGCCTGTAATCCCAGCACTTTGGGAGGCCAAGGCGGGTGGATTACCTGAGGGCAGGAGTTTGAGACCAGCCTGGCCAACATGGCGAAACCCCGTCTCTACTAAAAATATAAAAATTAGCCAGGTGTGGTGGCACACGCCTGTAGTCCCAGCTACTTGGGAGGCTGAGGCAGGAGAATGGCTTGAACCCAGGAGACAGAGGTTGCAGTGAGCTGAGATTGGTGCAGTGAGCCACTGCACTCCAGCCTGGGTGACAGAGTGAGACTCTGCCTCAAAAAAAAAAAAAAAGCAGCAAGAGTTTGGGATTGACTAACCAAAGCAATAAAGCAATAGACAATAGTAGTTTACAAGCATGTTAATACCTGTATAAGTGAAATTCAATCAAACAGAAGCCTGTAGAGAGACAGGATACCCAAAATTACTATTTCAGAACACTGATCAAAACCAGTAACTAGCCGGGCACGGTGGCTCACACCCATAATCCCAGCACTTTGGGAGGCCAAGACGAGCAGATCACCTGAGGTCAGGAGTTTGAGACCAGCTGGCCAACATGGTGAAACGCCGTCTCTATTAAAAGTACAAAAATTAGCCGGGTGTCATAGTGGACACCTGTAATCCCAGCTACTTGGGAGGCTGAGGCAGAAGAATCGCTTGAACCTGGGAGGCGGAGGTTGCAGCGAGCTGAGATCGCAGCACTGCACTTCAGCCTGGGTGACAGGCCAAGACACAGTCTCAAAAACAAACAAACAAACAAAAAAACCCCACAATAAGTGACATACTACTTGAAACAATGGTGTCAACCTGGCCAAAGCTAAAATAAAACCAGCCATAAGCTAAGATAAACAAATCTCTGTAATAAATGAATTCTCTTCCTTTGAAGATTGACTTGAATTCTTATATACCATACACTCCCAAAAGTTACTTGAAAAGTCAAACAATAAAAGGCAGAGTTATTGTCAAGAAAAAAACAACAAAAAACTACAGAACGACTTAATCAAGTAAAGGCTGGGGAAAGGGGAAAGGAAGGGAAGGGTTGTATTACTTCACCAGCAAGTTGAAGCCAATCACTTTCACAACTGACCATGACACTTAGTTCCTGGCATCCTGGTAGCCAAAGCAGAAAAGGGAATCAGGTAAGTTGGGAGTCCCTGTTCATCAAGGAAATAAACGTTTTCCTAACAGTGAACTGAAATATATATTTCCTCACATAATGGGTTCTGAAGAGCATAGTAAATCCTTATCAGCAGCTCATTTAACAGCAAATACCTATTTAAGTGTCTTCTGCGTTTCCAGTTCTGTTCTAGGAGTTCGATGTACCACCAACCAGCAAACCAGCTAAAGGTTCCTGCCCTGGAAAAGCCCATATTCTACTGGGATATGCTGAAAATAAACAATAAATATAATAGGTAAATTCCATAATAATACTGGTTAATTTTTGATATGAAAAAAAAAAAGAAGAGGCCAAGCGGATTAAGAGAGACCTGGAGTGCCAGAAGACAGGTTATAACTTTGAATAATCACAGCACTGACATGGTGACATCTGAGCAAGGACCTCACTGAGGTGAGGACAGAGCACTTCAGCCACAGGAAGGAGCCAGTGCAAAGGCCCTAAGGGAGGCAATAGGGATACCTGTGGAAGAGCAGAGGTGGGGGCGAGCACAGGAGAGGCTACAGAATAACAAGTGACCGGGCAAGGACAGCCATGGAGTTCACTGTAAAAACTTTTCCTCCCATAGAAACAAGGAGCCAACAGAGAGTGTATGCAGTGCCACAATGTGACTTTTGTTTTTAAAAGATGGCTGTTGAGAATGGATTGCAAGCGAAGCAGAGAGTCCAGGTATCAGGCTAGTGCAGTAATTCAGGTGAGAGAGGATGGCGGCAGTGGAAAGAGGGAGGACGACACAGATTCTACATATATTTGAAGGTGGAACAGGATTTGCTACTGAATTAAAGGTAGGGTGTATGAGATAGGGGAGTGAAGATGATTACAAAGTTTAGGAGTTTTACCACTAGAAGTCTGTGGGGAGAAGGAGTTTGGGGGAAATAAGAAATTCTGTTTGGGTGACGTTGAATTTGAGGTGGCCACCACACACTCGGGTGTAGATACTGGGGAAGGAGTTGGACCTTACAGAGTGGAACTGGAGAAAAAAGTCAGAGCTGGAGACCTAAATGTGATAATGATTGGAATATCAACCACACTTAAACCAACGAGAGAAGATGAGGTCACCACGAGAATGAGTGTCTACAGAAAAGAGATCAAGAACTGAGACCTTACAGATGATCATGTTTTGCATTATCCATCAATACAACCAAAAGGCTAACATTAAGTCAGGCAAGGCATTTTCATGGGAAACCACAGCTCAGCAGTGCAGGCATTTAGCTTTTGGGCCAATTCTGGCTTAATTCCCATGAGCTGTCAGCACCAAGGGAGGAGTAATGAAGTGAAAACCAGGGTAGGTCAGAGGCTGGTGGTCAGGAGAGCACAGGCAGGCACACATTGCTAAGCTTAAGGAGTGCATTAGAGTTTACAGAATTATATTAGATACCAAAGTCACTCATCAGAAAATACTAACTTAAAAACCCAAAAGTCAGCATGAAGTCCCTTCCAGATCTGTCCCTGCAGAAGTAACCATTATGGTCTTTGCCTTCTGCCAGTTCAACCCCACTCTGGGTCCCAGGCCTGGAGAACGAACCCTGGGGTACACCAGGACCCCCTTCCTCATGAGCAAAAGGGCTCAAAAAGAATGCCTTTCTCCAAGTCTCGGCACTGAGACAAAGTACTGAGTACCCCCAGTATGCCACAGAGCGTATGCTCTGCTTGTGAGAACCATGAAGGAGACTGAGTGCGCACAGAAAGGAGCGTCAGGAGTGCTATCTAGCTGTGTGTATGTGCACTCCCCCACACAGAGTCCTCTTAAAACTTTTAACTGCATGAAGGAACCATGATATATGTATCTGTACCCAACCTTGGTCCAAAAACACTTGCGGCATCTTTCAAAACTAGATGTAACTATATTTACCTTTAATTTAAAAATAAATAAATTCAGCAAAAGGGAAAACAGAATCGTAAAATGAGACCTAAATTAGTAAATAACCATCATGAAATTCTCCATTTCTTTTTAACAGTGGGATATAAATTTGGTCAAAGCAATGAGGAAATCACAATCTCTTACAATATTTACATTATTCAATAAATCAAACATTTTCCCAAGAAATGTGCCAACATTTTCTAATACCAAGGCCTACAGCAACTTTTCTAACAGTTCTCCAAAAAAGGGCCACTGAGAGAGGCAAAAGGGATGACCATGTATGAGCTGCCTGTGGCTGTTTCTTAAACTCTTCTCTATTTCTAAATAATGGAAGCTGAAGACATAGTAGACGTTCATTCAATAAAAGACGCTGGGCCAGGCACAGTGGCTCATGCCTGTAATCCCAGCACTTTGGCAGGCTGCGGTGGGTGGATCTCCTGAGGTCAGGAGTTCGAGACCAGCCTGGCCAACATGGTGAAACCCCATCTCTACTAATAATACAAAAATTAGCCACGCGCGGTGGCGCACACCTGTAATCCCCAGCTACTCGGGAGGCTGAGGCAGGAGAATCGCTTGAACCCAGGAGGCAGAGGTTAAAGTGACCCAAGATCACACCATTGCACTCCAGCCTGGGGGATGAGCAAAACTCTGTCTCCAAAAAAAAAAAAAAAAAGAATCTGGAGGAAAAAGAAAGTACAGAATTCCAAGTGCCCAGTGTTTGATGAAATTTCATGAATGAACACCATCTCCCAAAAACAAGTTTTCATTAAGAGTTGGAAGCAGGTTAAGAGCTCAGGAAGAACCCCAAGTGCAGCAGTCTGACACCAGCTGAGGCTTGGTGCACCTACTTTAAAAGTCAACCAAGAAGAAGAGACTTCAGCTTTCTCATAAAAATTACAGAATCTACCTAAGACTCTTGCCTAAGTAGATGGCCCCCACACCTCATAAAAAGGAGTGTGAGGGTGAACATGCAGAAATGGCCAAGATCCCCCACAAAAAGAATCTCAACATGTAGATGGTGAATAACCAATTGAGGCACAAACGTTCTGTTCCTCACAGCAATGTATGATTATATTTTGTCATCTTGCTTCAAAGAATTCCGATTTCATATCTTTTATATAAGACAGAAATTTCCTAGTAAGAACATCAGCAACAGTTCATCAGTTTCATTTTTGAAAGAAAAATACCAAGACAGACTGATGAGGCCTTAATAAATTTTATTTCTGTCAAAAGGCCCCATCTCTACCCTTCTCTTGACAGTAGCATCCACTTTTAATTGGCTGCCAAAACCATATTAAATCAGGCAATTAAACAAAAATCATCTGACCAATAGGATACTAACAATGCATGGAAAATCAAGATATAAAAGTCAAGAGAGGAAGAAGTGTAATTTCTTGATTAAAATACAGATCTGGAGCCATGGGAAACAACTAATGGAAAGTTACCAAGTTGTTGGTACAGCTCTCCAATTCATAAAAGATTAATCAGTCCTGTCCAAAAACTAGACCCTGTTTTCCATATCTAGGCAGATTTCTGAGGCATAATCTTTTCAAAATAAAACCCAAAGTATAGATTTAACCAATTCTAAAAACTATTTCTGAATCAGAATACAGGCCATTAAATTTTTTTGAGTTAAATATAGTCTTCCATTATGGTAGATTATATTGTTTTCAATTATTCGCTAACCTCCCTGAAAGAGGATTCTATACCCCATTGTCACGTGACTTATAGCATCTCCAGATGGAAGAATTAATCGCACTTCTCTACCACATTGCTGGCAGGCCTGGCCATATGACTTTCTTCAGCCAAGTGAAGGCGAGTAGAAGTGACACACAAGCAGAAGTGCTAATAACTATGAATGAACTGGTCATTTCCTTTTTAATTTTTATTTATTTTTTTGAGACAGGGTCTCACTCTACCAAGCAGGCTGGAGTGCAGTGGTATTGATCACAGCTCACTGCAGCCTTAACCTCCCCAGGCTGAGGTGATCCTCCCACCTCCACCTCCCAGGTAGCCGGGACTACAGGTGCGTGCTACCACACACGGCTAATTTTTGTATTTTTTGTAGAGATGGGGTTTTGCCATGTTGCCCAGACTAGTCTTGAATTCCTGGGCTCAAGCGATCTATCCACCTCGGCCTCCCAAAGTGCTGGGATTACAGGTGTGAGCCACCGCACCCAGCTATGGTCATTTCTTTTCTTACCCTCTGCCATAAGTATGTCCCAGAGTGGAGTGGCTCATTAAGTCTAGAAATTAAAATATATTGTTTTAAGTCACTGAGCATAACTAGACTAATATGAGTAATGAAACCACTTCATTTTTAAAGCTGTTTTAATGATCAATGGAATGGAATGAATGATCATTAAGTTTTTGCCTTATAAATGCATGCTTTAAGGGGAAGAGAAAAATCTAAATGACTTGTTTGTCTGACCTTTAGAAGACCTTATTGAGAACAATAGTGGGTTCAAAGATGACAAGGTTCAACAGCTCACCATTCCAAAGGCATGTAATTAATCTCTAACTGATGGAGGATAAAACAAAGATCGAGGTTATAAACTTAACTGGCATACCAGTCTGCTGGCAAAATAAGGAAATGTAATTGTCTGGGATTTTATGAGAGGTCGAAATCATTCCAAAAAGTCCAGGTTCTTCTTTAGCTTTTCAGTATTAGGCTCTGCATGGAAATCTTACCAAGATCTGAGGATGTGAATAGTTTCACAAATGATTGCTTAAAAAAGAACTTGATGAAAATCACTAGACCTCTCAAACTTTTTTCTAGAAGCCAAAGAAAAACAACACCCAAAGTTAAGACTTCTCTCATAGCTACTCCTATGAAAATATACAAGAATTAAAAACTTAATTTCTGAAGGAAAAATATTCAACACTACCTTTTGCAAATTTGTGGCAGATCCTGACAAGTTGGAAGTCCAGAGAAACTCAGAACACTTACTAAGTTAAGGCTGATAGATCTTGATATCCAGAGGCTGTCGTGAGAGCGGGCTTTGGGGGAAAAGACACAATTATAAGGTGCCTAGTAAAAGTTGAAAGACACTGGGCGCAGTGTCTCATGCCTATAATCCCAGCACTTTGGGAGGCCGAGGCAGGCAGATCACCTGAGTTTGGGAGTTTGAGACCAGCCTGACCAACATGGAGAAACCCTGTTTCTATTAAACATACAAAATTAGTCAGGCGTGGTGGTACATGCCTGTAATCCCAGCTACTCAGGAGGCTGAGGCAGAAGAATCACTTGAACCTGGAAGGCGGAGTTTGCAGTGAGCCGAGATCATGCCATTGCACTCCAGCCTGGGCAACAAGAGCGAAACTCTGTCTCAAAAAAAAAAAAAAAAAAAAAAAAATTTAAAGACAATGCTAAGAAACTCCATATAGGCTTCATGGAGTTGTGGTTTCCTACAAGACTTGGGTCCCTGAGCCTGCCTCTACCCTTTACTTCCTGCCAGAGTTCCATCCACCTCTCTTGTTCACTGTATGTCATCTAGGGTCACTGCCCTTTCTCCGCTCCTCTAGCCTAAAGTAAACAAGGTGGCTCTTTGAGGACTTTTCCTAGGGAGTTTTATAGTCAGGAAATACTACATCCTAGGTCTTCCTTCATCTTCCTCCCAGCTCCTCCTCTTTACACACTTAAACACCACAGAATGACAATATTAATATTTCTTTCCAAACACAAAGAAGCAAAGAAAACATACATCTCGCAGGAAATAGTAGAGTTTCGATTCTAGAACCCATGCTCCGAACCCATGCTCCTAACCCCTCCCCTAGATCGAATCAGATCCCCTTGAAGTGTCTGGCCGAAAAATATAGGTAAAAAGCCAGGAAGAAATGGTAAAGTAAAAACTGCCCTGGGTCACTGGGGGTCAAGGAGGGAGAAGGGGAGGCTCAGGATGACACAACCCAGCCTGGGACCTGAGCTTAAATACAGACTTCAACATGTGAACAACTGCTTTAAGCCAGGACTCAAATCAGATGGGCCTCAACAGGTAAGCACAGTTATCTGGTCAAACTGGATGTGAGGTCAGAGGTTTACAACACTTCTTTTGAAAAGTTCCCAAGAAAATGATGCATAAACTATATTAACTTCAAGCCCCTTTAGCAGTGTTTCCTCCTTTTGCTATCAAAGTTGACAGAGCAGGAAAGAGTGACGGTTTTTTCCACAGTACTAAGGCTACTTTATCAGATCATTTGGGGATGGCTAAGAACCCTCAAGGTTGGCCGGGCAAGGTGGCTCATGCCTGTAATCCCAGCACTCTGGAAGGCTGAGGCAGGTGGATCACCTGAGGTCAGGAGTTCAAGACCAGCCTGGCCAATAATGTGAAACTCCATCTCTACTAAAAATACAAAAATTAGCCAGGCATGGTGGGGGACTCCGTAATTCCAGCTACTTGGGAGGCTGAGGCGGGAGAACTGCTTGAACCTGGGAGGCAGAGGGTCCAGTGAGCCGAGATCACGCCACTTTACTCCAGCCTGGGTGACAGACTGAGACTCTGTCTCAAAAAAAAGAATCCTCAAGGTCTTATTACTCATTCTTAACCTCAAAAGGTGAGCCACCGGCACACCCTTCCCTACAACAGGCAGAATTGAGCCCAGACATATTATCCCCACTCTTTCTCAGTAAGAGATGCTTACCTTCTCTAGAAAGTGTGAAAAAGCTCTATAGGCACATAGGATTTCACTAAAGGAAAAAAAAGGCTTCCAATTAGGTTTCCCTATTTTCCCATGAATATCCTAACGGTAGGCTTTTGTTTCCTGAGGTTGGCTAAAATAAACCTAAAAAAGAAACAAAAAGAAACAGTGTTCTTTATTAGCCTAAAAACTAATCGAAACCGTCCGGACAAAACACAGCTTGCAGCCGGGCCACAGTGGCTCACGCCTGTGATCCTAGCACTTTGGGAGGCCAAGGCAGGCAGATCATGAGGCCAGGAAATCGAGACCATCCTGGCCAACATGGTGAAACCCTGTCTCTACTCAAACTACAAAAATTAGCTAGGCATGGTGGTGCATGCCTGTACTCCCAACTACTTGGGAGACTGAGGCAGGAGAATTGCTTGAACCGTCGGAAGTTGCAGTAGCTGAGATCACGCCACTGCACTCCAGCCTGGGCGACAGAGCGAGACTCTGTCTCAAAACAAAAACAAAAACAAACACAAACAGCTTGCTGAATTTTGGAAGGATAACTAATAGCTCCCTCGTGGCTCTGAGCCCACCAAAAAACACAAGAGGGATGTGTGTGTGTGTGTGTGTGTGTGTGTGTGTGTGTGTGTGTAGAGGGTGATGAAGAACAGAAACCACACTCAGATGCACACCTGGCAGGGCATCTGGGGCCAAACCTCATTAGGACAAATTTCTTCGTAACCCAAGTGTTCAAACTTACACTGATGGAGGCATGAAATTCCTAATCACCTGAAGGACAGGTACCCCCCAGCGGGCTGCTAAGCCACTATAATGATAACTAGTGAATCAATAGCTTCATGCAGATCTGACAGCCTTAGTATGCTACTGATAAAATGATCCATATTCATTCAACAAATATTTTTGAATGCCTATGAAGTATAACCTAGTAACTCCCCTCCCACCTGGGCACATCATAAAAGGCCTTGCTATTCCTCAAGCCAGTGTCTCTGCACTGCACTTCCCACCCACATTTCTGTCATTCCCAGCATTACGAACAATTTTCAGATCCCACTCTACAGCCAAAACCGCTCCCCTTCCCTCCCCACTGACTCTAATAAAGACCCACCAGAAAGAACATCACTAAGTTCACATGATCTCATTTGGGAGCTAGCCCTGAATTCCCTAAACTTTAAAAAAGTAAAAATAATATACAACTTTCATCAGCAGTTATTTGAATTGCTTCTCCCAACTGTTTCATGCCAGAGCTGAGAAACTGTGATAAATTAAGCAATCTTCAATCATGTTTCTCAACCACCTTTTCTTGACAGGAATTCAGCAAACTTTCCTCCTACTCCTGAAGTATAACTCCAAAAGGAGTTAAAAGTTTGGTGTCTCTGGAGGCAGAGAAATCTTATTCTGCCTCCAAGGTCAGAAGCCTGAATTCTCCAAAAACCCTTTAGATAATCTGACCCAGGACATAGTCTTGCCACCAAGAGGCCAAACAATACCTGTAAGTACCTTACAGATATTTAAGACCACCTTGTGTCTGTTCCGTGATCAGCAATACACCAATAATATTTAAGGGAAGATGGAATATATGCACAGAAGTACAAAGCTAGATGACAGCTGCATGTTGGATTCCTAAAGAGGCATACAGGTCTTAAAAAGAAACAACTGAGAGGATAAAATAGGTGCCCAGAATAAAAGCTAAAGGAAGAAATTTCAAAATGTCAACAGGAAATAAATCAAAACGAACTCAAACACATCAAACCACATGTGAGGTTTCCTTGAAACTATGCATTTCATTTGCTAAGAAGTGACAAAAACTTAACAGCACTGCCATCGAAGCCTCACAATATATAGCTTATCCCTATGTTAATAATTGCCCTTTTACCCTTTAAAAAATGGTGCATCAGGATCTCAAGTTTTCTTTTACATTTATGTGGAAATTTAATTCCTGGAAACTATAGAACATGATTCAAATTCTCCTATAAAAATGTCAAAGTGAAAGGCAAAAATAAATAGATTGATTTAACAAATTAGAAAAGTTGAAAGAGTAATACAGCATGAGCAGTTTCATCCTTTAAATACCTTAATTCTCAGAACTAGTAGAGTTATCCATAAACTTCTGTTCTTTAAATTTTTATTAGAAGTAAATTCCTTGAAATACATCTCTCATAAAACTAAAAGAAAAAAACACATTAAAGGAGTGTAGAGAAACAGAAAAGCTAGAGTGCTTAAAGAACTGATACAATGTCTCTAGATGAATTCTTTAACTGGCTTTTTTTTCTTTCTTTTTTTTTTTTTGAGACAGAGTCTCGCTCTTTCACCCAGGCTGGAGTACAGTGGCACAATCTGGGCTCACTGCAAGCTCCGCCTCCCGGGTTCATGCCATTCTCCTGCCTCAGCCTCCCCAGTAGCTGGGACTACAGGCGCCCGCCACCACGCCCGGCTAATCTTTTGTTTTTTTTTTTAGTAGAGACAGGGTTTCACTGTGTTAGCCAGGATAGTCTTGATCTCCTGACCTCATGATCCACCCGCCTCGGCCTCCCAAAGTGCTGGGATTACAGGCGTGAGCCACTGCACCTGGTCAAACTGGCTTTGTTTTTCTACTTTGCTATGCAATAAAATAAACAGTATGAACCCTTTTTGAGGTGTTCATCTTCATTAGTCGTCTAGGGAATCAATAACACACGTTTACCAGATTAGCTAAAATAAGACAACAGACAATAACAAGCACTGTGGTGCAACTGAAACTCATACACCACTGCTGGGAATACCACTTGATAAAACCACTCTGACGGTACCTACTCCAGTTGAACTGCACGGCCCAAAAATTGCACTCCTAGATATATATCTAACTTAAATGTGTAGCTATATTCACCAGAAAACACATACAAAATCATTCATGACAGTACTGTTCATACTGGTCCAAAACTAGAAACCTAATGTTCATGTACAATAGGATGAACAGCAGTATATTCACATGATGGAACACTATACAGCAATGAGCATGAACCCATAACCACATACAACATGGATCAATCTCACAAATATAACATGGAGAGAAGCTAGACACAAAAGAGTACATGCTCTGTGATCTCAGGTACATAAAGTTCAAAAACTGACTAAATTGATCTATGATATTAGAAGTAAGGATACCCTTGGGGCAAGAGTTGTGACTAGAAGGGGATATGACACCAAGATGGTCAGATTGGTCTGTGGCTCCATTTGGGTAAAGGAGATGAGGGAGTATTTGGCAGAAAAGTGGGCTGAACCATCTCGTAACAGGAATAATCCCATCCCCTAAAAAGGGCTACCCTGAAGCTATTATTTTTATAGGAAAAAGCGGCTCTATTGAGATGAATAGGAAGGAAGGGAGGGAGGGAGGGAGGAAGGGAGGCAGGAAGGGAGGGAGGGAGAGAGGAAGGGAGGGAGGGAGAGAGGGAGGGAGGGAGGAAGAGGGAGGGAGGAAGAGAGGAAGAGAGAGAGGAAGAGAGGGAGGGAGAGAGGAAGAGAGGAAGAGAGGGAGGCAGGAAGAGAAGGAGGGAAGGAGAGGAGGAGGACAGAAAAGAGAAAAGGTGAATACAGTATTTATGTTTCATTTCAACTTTCGTTCTTTGAGACGGAGTCTCGCTCTGTCACCCAGGCTGGAATGCAGCAGCGTGATTTTGACTCACTGCAACCTCCACCTCCTGGGTTCAAGCAATTCTCCTGCCACAGCCTCCCAAGTAGCTGGGACTACAGGTGTGCACCAGCAATTTCTGTATTTTTAGTAGAGATGGGGTTTTGCCATGTTGGCTATGGCTGGTCTTGAACTCCTGACCTCAAGTGATCTGCCTGCCTCGGCCTCCCAAAGTATCTACTTTTGTTCTAATTGCTTTTGTTCTATTTTTCCCCAAGGTCAAAGGGTGAACCAGTCAGAATTAACAACAGAAATGTGAAAAAATTTAGCCACAAATATTATGCAGATATCAAACACAAATTTACATTCTTGCCACTAACCAAGTCAAATTTTATTAATAAGACAAGTATCAAAAGAGGTTATATCTGCAATATACAATGAATGCAAACCAACAAGACTAGAGGTTCTTATATGTTTCTTGGATGATAATTATAAAAAGCGATTAGTTATGTGTTCTGAGAGTTAAACTAAGCCCCATTGCTCAATTATATTAACTAAATGAATCCAAAAAAAGAAAAAACCCAAAACACCTCCAACAGAGTTACAGGACTCCTGACACTCTGTTTCCAATTAACTGATTGCTTTGGTAATAAAAAAAGCAAGAGAGCACTTATTTCTGACAGCACATCCACATACAAACACTCAACTCAACCATGTGTCTGTAATAAGATTCTTCATTGGTGAAAATATCATTTGCTTCCAGCATTCATAATTGAAATGCAAAGTGCAGGGAAGGAAAAGGCAAACAGGTATCTGAGTTTAAAAGCCAAAGAGAAAAAATAAAAACTGTCAAATTATGCCACCTGCTAGGCTCACAAAGAGGACACGCTCATAGGCAATTCCCATTTTTAGTGGCTGGAGTGTTTTAACAAGAGCCTCATTGTCAAGCCTCCACCATTTGAAGCTGTTTTTCTGCCGTGTTCCTCCCCGACATCATACCTTTAAACAAACCTGAGTTTTCCATATCTCTACGGCCTGGTAAAGAATGGACTGCTTTATTTTAAATCAGAAAGGTAACCAAAAGAAGACAACTAAAAATAATAAGGCAAAAATAATAAGATATCTAATAAAAACCAGGAGGCAGAGAGAAGAGGAAAGAGAGGTGTGAGGGAATATAAATTCCACTTCTTCCTTAGCAGGAAGTTAACAGATACCGTCAAATTTATGAACTCAAGCATAGACTGGCAGTATGTTTTATACTGCAAATTCTTTGACACTCCCATCAAGTGGCAGGTCGATGTCCCCTCTTCTTGAGCCTGAGCAAGTTTTGTGCTACAACCAATAGTTTGGCAAAAGGCAAGTTATTAACTTCTGACAATATGTCATAAAAGGCCATGAAGCTTCCAACTGGTTTGCCCAAGGTGCTTGTAGCAGGGTATGATGGTTAATTTTATGTGTTGACTTGGAGGATGTTTTTGGATGAGATTCACATTTAAATCAGGTAACTATGGGTAAAAGAGACTGCCCTCCATAATGTGGGTGGGCCTCATGCAAACAACTAAAGGTATGAACTGAACAAAAAGACCAGCCTCCCTGAGCTGGAGGGAATTCTCCAGCAGACCTCCTTCAGTCTTCTAGACTCTCCTCGTCTCCATCTGTTGGCCCACACTGCAGTATTTAGGACTAGCCCGCCTCCAAACTGAATAAGTCAATTCCTTGTTTTAAAAATCTTGTGTGTGTGTGTATACATACACACACACACACACTATTGGTTATGTTTCTCTGGAGAGCCCTTAGTAACACATGAGGGAAGCCTGCTGCCACACAAGTTCAACTACCTGGAGCCACCATGCTGAAGTCACCATGAAGACATGTAGTTGCCATGAAGACAAATGAAGTCAACATGTGTAGGTGCTCTGCTCAACAGTCATTGCTGAGCCCAGCATTCCAGCTACTCCCACCAAGGCAATAAGTCATGGGAGCAAAGCCTTTTTGGACCCCGTGGACCAGCACATCCACCAGCTGGGTACCAGGGAATGACCTCAGTCAACACCGAAAGCAGTAGAATCACCCAGCCCAGCCCTGCCTGAATCCCTGACCCACAGAATCCAAAACACCATAAAACAAATTTTTGAGCCACTAAATTTTGGGGGGTAATTTGCTAAAATAACCACTAGAAGAACTAAAAACATAAACAGCAGTTATCACACCTAAGCCAAGACTGTAGCTGAGTTGGGACCAGACAAGAATGATGAGTTTTGTTTTTATTTTAAACCCTTTGTTGTTTATATTATTTACACTATGTGTGAGTATTAGAAATTCTATAATACAGAAATTCAAAAATTAAGGGAATAACAGCAAACATGTTTAAAACTTACTGTATACCAACCACCCTTCTAAGTGTTCTTGAGTCTGGACAGGTTAGTGACTGCCTCAACCAAAAGAGTTGGTTTTAACTCATTCAATCCTCACAAGAACCCAATAAAGGAGATGCTTTTATTATCCCTGTTTATAGATGGGAAATTGACACACAGAGAGGTTCAGTAACTGTGCCAAAGGTCGCACAGCAAGCAACAGATCCTAGATTAAAAGTAGCCAGCCTGGGCCTACACCTACAATATTTCCACAGAGATCACCAGGCTGGCTCGGCAGTCACAAGTCACAGGAGGAAACGTACAATCTCAAACTGCCATTCACCTGGGTCTCCAAGCATATGACTGACCATGGTATTATGTGTCAAGCACTGCCACCTTTTACTTTTTCAAAACCTATTGCCTAAATGCAGTGCCCTTTACTCTAATTCCCACCCATACACATTTTTCAAGGCCAAGTCCCCCTAAATATCACCCAGATCTCTCTACTCAGCATTAATTTCTCCATCCCTTTCCTTTCCAGAGTGAACCTTTTATATCGATATTGAGTATTTCTAACATTTTGCCTATTAATACAATTTTGCATCATTATACATTCATTCCCTATGAACTCTTAGCTTTCTAGTCTCTGATTTCCCCCACCAGGGCCTTGCACATAATACAAATTTAAGTACTGTTTACTAAAGTTAAGTGATATTGGCTTATTCTGAATGAAGGCTGGTCTAGCAGCCTTCATCTTAGAGAAATTATCACTGAATTCTACCTGAGGGGAAAGGAGTTAAGATCTATAATTAGGCAAAGAAGCAGCCTACTGCATTCTAATCTCTGGCAGGTGTTTACCATTAAACCCCATGATGCTGACTTGAATGTACCAAACAGCTTTCTCCCAAAATCCTCCAAGTACTTTTTTCGGCCTGTATATTAGTTCACTTATTTTCGGTATCTTCCAGAAAAAGAATGGTAAGGAAGCCAGCATCACCAACCCCACTGTCCAGTGGTCAACCGGGGCTCTCCCTATGCACCGCTGATCTCTCTCCTTGAGAAGGCTCAGTGTCTCTTTAGTGATGTCTGCTCCCTAGCCAATTTCTAGAGACTCCTTAAAGCTGAGCTCAAGTCTTACTTTTGGGGGAAGCAGCTCCTAACCATCTAGACAAGAAAGACTTCTCCCTCAGAACTTAAACAAGCACTGCATTTGTAGAATGAACACTCCTTGGTCATGTGTAAGAATTTTGCCTAACTGGTATTTTTAATTATTAGATATAATTTCTGGACAATCAACTACTTAATGGTATGATCCTTCTTATATCCTTTCAAGCTCTTGGCTCAATACCTTTGCAAACAGGATCATATAAAGAAAATTAATCAGTGATTCCTAAATGAAATTGCCACAAAAGTTCAATTTATGCTATTTTTAAAGAAGTTATCACGGTCAACCTCACCATTATTTTCAGAATTGCAATTTAACCCAATGAGACACCCTTTTGCAGGTAATATATTAGCAATTTAAAGATTTCTTAGACTGGGTGCAGTGGCTCACACCTGTAATCCCAGCACTTTTAGGAGGGCAAGGAGGGAGGATTGTTTGAAGCCAGGAGTTTGAGACCCGCCTGGACAACCTAGCAAGACCCCATCTCTACAACTGAAAAAAAAAAAAAAAAGGAAAAATTAGCTGAGTGCAGTGGCACATGCCTGTAGTCCCAGCTACTCGGGAGGCAGGCTGAGGCGGGAGGATTGCTTGGGCCTAGCAGTTCACTGTTACAGCGAGCTCTGATCCTGTCACTGCACTCCAGCCTGGGTGACACAATGATATCCTGTCTCAAAAAAATAAAAAAGATTTCTTTAATCAATTCCATATTAGGTTCAAGGATAACTCTGCAGGCAGCAGTTTAACAAAGATCCCAAGCCACATAAACAAAAATCTCAAATTTATGAAACACCCAAGAGGGAGGTAAAAACTATATGCACAAAGATGATTTCCACAACGGTATGTACTAGTAAAACACCAGAAATTAACACACATTTCTAATAAGAGGATTATTAAATGAAAGCATATCCTTAGGCATATGCAGGGATTAAAAAGTCAGAGACTGAAGCAATATTAAGATGTTGTGTTAAGAAACAAAATACAAAACTGAATATTAGAATTGTGACTTCATAAAAACATGAACAGACATGGAAAAGCACTGGAAGTGAAGACAACAAATAATTAGTCTGCTAGGATGGGGTAAATATAGGTCATATTGGGCCAGTGGCTCACGCCTGTAATCACAGCACTTTGGGAGGCCGAGGTGGGTGGATCACGAGGTCAGGAGATGGAGACCATCCTGGCCAACATGGTGAAACCCCATGTCTACTAAAAGTACAAAAATTAGCTGGGCATGGTGGCGTGTGCCTGTAGTTCCAGCTACTCGGGAGGCTGAGGCAGGAGAATAGCTTGAACTCAGAAGGCAGAGGTTCCAGTGAGTCAAGATCGCGCCATTGCACTCATCCTGGTGACAGAGCAAGACTCCGCCTCCAAAAAAAAATAATAAATAGGTCATATTTTGTCCATTTGCCAAACTGCAGATCTACTGCTCTTCCAATTTAAAAAGGACACAACAGAACTCTCTCACACTACGGGTAGAAGTATAAACTCTACAACCACTTCAGAAATCTGCTTGACTGTACCTCTAAACTGAATCCTAGTTTGGAACTGGGAAATTCTACTTCTGAATAGAATTTGTACAAATGTACACATTTGTATTGGATATTGTGTACCAAGACATGTACTAGAATTAGAATGTTCATAGTCACACTACTTACCATGTAAGAAACTGAAAACTATGTAAATGCCCCTCAAACCTAAAAATTGATAAAATGTAGTCATACAATTGAATATTACACAGCAGTGAAAATCATTGAACTACAGCCACAAGCCAACAACACAGCTGAATCTCACAAATATAATGTTGAGAAAGAAACCAGGATACTAAAAGCTATATACCGTGTGAGTCCGTGTAAAGCATGAAAACAGATAAAACTAATCCACAGCTGGCACAATGGTTACTCTTCGGGAGGGGCAGTGATTGGACAAGAGTATAGGGGCACTTCTGCAATGCTGGCAATATTTTGGTTCTTTCTGTGAGTACTTGTTATATGTTTATGTTCACTTTGTGACAATTTGTGAAGATGTACTCTTAAGATGTATAGCTACAGGCTGGGCACAGTGGCTCACGCCTGTAATGCCAGCACTTTGGGAGGCCAAGGCAGGCAGATCACCTGAGGTCGGGAGTTCGAGACCGGCCTGACCAACATGGAGAAACCCCGTTTCTACTAAACATACAAAATTAGCCGGGCATGGTGGCACATGCCTGCAATCCCAGCTACTCAAGAGGCTGAGGCAGAAAATCGCTTGAACCCGGGAGGCAGAGGTTGCAGTGAGCTGAGATCACGCCAATGCACTCCAGCCTGGGCAACAAGAATGAAACTCCATCTCAACAAAAAAAAAAAGAAAGAAAGAAAGAAAAGAAAAAGGGTTGAGCAGGGTGGCTCACGCCTGTAATCCCAACACTTTAGGAGGCAGAGGTGGATGGATAACCTGACGTCACGAGTTCAAGACCAGCCTGGCCAACATGGTAAAACCCCCGTCTCTAACAAAAATACAAAAATTAGCCAAGTGTGGTGGTGCATGCCTGTAATCCCAGCACTTTGGGAGGCTGAGGTGGGCGGATCACAAGGTCAGGAGTTGGAGATGAGCCTGACCAACATGGTGAAACCCCGTCTCTACTAAAAATACAAAAACTGGCATGGTGGCTCACACCTGTAATCCTGACACTTTGGGAGGCCGAGGTGGGCACATCACGATGTCAAGAGATTGAGACCATCCTGGCCAACATGGTGAAACCCTGTCTCTACTAAAAATACAAAAATTAGCTGGGCGTGGTGACACGGTGCCTGTAGTCCCAGCTACTCGGGAGGCTGAGGCATGAGAATCGCTTGAACCCGGGAGGCGGAGGTTGCAGTGAGCTGAGATCGCGCCACTGCACTCCAGCCTGGCAACAGATCGAGACTCCATCTCAAAAAAAAAAAAAAAATTAGCCGGGCATGGTGGCAGGTGCCTGTAATCCCAGCTACTTGGGAGGCTGAGGCAGGAGAATTGCTTAAACCTGGGAGGCGGAGGTTGCAGTGAGCTGATACTGTGACATTGCACTGTAGCCTGGGTGACAAGAGCAAAACTCCGTCGGCAGGGCTGGGGGTGTGGGAGATGTATACCTATGGTACAGCTCATCTTGTTTTGAGAGAGGATATTGCTCGGTCATCTAGGCTGGAGTGCAGTGGCATGATCATAGTTCACTGCAGCCTCAAACTCCTGGGCTCAAGCGATCCTCCTGTCTCAGCCTCCCAAGTAGCTGGGACTACAGGTGCATGTGCCACCATAACCGGTTATTTTTTATTTTTTTTGTAGAGACGGAGTCTTGCTATGTCAATGTTCTAAATTACCAAAAAAAAAAAAAAAAAAAAAAAAAAAGATGGCATAAGCTGTCACCCATGCAACAGGCCTAAAACTTTCCGAAACACTTGAAAACAAGTTGACTTTTCTTATTGAAGGGTGAGTGAGAAGTGTAGTGGATGTTGCATAATTTGGATAGCTTCAACTCTCCTTACTAAAAATGATTTTTAAAACATGCACATATTATCCAACAAAAAGCCAGAGTGAAGTGTCCAGTTGTTCACAGACCCACTCTGCTGTTTCAGAATCTGCTCACCCTATAGTTACTCCATCTCAACAGTCCTCAGCTCCCACAAGCACTGCCCCTTTCGGCCATTATCCCATTCCTCTTCCCAGTTCCTTGCACTGCCCCCAACTGGATCCTTTTCCATCCTCCTCCTCCCACCTGGGATAAAAAGTTAATGTATGCACACATTAACTCAGAACTATTTGTGAACAGACACTGACACTCATAAAATGAAACTAGTCTTGAATGTATCAATTCCAGTGGCCATTTGCCTGTGGTTTTTTGGTTTCTTTCTTTGGGGCCAGTTTGGATATTTTAAAAAATTATTTTTAAGCCTAGTCTTTTTTCCTTCCAACATTCCCTGCCGAGCGCGCGCGCACACGCATGCATGCACATGCACACACACACACACACACACACACACAGACCCAGAACTCACTTTTGCTGAGGCAGAACCTCGACTAGAATGATTTATGGACTAGGCAAGTCTAGAGCCCAGAAAGCATCCCTGTGCCCTAAGGGGATAAAATGTATTCCCAACTTGCGGGTCTCTACACGAGGCAATTATTCCTCTACTGGCAGCTTCTCTTCCATCCTTATTCATTTTAACCTCCCCTAGGACAGCCAATACTTAATTTTTCTTCCATTGCTTCAGCAGCACCTTTCCCCAAACCTAGTAACAGAAAAAGGACCAAAGTTAATCATCTCTCAGTTTCTCACTCAGTCTCTATCTTAGAAAAACTTCCTAAGTAGCTGCCTTAAAATGAGGGAGAAGGGCTGGGAGATGGAAGAATGACTGCTAATCGGTATAGGGGTTCTTTTTGGGGGCAACGAAATGGAATTAGATGGTAGTGATGATTTCATAACTTTACGGATATATTAAAAACCACTGAATTTTGACCTTAGAAGAGTAAATTTATATGTTTATTACACTTCAATTTTTTTAAATAAAACGTGCTCAACATTTTAGTAGAGAAAGTTGGATGAAAGGAGAAACTGGCAGATGAACAGCTACTTAGCTGTTACGCCACCTAAAAATGAACTTGAATAAACTCAGGAATTCAATATAAGCAAACAGACCCTAATTTCCATTCAGCTCCAGAGGTGGGGGGCAATGAAGGTGAGGAAAGGAACTGCACGATTATACATCTGGATGATTAAGCTTCCTTATTAGTCTCGGGTATCAGGGTCTAATAGAATCCATTATTTAATAAGATGGGCGGACCCTCTGTAGAGGCCATGTGCAGAAAGCGAGCGCTGGCGGACGCCATAAATTGTTAACGCTAACACGGCCAAGGCCTTCACTAGGTCATGCTCGTGCAGCACGGATCGTGCTGACCTGCAAGAGCCACCAAGAACAGTTGCCTCTGAAAGTTCCACAGGACCCAGGTGAAGGAGATGAACGGTCAAGGAGCAGTGGCTGCTGCGAGTGCCACTGCGTGTTGCCCAAAGCGGCACAGAAAACGGAACATTCAGGGACAAGCCCGCTTAACGGCCCCTACACCTTCCCTGGACCTGGAACCGCGGGACCTCTGAAACCCACGCTGTCCGCGCCGGGTTGGGCTGCCCCCAGAGGCCGGCCCTGAGCGCCGCAGCGCCCACACCCCTCCCCCACATCCCCGCCCTCCAACCCTGGCCGAAGCCATCTCGGAGTTGGCGGAGGGCGACCCGAAGCCACCTGCCCTTCTGGGGCCGAGGATAAAGGGGTCTTGACCGCCACTCCCTCCTGCAAAGGACAACAACGAACTTCACGGAGAGCCGCTTCAGAGAGGGTCCCCCATTCCACCCTGGGCTAGGGAAGGGCCCAGAGGCATCCAAGGGCCAGAGCGCCGAGCCGGGGTAGGCAGGGGCCCGCACCTTCCCGCCGGCCGGCCCAGCCCGAACTTTCTCGTTGCTCTGTGCCCGGCGCGCCTCTCCCTCTTCCAGACCGGCCGAGCTCCGCCGCTGCAGAGCGCGCCAAACTCCGACGGCCGCGGGGCCGACGCCACCTCTCGGACCCCTCCCTAGGACCGCCCCGAGGCCGCCGGGTTCACCCGGACGAGCGGGAGCCCGCGGGGGCTGCCCTCCGCCACCGCCACGGCCGCCGTGCAACCCCAGCGCGCGCCAAGTTGGCTCCGCGCGGGGCCAGCCCGAGGCAGAGGTAGGGGCCTTGCGCTCCGGGACAACCTCGCCGCGGCACCGGGCGCAGCGCGGCACGGTACGCAGCACAGCCCCACCGCGTCACTCACCTTCAGCCGCTCCTCCCAACCTGCCGGCCGTTCGCTCGCTCCGCCGCGGACCCTGAGCTCGGGGAAGGGCGGGGCGCAGGGGGCGGAGTCGGCCCCGGCTGGCAAGCGCCAGAATTAAACCCTGAATCGCACAGCAGCCGCCGGGCTCTGCGGCCGCTGCCGGGGCGGGGAAGCTGGGGCAGACCAGCAAGCCTCTCACCTGGGGTGGGAGACAGCTGTGGCTGCGCTCCGGAGCGGCGCGTGAGAACGGCGCGGGCCGGCGAAGCCCTGGCTGCTCCCTCAGCCCAGAGGACGCCCGGCTCTCCGCGGCGCGCTCTTTGTACCGCGGAGCCGGCCGCGGGCGGACCTGGCCGCGGGCGGACCTCAGTGCGCCTGCGCGCCGCTGCAACTCCACCAGGCCCACTAGGCACCTTCGTGCACCTTCGTCGCCTCGCCTGGCCCGCGGGCCTCGCCGCGGCGAGAACTAAGCAGAAGAACTTCCTCCACCCCGGTTCGCTCCTTCTACCAACCCGTATTTACCATCTCCATCCTCGCACACACACCCGCAAGGGGAAAAGAAATCCACCCCCTGTGAGACGGTGCGGTCCTCCCATCTCCGGCTGGGGCGGGGGTCCTGGCAACGAGGCTGGCCTGCTCAACGTCCACCCGCAGCGCCTTTGTACCTCCTCTCCCTCTCCGGGTGAGGGGGACTGGAGCGTGCAGAGCTCTGTTTCCTGCAGGTGCCTCATCAGCACGGTCGCCCCGGCGGCTAGAAACCTCCCGCCTCCAAGGGCACCTCCCTTGTGACCTCCGTGCATTCGCCCTGGCTCGGCTGCAGGACAGAGTCCTCGGCGGAAAGGGGAGGATGCGTGTTCAGAAGGTTGCAGGTCTCTGGTGACTCCACAGAAGACCCAATGCCTGCCTCGGGGGCTCAGGATTGAACTGGCTTCCTAGTTCAGTCCTAAATACTCGATTTGGAGCAATCCAGTAGGTCCATGAGAAATTAGTAGGGATTGAGAAGCTGTGACTTTAGTCTTTCAAATTGAAGGTGGCTTGAATAAACAGAAGAAGAGCTTGGGAACTGAAGGAACGACTTTATAAAAACCAAGTATTACTTAAAAAACAATGTTAGCTCTCCAGTCGACTGATTTTCTTAAGGGAGAGAGTCCTCCCCTCACCCCCAAGCTCTCTAGCACCGCACACATCCAGCAGGGCGTTACACACGCTCAGTCTTTTTTGTAAGTGTGCAAGTGAAGAGCCATTAAACTTCACAAGGCGACATGCTTGCCTCTGGGGAGAAGACGCTGCTTTTCCACAGTTCACAGCGAAGCACACCTGCAAATTCCTGAACTTGATGGCTCCTGACTGTTTAGGGAATAGGCGAAGGGCAGCCGGAAGATATGTGAAGGCAGGAAACCTCATTTTGAATCTCAGCCCCTTTGCCAGCTCACTGGGTGGCAGTAAGCAAACTCTTTCCTCCTCCTGGGCCTTGTTTTTTCATCTGTAGAGTAGGGCATTTGGATGCAGTAGGTATTTTCTAAAATCCCCCACCACCACCACCCCGCCCCAAATGTCTACTCTTCTATGAAAAGGAGAACTGTTTCCATGGTGATAAGGGATGAGATATCAGAGGCAGGAAGACTCCTGCATTTAAAAAGTGCTTGTGGGCCAGGCGCAGTGGCTCAGGCCTATAATCCTCACACTTTGGGAGGCCGAGACAGGTAGATCAGTTGACCCCAGGAGTTCTGGGCAATACAGTGAAATTCTGTTTTCACCAAAAAAAAAAAAAAAAAAAAAAAAAAAAAAAAAAAAATCAGCTGGCCGCGATGGCGCGCGCCTGTAGTCCCAGCTACTCTGGAGGCTAAGGTAGGAGGATCACCTGAGCCCTGGAGGTCGAGGCTGCAGTGAGCAGAGATTGAGCCACTGCATTCTAGTCCAGGCTACAGAGTGTGACCCTGTCTCAAAAATAAATAAATAAATAGTGCCCTCGACCGGGTGTGGTGGCTCACACCTATAATCCCAGCACTTTGTGAGGCCGAGAGGGGTGGATCACTTGAGGCCAGGAGTTCAACACCAGCCTGGCCAACATGGTGAAACCCCATGTCTACTAAAAAATCCAAAAAAATTCGCTGGGCGTGGTGACGTGCACCTGTAATCCCAGCTACTCGGGAGGCTGAGGCAGGAGAATCCTTGAACCCGGGAAGCGGAGGTTGCAGTGAGCCGAGATCATGCCACTGCACTTCAGCCTGGGCGACAGAGCACGACTCTGTCTTAGAAAAAAAAAAAAGTGCTCTCCATCCCCAGAATTCCCAGCCTTCACCTCTCCTTTATTTCTCCCTCTTTGCATTTAGTCAGTAAACATTGATAGGCCCTCAGGAGTAAGCAAAACGAATCAATCAAAAGTATGGCAGATTCTGAATTTTTAGTGGATTTATACTTGAAATTTCATTTTTAATTTAGTTATTTTATTGACATACAATTCACATGCCATACAATTTACTCCCAAAATGTATAATTCAGTGGTTTTGAATATATTCCCAAAGTCACGCAACCATCACCACTAATTCCAGAACATTGACATCCCAGTAAGAAACCCCATACCCATTAGTCACTCCCCATTCCTCCCTACTCCCAGCCGCTGGCTACCACTAATTTACTTTCTGTCTCTATGGATTTGCTGATTCTGGACGTTGCATATAACTAGGAAGATAACAACATGCTACTAGCTTCTTTCACTTAACATAATAGTTGCAAGGCTCATCCATGCTGTAGTATGTTTCAGTACTTTCTTCCTCCCTCCACCCGTTATACCATTTACTGATGATAGAATTATACTGGAAAACTGTCACAAAAGAACAATCTTTGAATAGAACCGTTTACTAAGTGAAACATTTCTTGAAGTATAACATGCGAAAGATTGTCAAACATGTCAGCATAGAAGCCCTTGGATTTATATAAAGACTCTCGGCTGGGCGCTTGTGCCTATAATCCCATCGTTTGGAGAGCCCAAAGCAGGAGGATAGCTTGAGCCCAGGAATTTGATTGAGACCAGCCTGGGCAATAAAGTGAGACCTCATCTCTATTTTTTAAAAAGTAACAATTAAGAAAATTAAAATACTCTCAGCAGTAATTTTCACAAATTCCAATCGATATATCAAGCAATTGGGGTGTGTGTGTGTGTGTCTGTGCGTGCGTGAATACCTGTATCTGGGAACAATGAACCATATTTTAGCTGGGCTTCTTGGAATAATAGATTTGCTCACGCTGAGATATATGAAAGAAAAGAATTATTTTTAGTCAATAGATAAGCCCTTAGCTATAAATGAAGGCAACAAATAGCTTCTAAATATAGAATGGTCTATTCAACACTACTTTTTTAATAAAGTTTGTGATTGGTTCTTGGTGCCTTGATTTATTTCTTCTCATTTTCAAGAAAAGATGGAGACTGGTACTGAAAACCTTGGGGGCAGACACCTTATTGAGGCCACTTTAACCAGTCAGTGCGTTGTTTGGTCCTTGTTGAAAGTTCTTGCCATGGATTTAAAAATGAACTTTTAACAGTTTTAAAGTCCTAAGTTGCAACCAACTGTTTTGTGGTGGATGAACTTTTTAGAGTTGGTGGTCTAGAATTTCATTTATATTTTCCAGCATTGCTCCAAATCCATTTTGAAGCATTTTGCTCAAGCTTGAAAGAACCAGAATTGGGTTTCTTTTTCTTTTTTCTCAACTTTTATCTACACGAGATGTCTGAAGACTCAGTGCATCAGAAAGTTTTGGCTGTCCCACTCTCAGTATAGCTTTGGAGGAAGAAAGTCGTTCAGTAACTGCTGGAGTACAGAAAGTAGTTTGTAACTTTGACCTCTCTTTTTGTATAGTCATATGTTGTAATCTTTCCATTTCCAATAATAGAGCTTTCTGAAGGTTCCCCTGTTGCTTTCCAATTTTCAGATTTTGTGAGGGCCTCATCTGTGCAAGTCCAGGGTATTGAAGCTCCGTAGGAGGGAGAAAATCAGGGTATGGAAAAACTTCACTTGGCTCCTCTGTGAAAGATTCTACAACATTTTCTATTGTTTCTGGCTTTCAGTTTAGGTCCATCCTTTAAATATAATTGAATAAAGTATCCTTTGCCTTTTCGTTTTCTGATAAATCACCTTCATATGTTAAATTTCCTTCCACACTGCTGTTTCCATATTTCAGTTTCCAATTTGGAGCAAACAAAGTTTCACTTGTTGTTTTCTGTAGTTGAACATGAATTAATATGGGGCTCATTTTCATCCTTAAAAAAGTCTTCATCAGCATAGGGCCAGCAGAGACCTAATGGCATCTGCAGTCCAGGATAAGAACCAACTTGCTCATCAACTGAAGCACTTGTTAATGAGTGGTTCAGAGTGAAGAGCCTTACGGAGTTACCAGTTACATTAAAGCCAGTTTCCATTACAGATTTTTTGAAATTCCTATTATCTATGGGATCTCTTTCAGTAAGAGGATAACTCCATAACTGACATGTCACTTGTTTGTTATTCTTGTTAATTTTGCTTCATGAGAGGAGTTTGACACGTGTAGGTTACTGCCACAGTTGTAACTATTTTTTCTCCCCATTTTGTTGTAGCTGCTTGAAGGAGTTAAAAATATGCTACTCTAGCATGTTGACCATTTTGAATTAAAGGCGCTTAAAAAACAGCAGGTACAAGAAGATCACTCTACCCTTCCTTCTGTTTCTTAAAAGCAGCAGATAAAATTCCCATGCAAAAGATGTTCTCTCTCTACCAGAAGGAAATATTATCATCATCAAGGAGGGGAAGAGTCTGAGGGAAATATTACAAACAAACTTGTTAGACTAATCCTTATCCTCTTCACCACTTCTTCACCAATTAACTAGCAAGCCCCTTTTCCTTGTCACATTTTCATAATGTTCTTCTCTTTGTCTAAATCAGTATATACATGTTCATCTCTAATTGCATCTTTGGGTCTTCATTTCCTTGTAAAGTCTCCTATGCAACACAAAACTTGTATTAAACAAATTCGTATGCGTTTCTCCTATTGATCTATGTCAATTTAATTCTCAGTCTTAGCCAAAAGTCCCCAAAAGGGTACAGGTAAAAAAGTTTCCCCTTCGTGCTCCTCAGGGCTTTTCCTGTTTTTAAGGTGTCTCAGGCCCACATGTCCTTTCCAGAGTCCTCTTCCCTGGCCGCTGCTTCAAGTACAAGGCAAATGATTTAGCAGGAGCCCCCTCTGCAAGGATGGCAGTTGGTAGCAGCCTTGTCGGCGGTGGAGGATCTTCAAGGTCTGGGGGCTGGCAATAGTGGAACTGTGGCAGCAGGAATTGGGCCCAGCGATGCCAGCTTCATCTGGGGCTGTGGCTCCTGGGGCTTCTGTACATCTTTCCTTTTTATTGCTGGACAATATTGTATTGTATGGATGTACCACATTTTGTTTATCCATTCATCCTTTGATGGACATTGGGGTTGTTCCACTTTGGGCTATTATTAATAATGCTGCTATGAATATTCAAGTGCATGTTTTTGAATAAACATGTTTTCCTCTCTCTTAGGTATGTATCTAGGAATGGAATTTCTTGGTCATATGATAACTCTGCGTTTAACTTTTTTTTTTTTTTGAGACAGAGTCTTGCTCTGTTGCCCAGGTTGGAGTGCAGTGGTGTGATCTCGGCTCACTGCAAGCTCCGCCTCCCAGGTTCATGCCATTCTCCTGCCTCAGCCTCCCAAGTAGCTGTGACTACAGGCGCTTGCCACCATGCCTGCTAATTTTTTTTTATTTTTAGTAGAGACAGGGTTCCACTGTGCTAGCCAGGATGGTCTTGATCTCCTGACCTCATGATCCACCCTCCTTGGCCTCCCAAAGTGCTGGGATTAAAGGCATGAGCCACCTCGCCCAGCCAACTCTATGTTCAACTTTTTGAGGAACTACCAAACTGTTTTCCAAAGTAGCTATACACTTTTAGATTCCTGTTAACAATGTATAAGGGTCCTAATTTCTCCAAATCTTTGCCAACAGTTGTTGTTATCCTCTTTTTGATTATAGATATCCTAGTGGCTATGAAGTAGTATCTCACTGTGGCTTTAATTTGCTTTTCTCTAAGACTAATTATGTTGAGAATTCATATTGGCCATTTGTATATTTTCTTTGGAGAAATTCACATCTTTTGTCTATTGTTAAATTAGATTATGTGTCTTTTTATTATTGAATTGTAAGAAGTCTTTATTCATATCTGATAAGTGATACTAGTCTTTATCTGATATATGATTTAAAATATTTTCCTTCATTCTGTCAGTTGTGGGTCACAAGGAGGACTATCCTACTGACAGCATGCCCATGTTTAGAACCTTTCCTCTCCCTCCTTTCTCCTCAAATCTAATTTGTCTTGTGTCCATTGTCTCAGAATTCAGTTAAGCTAATCTAGTATTAATACTGAACATGACCACGCGTTATACAAGCTTTGTAGTTAAAGAGCATCTGCCCTGGTTCTGAGTTTCACCCCATCAGCCCATTTCTGTAGTAGACCTTCGTGTGGTGCAATTAGTTATCTGCTAAATACTTGAAATTGCGTGCAAATAGCAATAGCCAACTCTTGAATCTCCCCGAGCCTCAAGTTTCTTGTCTGTAAAATGGCAGTAATACCTACCTGTGCCTCTTTCATTAAGTTGCAGTAAGGATCAAACCTCACAGAGTAAGTTGGATCAGAATGAGCCTTGGGTATGCTGCAGGTAGAAATCTCGTGCCCTGAGTTTCCCGTCAGGGCCTAAGAGGGTATATGGCAGCAAGGAAGCAAGTCAGGAGGGAGCAAGGAAGACACCCCAGCGAGAGATCCCCGAAGTCATACCAGACCTTTGGGACGGATGGAACTGGGGTGGTCCCTAGAAGTAATTTTCTTCTTTATACTCTTGTGTGTGTGGGTGTGTGTGGGGGGGTTAATACAGGGTCTCACTCTGTCGCCCAGGCTGGAGTGCAGTGGCACAATCACGGCTCACTGCATCCTTGACCTCCCAGGCTCAATTGATCCTCCTACCTCTGCTTCCCAAGTAGCTGGGACCACAGGCACACGCCACCACACCTGGCTAATTTTTTGTATTTTTTGTCAAGACAGGTTTTGCCATGTTTCCCAGGCTGATCTCAAACTCCTGAGCTCAAGCAATCTGCCCACCTCAGCCTTCCAATTTATACTCTCCTTAATTTCATTTAAAAAGATGGTTATATACTACAGTTATAATTAAGGGTTTTTTGAAAGTTTTTGTCCTTCTCAAATATTTTACAGAGCTGTGAGAGAAGGATTCTTGAACATTAAAGGGAAGTCATGGTGGCAAGAGTGTGAGTGTGTGTGTGTGTGTGTGTGTGTGAAGAGTCACATGCATACCTGAGCACCAATGAGTCTCCCTCAGAGAAAAGGTGAACTGGGGAGGGTGTGCACAGTGGGACAGCTGGATTTGCTACCTGCAGATCCTTTCCAACGCCAACTCTGGAGGCTTGAGATTTACTAAGGAAAGCTGTGTGTTCCCTCACCCTTGCCCATGGTCATACTGCCCTTAAGGAGTCTTCTTTTCCTTTTTTTTTTTTTTTTGAGACTAAATATTGAAGGAAAAGACCTAATTTATCACAACTTGCATATGATAGCCCCACACTTCTGGTTCCTGGAAACAACTGTTTGAAAGGAAAGGAAAAGACACATTGGTTCATTTGCTTTAGTTATTTTAAAAATCAAGTTACAATTCTGTTTGCATTAAGCTGGAACCCTGTATGAATACATTTTCTCCGTGGCTGATGGACATAATTCTAGTTCAGGAAATTGAGCTAAGAGTAATCTTCATTCATAATTATAATTATTATATCATTGTTACTATTATAAAATATTTATAGAGCATTCAGAATGTGTATGTCATTCTACTAGGATCCTAAGTAGAGGGATTATGTGTACAAACCTGTCCCTGCAGATCCACTTTATTTAGAACATTTATTTATTTATTTACCAAATATTTATTGAAGGCCTGCTGTGCTGAAAGTGCTGGGTTAGGCTTCATGAAGGACAAAAATATGAATAATCCCAAAAAACTACCTGTCCTTTAAAGGGAGATGATGATACATGTGCAAAACTAACTGTAATGCTATTAGACTTTGGCTTGAGAGACATATAAAATGTTATTATAACTAAAACAAGAATATAATTTTATTTCTTTCATTTATGTATTTATTTATTTTGTGATGGAGTCTTGCTCTGTTGCCCAGGCTGGACTGCAGTGGCACGATCTCAGCTCACTGCAACCTCCACCTCTCAAGTTCAAGCAATTCTTCCACCTCAGCCTCCCGAGTAGCTGGCACATACAGGCATATGTGCCACCATGCCCAGCTAATTTTTGTATTTTTAGTAGGGATGGGATTTCACCCTGTTGGCCAGGCTGGTCTGGAACTCCTGGCCTCAAGTGATCCGCTCGCCTCGGCCTCCTAGAGTACTGGGATTACATGCGTGAGTCATTGCACTTGGCCAAGAATATAATTTTAATAATCAATAATTCTTATTGAGAGCTTACTTCCATGCTTGGCACTGTAGTTAAGTGTGTTCTCTGAACCAATTTACTTCTGTAAGGTAGTCATGATTATTATCTACAGTTTGCAGACAAGAAGAAGGGGGCTCACAGAGGTTCAAATAGCTGCAAGAAGCCACAGTGCCAAGTGGTAGAGGCAGAATTTGAACCCAGGTTGCTGGAGGCCAGAGCCAGAAGTCCACCCTGACCCCTTCCAGCTGGGACAGTGTATGCATTGTGGTGTGTGTGTGTGTGTGTGTGTGTGTGTTTAATTATGCTAGTGATGATAACTTTACACTGAGTCACTGTCACTGAAGCTTTTCTTCCTCAGCAAGGAAACCCTGACCTGGTGACCTTTTGATCTTAACCTTATAGCACCATTCTCTAACCCAGCAGGTTTCAAACAACTGAGCTGTCATTTGAGCCTCAGAGCCTTTTCATCAAACAAACTTTAATGGAAGATAAAAATGAAGGTTTTTCTGAACGAAGCTGAATGGGGCTGGGGTGGGGTGGAGAGAGTCTTCCAAGGGAGGCAGGGCATTGCGGGGAGGAAAAGAGACTGCGCCACGTGATTATCGCAGCTGAATCCAAATACACTGATGTCAATACAACCTCATGACCTGATGAAGTTTTAGAGTTAGTTATATTCAATGCTCCTTGATATATGAAGTGCAGCTGCCTTCAATCATGATTTTTTTTTTAATGTTGAAGATAGCATGCTTACCTAGTGGTCCTCAAAACTTTGTCAGGAAGGTGGGTAAAGTCAAAAGCTGAGCACCAAAACCAGCCAATCTGAAGAAACTAAGTTGGAGGCATGATGGCTCTCTGCTCATAGGATCTGGTTACGTAAGAATCTTTTAATGAAGGCTGTATTTGATTGAGACCTGGTATCTCTAACATAGTCCCGAATTTCAACAAAGAACGGTTAAGTCAACTTTTTTCTTCTAGCGATGATTGTAGAGTCTGACAAAGGACAGCCAGAGGAGGGGAGGAGAATGCTGAAAGAGAAGGAGGCAGAAACTCATAGTCTGGGGACAATGACTTTAGTGCAGGAGGACCTTCTCCGAAATTCTGCTTTGATACTTGGAGCCAAGGCAATTACTTATAGGATTTTGCCAAAGCTTTATTGTCCGCTGTCATACCTGTATTTCTCTAGGAAACACACAGAATTCTAGAAAGTTATTATCTAAACAAGTAAGTTCACCTAGTTACTTTGCACTTGCTGTCTTAGGTTAGCCTTGTATTTGCTCACTTATTTAACAAATGCATGTGTTCAATATTTGTTCACGGTCTATGTACTTTAAGAGGACTTGCCCCTTCTGTGTTATCTGTGTTTTATGTATCTAAGAGAGCTGATCTATTTAACTTTCAGTACACTGCCCAGCTAATTTGCACTATTTTTATTGTGCCAGTTATTATTTTGAAAAACTGGAATTTAAATTCCAACAAAAGGGACTGTTTGAGGTGGTGTGACATACAGTAACGGGGCAGGATGCTATACAGCCAGTATAGATCCACTTCTGAGAAGGCTTCTTGGCTCTTCTAAGGAGACTCAGCAACTCACATGGTTGTTGGCAAAAGGCTTGTCATGTGTATCGCTCCATAGTGCTGCCCATGACATGGCAGCTGGTTTCCCCCAGAGCAAGTGGGGAGAGAGAGAAAGTTAGAATGACCAAGATGGTAGCACAATGCCTTTTATAATCTAATCTCAGAAGTGATATACCATTGCTTCTGCTATATTCTATCATCACACGGACCAAACCAGGTACAAAAGGGACTATTTGAGGTAGCGTGGTGACACAGTAACAGGGGAGAATTCTATACAGCCAGTATAAATGCTAAGAATCTTGTACTCTATTGGTACACATGAAATAATTCTAAGAGGAAAAATTAGATATGAAGTAGGAGGTATACACTGATAACAATTATATAAAAAATGAATGCTTGTAAACTACGAAGGATCAGTGAAGATCTTTAAAGATCAAAAATGATAGAATTGGGCTTGAGCCCAATAAATTCTTTATATTCAAAAGTTTATGAAAACTTAAAATGTATTGCTGGGTGCGGTGGCTCATGCCTGTGATCCCAGCACTTTGGGAGGTCAAGGCAGGTGGATCACGAGGTCAGGAGTTCCAGACCAGCCTGGCTAACATAGTGAAACCCCATCTCTACTAAAAACACAAAAATTAGTGGGGCATGGTGGTGTGCACCTGTAATCCCAGCTACTCAGGAGGCTGAGGCAGGAGAATCACTTGAATCTGGGAGGTGGAAGTTGTGGTGAGCTGAGATCGCACCATTGCACTCCAGCCTGGGCAACAAAGCAAGACTCCATCTCAAAAGAAAAAAAAAAAGTATGTAAACTATTAGTATTTATTGCTACATAAATTGCCGGCCAGGCGCGGTGGCTCATGCCTGTAATCCCAGCATTTTGGGAGGCTGAGGCGGGCAGATCACCTGAGGTCAGGAGTTCAAGACCAGCCTGGCTGACATGGTGAAACCCTGTCTCTACTAAAATACAAAAATTAGCCAGGCGTGGTGGTGTGTAGCTGTAATCCGAGCTACATGGGAGGCTGAGGCAGGAGAATTGCTTGAGCCTGGGAGATAGAGGTTGCAGTGAGCCGAGATCACCCCACTGCACTCCAGTCTGGGTGACAGAGCTAGACTCCATCTCCAAAAAAAAAAAAAAAAAAGCAAATTACCCCAAAACTAGCAGCATGAGACTGTAAATGTTTATCATTTCACATAGTTCCTGAGAACCGTCCAGTGAGCTGCTTCACTGGATGGTTCTGGCTCACAGTCTCTGATAAGGTTGCAATCAGAATGTCACTGGGGGCTTCTGTCATTTGAAATCTTGACCAGGGCTGGTGGATCCACTTCTAAGAAGGCTTCTTGGCTCTTCTAAGGAGGCTCAGCAACTCACATGGTTGCTGGCAAAAGGTTTGTCATGTGAACTGTCCCATGACATGGCAGCTGGTTTTCTCCAGAGCAAGTGGGGATAGAGAGAAAGACAAAAAGAATGACCAAGATGGTAGCTGCAATGTCTTTTATAACCAAATCTCAGAAGTGACATACCATCACTTCTGCCATATTCTGTGGTCGCACAAACCTACCCTGGTACAATATGGGAAGGGACTGTACAAGGATGTGAATATTCAGAGACAGGGAGGCCAGCTACCAGGCCACAGCTGTTTTTCTTTTCTTTTCTTTTCTTTTTTTTGAGACGGAGTTTTGTTCTTGTTGCCCGCCCAGGCTGGAGTGCAATGGCACGATCTCAGCTCACCGCAACCTCTGCCTCCTGAGTTCAAGTGATTCTCCTGCCTCAGCCTCCCGAGTAGCTGCGATTACAAGTAAGGGTCACCACGCCCGGCTAATTTTGTATTTTTAGTAGAGACGGGATTTCTCCATGTTGGTCAGGCTGGTCTCGAACTCCCGACCTCAGGTGATCCGCCCGCCTCGGCCTCCCAAAGTGCTGGGATTACAGGCATATGCCACCGCACCTGGCCACCACAACTATTAATAACAATAAGATATTTTTTCTCAAAAGCATGTTTTGGTTATTAAATATATATTTCAAATATACATTTAAATGCATATTTCAAAATATTTAATCTTAAACTTTTCAAATAATAATAAATGATATTTACTTAGTACTTTCTATATGCCAATCACTATGTTAAGCATGTGATGTGAGACTGTCTCTCACAGACAGCCTCACAGTTGTCCAGGCAACCCTCAACAGCTCTAAAGGATGCATTTATTAGTTGCCTCATTTTATAGAAAGGAAACTTGAAGCACAGAGAGGTTTAAGTAACCTGCCCAAGGACACACATCTAGTAAGTAAATCAGCATATAAACCCAGAGCTATCCACGTAAGTACCGATAGCATGGCTAAGCTATACTGATTCTCTCTAGTCAGTTTTGTGAAATAAATCTCTAACTATCGATGCTTTGCAAGTTAAGTACTATCATTCTATTTAAGCAGTTAAGGATTTCCCTACAGTCACAGAGTAAATAAACTAAGACTCAAAACTGGAAGTTAGGTTTGTGGAGTTCTGTCACAATTATGATGACAATAATGACTCTGTCTTTTCTCCTACTACTCTCCTCTTCCCTGTCTCCTGTCCAGCCATGTTGCCTCCTGGCTGTTCCTGGAACACTCCAGGTATGTTCCTTGCATTAGTCTGTTTTCACGCTGTTGATAAAGACATACCCAAGATTGGGTAATTTATGAAAGAAAGAAGTTCAATAGACTTACAGTTCCATGTAGCTGCGGAGGCCTCAAAATCATGGCGGAAGGCAAGGAGAAGCAAGTCACGTCTTACTTGGATGGCACCAGGCAAAGAGAGAGCTTGTGTAGGGAAACTCCCATTTTTAAAACCATCAGATCTTGTGAGACTTAATCACTATCACAAGAACAGCATGGGAAAGACCCACTCCCATGATTTGATTACCTCCCACCGGGTTCCTTCCACGAAATGTGGGAATTGTAGGAGTTATAATTCAAGATGAGATTTGGGTGGGGACACAGCCAAACCGTATCACTCCTGCTTTAGGTGATTTGTGTTTGATGTTTCCCTTTTCTCGCCCCAAATCAGCATGCTCCTTCTTTCTCTCCTGTCCACAAACGTCACCTCCCCAGAGAGGCCCACTATCACCGTGCTATTTAAAATTGCACTCCAGGCCAGGCATGGTGGCTCACATCTGTAATCCCAGCACTTTGGGGGGCTGAGGAGGGTGGATCACAAGGTCAAGAGATTGAGAGCATCCTGAGCAACATGGTGAAATCCCATCTCTACTAAAAAATACAAAAATTAGCTGGGCGTGGTGATGCACATCTGTAGTCCCAGCTACTCGGGAGGCTGAGGCAGGAGAATTGCTTGAACCCGGGAGGCAGAGGTTGCAGTGAGCTGAGATCATGCCACTGCACACCAGCCTGGTGACAGAGCAAGACTCTGTCTCAAAAAAAAAAAAAAAAAAAAGCACTCCAGGAGTGGGCACGGTGGTTTACATGAGTAATTCCAGCACTTTGGGAGGCCGAGGCAGGAGGATTACTTGAGCCCAAGAGCTCAAGACCAGCCTGGAAAACATGGCAAGACCACATCTCTACAAAAAGTTTAAAAATTAGATGGGGCATGGTAACACATGCCTGTGGTCCTAGGTGCTTGGGGGACTGAGGCAGGAGGATCCCTTGAACCTAAGAGCTTGAGGCTGCAGTGAGCCATGGTTGTACCACTGCACTCCAGCCTAGGCAACAGAATGAGACCCTGTCTCAAAAAAAAAAAAAAAAAAAGCCACTTTAGCCCTTCACATAGTCTCATCTTTGTTCTCCTCATCTTTTTTCGTAGCACTTATTGCCATCTATATTCTAATTAATTCATTTATTATGTTTATATTTGTTTTCCTATGTCAGAATATAAGCTCCACAAGAGCAAGAATTTTGTTCTGTTTACTCATAGTCCCTGGCACTTACCACACTGTCTGGTATATAATATGTGCTCAACAATAAATATGTGTTGAATGAGCAATGAAGTAAACATAGGGAGCTTAAAGTATTTTTGCCAATATCAGAGTTGCTCAGTTGAAACTTTGTCCATTTATTTTCCAGCCATCTCTTTTTAAATTTGATAATGAAATTATCTAAAGATTTTGTCCAAATAGATCTTTCTGGAGATAATTTTTTAAATGAACATTTTATGTTTACTGCTATGTTTGTCTGTTGTTATTATTATTATTATTAGTTTGAGACAAGGTCTTGCTCTGTTCTCAGGCTGGAGTGCAGTAGCACAATCATGGCTCACTGCAGCTTCAACCTCCTGGGTTTAAGCAATTCTTCCACCTCAGCTCCCAGCTAGCTGGGACAACAGGTGTGCACCACCGTGCCTGGCTTTTTTTTTTTTTTTTTTTTAATTTTAGTAGGGATGAGGTATCACTTTGTTGCCCAGGATGGTCTTGAACTCCTGAGCTCAAGCAATCCTCCCACCTTTTTTGGCCTCCCAAAGTACTGGGATTATAGGTGTGAACTGCCGTACCTGGCTGTCTATTTGTTTAACCAGTGGAGATGTATTTAAAATGTCTAGAAACAACTAAAACTCTGGAAGAAGAAGATGCCTTTAACTTAGAAGTCAGAAAAACCTGGTCAAGATTGAAGTATTTCCGCTGGCCAAGTAATAGCCTATTTCTCCATAGAGTGACCCTATAAAACCTGAACAAATATTTATCTTTAACGTCAAAAAAGTCAGTTAAGCAAATGACATTTCATAATGAATGAAATGAAAGTACTTCCTTCCTTTATTTATTCTGGATGATCTGTACTTAGTACAGTTTTGTTCCCCCAGACATAGAGGTATTGTTTAGTACAAGGTCAGCATTCAATCTAACTTTGCCAAGCTCTACCTAGAACTGTTAACTATAATCTTGGTTATTTCAAGTGCCAATTTACAAGTAAACAGTATTGCCAATAACAGTCTCATTGATACTATTATTTTTCTTCAAACCCCATGGAGCAGATAAAAAATAGTAATAATAGCTAAGCTTTATTAAATGCCTGCTAAGTGCTGGGCATCTTACCTCTATTATCTCTAATACTTTCACCAACTCTACAGGGTAGACACTGTAGTTGTGGAGCCCAGTGAAGTTAAGCAATCTGCTAAGATCAGGGCAGAGACTCAAACCAAGACTATCTCTGTCTGATTTTCAAATCTGGGCCAGTTTCAAGGTGCCACTCTCTGGCCCAAACTATCAGTCTAAGCAGAAGTCTTATCTGGTTATGTTTATTTAAGTTGCAGCAACCAAATACTGCATGACCTATACTTACACTAAAAAATTTTTCATTGTTTATCTGAAATTCAAATTTGGCTGCATGCTCTGCATTTTTGTTTGCTAAATGTGGCAACTGCATGTGAAGGGACCTTGGAGATTGTTGAGTTTAGTGGTTCTTGGTGGTTATTAATTAGCCAGGGGCACTTGGCAAAATGATCAGAAAGGCCTTTCCAAAATACACATGTAGGCTCTACCCCAAACTGCATGAGGATTTCAGAGTGGAACCAGGCCTATGAATTTTGAAAAAGTTTATTCATTCATAAGATATATGTGTATTTATTGAGTAGCTTCCCCACACCAAGTACTTTTCCAGGCCTTGGAAACACAGCAAGAAACAAAACAAAAATTCTACCTTTGGGGATTTTCCAGGTTATTCCAAAACTCCTCCTAGTTAAGAAACAATGGATCAAGCATCCTCATTTTACAGATCGAGGAAACTGAGGCCCAGCATGGTGCCATGATGACTCCAGATCACTGAGGTACTAGGTGAAGTCTCCTAACTTCTATCCCAGTACTTTTTTTTTAACTATCTCTCCACTGACCATAATTCTTGAACTTTCCCCATTATGCCCCTAATATTCCATTATCCCTAAAATTACAATATTTGGTTTGTAAAATACAGACCCAAAAGCTATGCTATTCTTAGAATAATAATAAACAACACTGCTTGAGATTATACATAACAGGCAGCAGTAAGAGTGAATCCTGACCCCAAATGAAAGTGACAGTCATTATTGACACTTGCCTCTTACAAGACAGTCACAGTTTACACTGTCTGTATGCAGCATTTTTGATTACATTGACTGATTCATTCCCACAGTAACCCTGTGAATGAGACAGGAAGGATGTTATCATAACTGCTCCTTTGCAGTTGAGGTAATTGAGATTAGTTGATGTGTTCGAGTTCAAACAACTCATAAATGGCAGAAATAAGGTTCAAATCCAGATTTTGTCTCCAAGTTAGAATAAGACAATCTGAGGATGAATGAAAATTTTGGCTTGTTTCTTGTCTTCTTTTCCAGCATGAATGAGCAACAAAGTGTTGAACACAAAAGTGGAAGAAACTTGCTGTTACTTGTTAGACTCTAATATCCCTTCTGGCTCCAAAGCCTTTCCTTCTCCAGAAGCTCCATCCTCCTCTCCTCTTTGAGCCACACATTCCCACCACACGGGATATTGTGAGGCTAGACAACTGATTGTAGCAAAAACCTCAGCCTCAATCAAAATGCATACACATTATGCAAGAACCACACCCCAACATGCTCCCGTATTTGTAGGGATTCATGGAGTAGATTAACCAGTTAATACTGAGTTCATGTGGAGTTAGTAGCCATGTTGACCATCTCCTCATAGAATGAATATGGACCAAAGAACAAGAAACCTAGAAATGAGAGCTTGGGAAGGTGGGGCCTATGTTGAACAGGGAAGGTGTTTACTTCTTGTCAAATTTTCACATATCCCCAAGGCAGACATATGCTTTCTTAGGGAGCGAAACACAAATTCCACAAGAATTTTAAAGAGAAAACTGGAAAGGGCCGCTGAAGCTGTGTCTTAGACTCTTATGGGTACCAGACTGCCTTCTGCAGTAAGAGATCACTGACAGAGGATTTGGGAAGCCGAACTCTAACCCACCTCCATCATTTGAGGTCTGTGCAGACATGCCTAGAATAATTTGCCCAGGTGCCACCATTAAGTACTCCAATCCACACTTCATGCTGCTGTTTTTCTAGTTATCTACCCCTCCCAACAGGGCAGCTTCTCAATTATCTCTAGTGCCCTATTGATGACTCATTGATTTTAACAATGGCATTAGAACTTAGAACAAAGTTCTGTTGCCCCAGGAGCCAAGTCAATCCCAAGTAACTTGTACAGACTCCCTATACTAAACAAATATATTTGAGGTACTGATACCCAACTTACGATGAGGTTATGACATCCCAATGAACCCACTGTAAATGGAAAACATTGTGAGTTGAAAATGCACTTACATCTAACCTGCCAAACATCATAGCTTAGGCTAGCCTACCTTAAATTGCTCAGAACATTTACCTTAGCCTACAGTTGGGCAGAATCATCATCACAAACCTATTTTATAATAAAGTTTGAACTTCTCATGTAATTTATTGAATTCTGTACTGAAAGTGAAAAACAGAATGGTTATGGGGTACTTGCAGTGTGGTTTCTACTGAACACGTATGGCTTTCACACCATCATAAATTTGAAAAACCATAAGCCAAACCATTGTAAGTTGGGAACTGTCTGTATTTGCAGGAGCAGCCTTCTAAGCTGTTCACCATGCTTACAGCTCCCCTCCTCAACCATCTTGTGTATATCCACTGGCTGAATTTCCTAAAATTCACCATATCTTTCTTCTACATAAAAATAACTTCCAGGTCTTACTTTTTTGTCAGTTGGCTGATATAAAATGTAAAATTTCATATTAAATTACATTAAATATCATTACCATATCATATTAAATATCAATAAAGCAGAGCAGTCATCTAGTTCTTTACTGCAAGAAGACATAAAAATTAGACTTTTGCCATGATTAAACTTTACTTTTACTGTGTTTAGAAGAGCAGAACAAAGTTGTAAGAAGCACAGAAGTTTATGACTACTTGAAATCACATAAAAATTGTTTATATAATTGAAGTCTTAAAATACAGAAAATATTTGAGGTTTTTGCTTTTTATTTTTTTATAATGATGGAAATATAAGTTCAGAAAAAGGTAGTATCTCTAGCTGAAAGACCACTGGAACACTGATTAAAAGCTTATGTTAAATTAATTTTTATTTATAAAAGGCAGTACAGTGCACAGATTAAGAGTGTGGCCTCTGCAGCCAGTGTGCCTGCATCCAAATCCTGCCTCTGCTACTCACAGGCTATATGACCTTGGAGAAGTTATGTGACCTCTACAGACTTCAGTTTCCTCATCTGTAAAATGAGAATAATAATAATACCTACCCCATAAGGCAGTTGTGAAGATTAAATGAGTTAATATTTACACAGTACATACTCAGCATAGGTCTGACACATAGTAAACATTTTGTAAGAGGTAATGGTGATGATGGTGATGATGATGATGATGATGATGATGATTACTTTAAGAGGAAAGACAGGATCAAATTCAGGGTTACAAATTCAAAATCAGGTTACAAAATCAAATTCAGAGTTACAAGGACTTCTCCAGTTTCTCCTATGTATCCTGGTTAAGCAATTTACTTTTGCAGGGCTGAATCCTCATTTGTAAAATGGCATCTATGATCATATGTAAAATAATCCTTTGATTACAACAGATCTGGAGATTTGCTTTCCTGTCTGATATTCAATTAATAAAGGTTCCAGTTCTAATCTTTAGAGTCTGGTCAAAAATTTTTGGAGTCAGGCGAGATTCATCCCATTGCAAGAGATGGAAAACACAAGTCAAACTGGCTAAAGACAACGGGAAACTTCTCAGCTCATGGAAGTGAAGAAGTCTAGGGGAAGCTCTGACTTCAGGTTCAGCTCGATCAGAGCCTCAACCAGGGACCTCCGGACTCAGCTTCTCTACATCTCTCTCTCTCTCTCTTTTTTTTTTTTTGAGACAATTCTCGCTCTGTCACCCAGGCTGGAGTGTAGTGACACGATCTTGGCTCACGGCAACCTCCGCCTCCCAGGTTCAAGCGATTCTCCTGCCTCAGCCTCCCAAGTAGCTGGGATTACAGGCATGCGCCACCACATCCAGCTAATTTGTATTTTTAGTAGTGATGAGGTTTCACCATGTTGGCCGGGCTGGTCTCCAACTCCTGACCTGAAGTGATCTGCCCGCCTCGGCCTCTCAAAGTGTTGGGATTACAGGCGTGAACCACTGTGCCCAGCCTATCTCTTTACTAAGCAGTTTTTGCTTTATTCTCAGGTTCTATGTAGATCCAGGCTCTTGTAATCATTATTGCAAACAGACCCAGACAAAAGGAACATGTGAATTTTCCTCAATAACTCTGCTAAAGTTTCCTTGTACCTACAAATGGCACAAGAGATCTTTTTGTGATTATAGAAATATTCAAAAACCAGATTTTTGTGGTTACTTTGAAAATTTACTAAAAATCATTGAATTGTATACTTTAAATGGGTGGATTTTATGGTATGTAAATTATATCTCAACAAAGCCCTTAAGAACAGTTTCCTTGTATCACTCTGACTCTGAGGGGTTCACATGCCCATTTCTCAATGGGTCACTATCTATCACTGGATCAGAGGAATGTGATGCTCTGATTGGCCAGGCCTGAATATCACACCCACTCCCTGAAGACAGGGATAAAGTCAGTTTCATCCAAAGCACAGTGACTGACAGTGAGGGTGGAGGGTGGTTCCCCAGTTGAAAATCAGGTGAATGAATGTTGTTTCTTAAAGCCCAAGAACCAGTTGGTCTAGGACTAGTCCAGGCTTCCAGGGCCTCTCTGAACTCAAATCTGGGCCTGGATAGGCCAAAGCATTGACACATTTATGTCTTATGAGGCCTAACTTTTGTTTTGTTTTGTTTTTTTTGCATTCTCCATGGCAGATGTCAAAGCAAAGCAAAATGCAATGAAGGTGGGATGAATCCCATGCTGGATTCTTATTCTTGGAAACATTGAGAGTAACTATCCCCAGAGAAATCCAGAAAGTCCTTCTCTCTGCCTGGGTGCTGCCCAGTGCTCACTGGGGCCATTGCAGGCCACAGATGTGGGAGGTGTACTGTGTTACCTCTCCGTACCCCATTCAGCAAGCCACCAGACCTGTGATCCTTGAGAACAGACAAGGAACAAATTATCTACCTTTTTTTTTTTTTTGGTCACTTTATATCTTTTATCTCGCCTCTCCTTATCTCTCTCAAACTTGTTTGTCAATGCTTTTGACTGTGGCTTCAAAGGAGGGATGAGGTAATGTATTAGAATGAACCATGTCATTTAAATAATTTTCCAGGGCAAGGGGAGAAACAATGCTCACAGTGCTTGAGGCTCTTTTAACTTTGTTGAAGAATGGCAAAATCACAACAAAAGCAGACACATCTGGAGTGCTTCCCAGAGCAGAGGCACTGTGCTGAGCACTCTACATCTCTTGTTCTTTTAATCTTCACAACATCCCTGAGAAGTGGATAATTTTTTCCACGTTTTACATGTGAGCAATGGTTCAGAGAAGTTAGGTAAGGCCACACAGCTAGCCTGAAACAGAGATGGGCCCTCTGTAAGGTGGGAACTTTTAAACAAATAACTGCTTGTCTGCCTTTAACAAATCTGGCTGTCATCTGCAAGCCCCTTCATAGTCACCGACATGTCCTTGAACCCCCCTGGCTTCCAATGGAAGGGGAAGTAGCTGCCCTCAGCTCACAAGTGCAGAAGCAGGGAGGAGCCACTGACTTGAATCTCTAAAGCTGAAGGTGTGAACTACTTGTGGTGCAAACTGGCACCCTACCTGCTGCATGTGGGGACAGACGGATTTGTTTGGCTAGCACTTTGTTGGTAGTAATTATTATTTTTAATGAACTTTAAGGCCTTTTATGGGGTATCTTCTCTTCAAATCATACCTGCTTGCTCTGTCTCCCTTTTTTTAAATAGCCCTGATAGCTTATCCCAGTTACTTCACATCTGTATGTCAGCTGTCTAGCTCTGAAAGGCCTTTGCATTTACATCTCTGAAAGAGCTAGCAGGTTGTCAAGAGTGCCTGTCCAGCCCTCTCCTCTACCCTGAGGTGTCAGAAAGTCTGAGTAGAAAGCCAGGAGAATACATTTTCTCATGTAACCAATGGGTGTTTGCCTAAGAGACTATAAACTTCCATTTCATTATGGATCAATGAGGCTTTTAGGGATGGCACCAGGAACCTTACCATTTTTGCATTCCATTGCTTCCATCTAACTTAACCCTTGCATCAGTGCTATAAAGTACACAGTTCTGTAGTTCCCATTTTATAGATGAGAAAAGTAAGACTCATAGGTGTGTCATAGCTGGCCTATGATAACAGAAATCAGACCCCAAGCCCTCACTCCTAGCCACTATTCACTGCCTATGTTCTCTACACATTAGGATCATCTGGGAAGCTCCTCTAGCATTCCAATGTTTGATTCAAACCAAAACCAATTAAATCTAAATCTCTGGGGATTGAAGCTAAGGCATCAGTGCTTTTTTATTAGTGCCCCCAGATGATTCAAATGTGGTGAGAATGCTGCATTATCATACTCCCCTCTAATCCACAGGGGGTATGTTCCAAGACCCCAGAGGATGCCCAAAACCATGGATTGTACTGAACCCTCTATATACTATGTTTTTTTTTCCCTATACATACATATCTGTGATAAAGTTTCGTTTATAAATTTGGTACAACAAAGGATAACAACTTATAATATAATAAAACAATATGCTGACCTCATTACTCTTTGGGCCATTATTAAGTAAAATAAGGGTTACTTGGACGCAAGCACTGTGATGCTGCAACAGTTGACCTGATAACCAACAGATCTACTAAGTGATTAACAGGCAGGGAGCCTCTATAGTGTGAATACTCTGGACAAAAAGATGATTCACACCCCGGCAGGCAGAGCAGGATGGCTAAGATTTCATCATGCTACTCAGAATACGGACAACTTGAAATTTATGAATTGTTTATTTCTGGAATTTTCTGTTTCATATATTTGGACCTTGGATAAGGGGGGACTACTGTGTCTGAAGAGTCAGCGATACAAATTCACACATCAAATACGTGTGTTGTTTGGGAGATGGCAGCTGCTTACACCCAATGATAGGCCAGCAGGTGACTCGGTGCCATTCAGTGTGCATTTACACATCCATATGAATGGTACAATCACATGCAGTGATAACCGTCAACCACATGTGATTGTAGTCAGTTTTTGGAGACAGAAGACTTGGGTTTGAATCCATGCCCCTGTTAGTTGTATGACTTTGCATGTGTTATTTAACCCCTGAGCCTCAGTTTACCCATCTCGAGAGAGGGGAAAATATTGTGCCCCATTTTGGAGGTTGAGTTGGTGAGGGAGGGCATGCATGCACTGGGCTCAGCACAGATTCTGGCATGTTGTAAGCCATCAATTGCTGCTAGCTATTTATTGATGGCACTTAGTACCCCAACAAAGGTGTACACCACATAATAAAGACAAATTCGAATTCCAAAAATAGTTTGTGCCCCCTCACTTCTGACCATTAAGTGCTTAGGATTACCCTCGTCACTTGAAAATTCAATTAATGTGCTTGGGTGATTTAGCATCAAGGGTGATTGTCCAAGAGGTAGCCCAATGACTGTGTTGACAAGTCTGCAAACAGGCAGTGGGGCTGGGATATGGACCAGGCGAATACAAGGGGAGCGCTAAGGGCTCTGACTGCAGGTGGTAGTGCCCAGCTGTGGGAACTGTGACCCTAAGAAAGCTTTTAGTTCATAAGAAGGGAGAGGTCCAGAGGCTGAGGAGGAGGCTCAGAACAGAATAGGTGACAGGAAGCCAATTTTAGGATCTGAGGAAGAAGTTGAGAGGTTCAGAAGGATCCAAGCATGACCCTCCTCCTCGCCCCTGGGCTTCTTGTTTGTCCTATTACTACCTAACAACTCTATCCTCCTCTACACTCTCCATTTAGCTGAATGTTCATCCTTTATTTTTTTTTTTTTAGAGACAGGGTCTTGCTTTGTCACCCAGGCTGGAGTGCAGTGGTGTGATCATAGCTCACTGCAGCCTCAACCTCCTGGGCTCAAACGATGCTCCCGAGTAGAGATCGAGGTGTGAGCCACTACGTCAGACCTATTTGTTCTTTTAAGCCCCACTCAAGCCTTGCCTATTCTGTGGCTCTTTCTGAACCCATCTAGATCAAAGTTAGAAATGCCTCCTAATGAGCCGTCATAAGCTTTTTGCCCACCATTGTTGCCTGTCTTTGTATGGACATACCTTATTTTAAAGTATTTTTGAGTTTTCTGAGGATGGAGACCACATTCAATAATTCTGTTCAACTCCACTTTCTCCTACCACAGAGGTTAATGTGTTTGGCTCTTATTAGATAAACATGCATTATTTTTATACACATCACAGAACTCAGCAGGCAAAGAAGGCTTAAGGATTTGCTAGTCCAGCAGAGACAAATATCCTCTTGATCCATAGGCCAAATCCTTCCAAAGTGGTCTATTTGGCCAGACCAGTCTATTTTTTTTTGTTTTTGTTTTGTTTTGTTTTGTTTTGTTTTTAAATACAGATAGTCTCCAACTTACAATGGTTTGACTTATAATTACTCAACTTTATGATAGCGTGAAAGCCATACACATTCAGCAGAAACTATACTTCAAGTACCATATAATCACTCTGTTTTTCACTTCCAGTCCAGTATTCAATAAATTACATGAGATATTCTACACTTTATTATAAAATAGGCATTGTGTTAGATGATGTAGCCCAATTGTAGTCTAAGGTAAGTGTTCTGAGCATGTGTAAGGTAGGCTAGGCTAGGCTGTGATGTTTGGTAGGTTAGGTGTATTAAATGCATTTTTTTACTTAGATGGGTTTATTGGGACACAGTAGCCCCATGGTAAGCCAAGAAGCATCTGTACCAAATTTGAATGTCTTCAGGTGGGCTGTGCCTCTCCAGTCGTCTGCAGTTTGGTCCACTTTCTAATGCCTTACCATTTTACACAATTTATCTGCCCAACCCCGTGTCATCCCTAATTTGCAGATCTTCAGCTTTCCAAATGTGTAGATCTTCCCCACAACATGTCTAACACATGGCTCCCCTGCCTATGCTTTCAGAAGCAGGGAGCTTATGAGGAAGTATGTTCCACTGGTGGAAAGCTGACTAAAATAATTCTTTCTGGATGAAAATCATAACTTAGAGTCATCTACTGAAATTAACCTGCTACATACTAACTACATTAAATCCTTTTGGTAACTTACTTTTTACTGCTAAATGCTTTCCCCATTCTTAAGTATTCCATCACAGGATGATATAAGCCTTTTTAGATATACTTTTTCATCTGTTATTTAGGCAGAGGACATGTAACTTAGAACCACATTTGACTTTGTTCTTCAACTATGGTCATCTGAAAATGACCTTCTTGGTAAACATTCCCCTTCATTCACATAGAATAAGGGCTGCACGTGTCCACCTAGCCTTTTGTACTCACATGTGAGATTTTTCAGATATCCTGGAATAATCTTACACATCTGTCTAGCTCATCAGATTATGGGTGATTTGAGAGTCTGGCATGAACCAGCATCCCAGAAGGTTGCAATTTGAGTATATGATAGACCTAAGTAGATCTTATCTCATGTTTCCCCATTAAGCCTAGACATTTTCACAGCTTTATGCTGTACAGCAGTTAGCTTGTGCCTGAATGCACAGGAATGCAACTCCGGCAATTATTTACCAGATGGAACGTGTTTTTTGTGTTTCTGTTTTAAGGGAACTCCGTTAAAGTTTTTGATTCTAGTTTTGATGCAGTGGATTATAAACCTGTTATAACCTGCTGAGGAGGGAAAAAACCCATATTTTTCTGTTTTCAGGAAAAATCATTTCCATATGAAAGGCCATCTGGAGAACTGGGCATATAATAAATCACTGTTCGCACCAATTATACTTACTGGGGGGCCCAGTTATTTTCTTGCAAGTAGAGATAGGAGAATATTGGCTTCTGAAAACAATATTGCCATGAACTTCCTTGTGGGCGAGCCAAGGGTCAGGAAGATGCCAGGTGGGCATTCTGAGATGACAGAAGCTGCCCTAGTGTGGGGAATGGAACCCCATTTGCATGTTTCTCTTCTCCTTCAGCTATAGTCCTCACAAAAATCAAATATATTCTTATCCTATGTGACTATTCTTACATATTTTTGAAAAGTTTTGTCCCTTGCAATTTGTATGGATCCACCAATCTGAATCAAGATGCTGGTTTTCAAGTCAATGCCATTTAGCAGCTGAATCACCTGCAGTGAGTCATCTAACTCCCTTAGTCCCTCCTTCCCCATTTGGAAAATGTGGCTAATGAAAATGACCTAACATGGCTAAATGCCTGATACATTTATGTGGAGATGTCTGTAGGAAGAATGAGCAGTGAAGAACTCTGGTGACTTCAAGCCCCTGACCCCTGCATTTAGGCCCCCAGGGCTGCGTGGTTCTTGTAGGTCAATGAGCAACTCCAGTGTTCTTCCATTAAATACCCATTTTCTTCAGTTGAGTTGGAATTGGCTTTATGATACTTGCAATGACAAGAGTTTTGACTAATAGCTTATGCATCTGTTAACATTGGTAACCAGGAAGAACACACAGCAGCATGGAAAAGGAATTTTGATGAATTTTACAAAGAGCATGATATAAAATTGTGACTGATATGCATTGCAGTTATTTGTAATAATCATGCCTATGCAAGACAAGAGAAAGAGAAGTATTTTAAAAATCTATGGGTGGCTGTAATCCCAGCTACTCAGGAGGCTGAACATGAGAATGGCTTAAACCCAGGAGGCGAAGGTTGCAGTGAGCCAAGATTGCACCACTGCGCCCCAGCCTGGACCACAAAGCAAAACTCTCAAAAAAAAAAAAAAAAAAGTAATGGATGTTTAGCGTGGTAGAGTTATGGATGATTTGTCTTCTTCATATAATGGGGTCAAAAATTTAGCAAACTACATTTGGTTGTGCAAAGTAAATGTGGCTTCACTTGTTTTCTGCAACTGATCAAATCTTACTCATTGGCTCCACATCCACATTCATCACTAACTGTATTTTAGACTCTTTGGATATGGAAGAAGTTTTGGTGTAAAGAGTTTGGTTTTGTTTTTAAAGGTAAGTGGCTATTGTCTGCCCTCCTTCCTAGATGGTTTCTTGGTATATTGGGGTGGCAGTGTTGTGAGAAAGTGAGCTTTAGGAGTGAGCAGGAGAAAGTGGGCTTTAGATTTGTATACACTGGTCCTTATGCTGTGATTAGATTTGGTATTGACATTTTTTAGCAATGTCTCTGGATACCTGGTTGACTTGTACTACTGACATCTGTGCATGGGGAAACTGGCTTTTTCAAGGAGGCACAAAGGCACTCATGCAGACCCTATGTCTGATAACCATGCTGTGTTTTTATTTTTAGTTGTCAAATGATCCTTTATTGAAATTTTTTCCTTTGTAGTTCATAGCTAGCTGTATATTTACTTGCACCACTGTTGATTTGATGTCATCTATGATGTCAGGAGGCTGGTGCCCATCAACATTGGAGCTCATAGACTGGGCAGTCTCCAAGATCTCTTTACGGGTCCCAGAGAGTTCTGTGACTAAGGATTGGTGCTGCATCTGTCATGCAATCTTGACAGTGTCATGAAAAATGGCATTTCCACTGTGCTTGATTGTTTTGCTTCTTTCTGTCTCTGGTTCCTTGAGGGCTTTGAAGCTCACGGCAGAGGCAGAAAGTACCACCTCAGTCTGAGCCTGTCTGTTCTGAATGATCAGTTTCATTGTAATCCTTTGACTCTTCTGGTGACCTGTGGCCTTGGGAATGTCATCACCAACTTATTTTGGAGACAGGTCCAGAGGGTTGATCTTAAGGGCTAGGGCAGACATGGTACCCAGTTTTCCACCAGGGCACCTGGCAGGTATATGACTGATCTCATTGGGGTTGAACTTGGGCAGCATGGCAGAGGTGGCTAGGTGAACCCAGATGTAGTATGACTGAAGAAAGGTGCACTTTGGCTTCCTCCAAGCCAAGAGGCCCATGCTGTTGGTTTTCCTTTCTGTGTTACATATTGGCATGGGCCACTTGGTGGGGGTCCCTTTTGCTGAGTTTTAAGTGAGGAGCAGAACACAGTCTTTCTCTTCTTTTGGGATTCCTTTCTTTCAATTTATCTACTACTTGTGATATCAGCCCTGAATGGAGAAGCCAAGATACATAAAACTCACTTTTCCCCTTTAATCTCTATCTTTTCTTCCCCTGACATTCCCTTGGTTTGGAAAGGAAAAACACCCCATCTTTTCTGTGCAGTAGGGACACCTCTTACATCAAAGGTCATTTCTCTCTACCAATAGCTTTAGAATTCAGGTTCATTGTTCTGACCCTTGGTATTTTAATGGAAGTGATAGGAATCTAGAAAATCCTTTTCTTTATCTCCAACCTCTGAATTTTAAAGACAGTTATTCTAGGAACTCGAATTTGGAAATCAAAAGCTAGATCTTTTTTTTTTCTTTTCTATTTGCATTCCTGCTGTAACAATCTCAAACCTCCCTGAGTCATAAGAATTACCTTAAGCTAAGCAGGGGAAAAGTCATTCACAAAATATAAAAGAGAAAAATACATTGAAAATATATTATCCTTATTACATTCTTTCAGACTTTCCATAATGTCCTTTACTTTATCGCCTGTCACCCAAACTCCCTGTCAAGCCCTGCCCAAATTGCCAACTGGGGTAATGACAGTAACGATTGTTTACTGGCTCTTAGTATCAGACAAATGTGCTTTTAAACTTTACCATAAACTTGTAGATGTTCATATCCCCATTGAACAGATGAGAAGTGGGATCTCAGGAAAGGAGACTTGTACAAAGTAGCAGAGCTAATTTTGGGGAGACAAATAGTTTAGAAAACTCATTTGTGTCTTGTTTGCTTTTTCTCACTTTGGCTCAGAAGTCATTCGTTCATTCAAATGCTGCAACTTTAAAACTTTAAAACACAGCTAGAAAAACATCCATTAAATAATATGGATGTTTAACACACTGCTCAATAAATGGCAACCAATATTATTTATTAATATTTCTACTGATGACCAGGAAGATAAATCTCTTAGTGTGCAGAGAACAGAGTCCATCATGGCCAAAATCTTGGTACAGTTTGATATTTCAACAGCTGGGCAGGAAAGAAGATAAAGTGCTTTGGGAAGACAGGAGATCCTGGGTGAGATGGAAACAGGGGGTTTGGTTTCCCCTTTTCTTTTGGATGGGAATCCAGAACACCTGGGATTTTTTTTTTTTTTTTTTTTTTTTTGAGATGGAGTCTTTTGTTCCATTGCCCAGGCTGGAGTGCAGTGGCGTGATCTCGGCCCACTGCAACCTCTGCCTCCCAGGTTCAAGCAATTCTCTTGCCTCAGCCTCGCGAATAGCTGGGATTACAGGCATACACCACCATGCTCGGCTAATGTTTGTATTTTTAGTAGAGACAGGGTTTCACTATGTTGACCAGGCTGGTTTCACTATGTTGACCAGGCTGGTCTTGAACACCTGACCTCAGGTGATCCGCCCGCCTTGGCCTCCCAAAGTGCTGGGATTACAGGCGTGAGCCACCGTGCCCGGCCTAACACCTGAGATCTTGTTCACGTTTGGCTAATACTGTGGAGCGGGCATTTAAGGACCTTGTAGTTTAGTTTTCTAACTTTTTTTTTTTTTTGAGACGGAGTTTTGCTCTTGTTGCCCAGGCTGGAGCGCTGAAGCAGGTGGATCACAGTGAGGCCAGGAGTTTAAGACTAGCTTGGTCAACGTGGTGAAACCTTGTCTCTGTTAAAAATACAAAAATTAGCCGGGTGTGGTGGCAGGCACCTGTAATCCCAGTTACTCGGGAGGCTGAGGTAGTAGAATGGCTTGAACCCAGGAGGCAGAGGTTGCAGTGAGCTGAGATGGCAACGCTACACTCCAGCCTGGGCAACAGAGTGAGACTCTGTTTCAAAAATAAATAAATAAATAAATAATTTTAAAAAGGTGCTAGACTCTTAATCTCTTCAGGTGGGAGCGCCTGAAAGAAAAATATCTAGCTATGTTAACAGAGATTCTTTACAGATGCAAATTTTCCCCTACAAAGGATGGCTTTGCAGGGCCATTTCAAAATATGCCAAAGAGACATGTTATGGGATAAAATATTTCGATTTTCTTGTCATGTAATATTATGCCAGAGTCAGACTAAAAAGTCACAATATATAGGGTTAAATAAAACCCATCTGATGAGAATTTTTGGTTTGTAGGGCATAACTCCCCAGACCCCTTAGATAGGAATTTGGAAGATAAGAAAAGATCAGAGCTTAGTCCTCAAGCAGGAGTGAAAATTTATTAAAAAGCTTTAGAGCAGGAATGAAAGGAAGTAGAGTATATTTGGAAGAGGGCCAAGTGGGCACCTTGTGAGATCAAGTGCACAGTTTGACCTTTGACTTGTGGTCTTATAGGTTGGCATACTTTCGGGGTCTTGGGTTACTTCTCCCAATTCTTCCCTTGGGGTGGGCTGTCCATATGTGCAGTGGCCTGCTAGCATTTGGGAGGGGAGCATGCACAGTGTATTTGCTGGAATGGTACAGATGCTTTCTTGAGGCGTTCTTCCCTTACGAGTGTAGCATTCCTACAGGAAGGTCATTTACCAATTAAACTCCGCCACTTTGCCTCTTAGTGCACGTGCTTGAGCCCACCTGCCCAATTCCTGAGATCTTATTGTGAAGCTGCTGATCGTCACTTTCAGGTTTTTCCTATCTATTTGGAGACTGCCTTTCCCTGGTGCTGGCTGCAACCAGTTATTATTTGAAAGAGACAGTGTAACAACCATGTGACCATCACCTGATGGTCACCTGACATTCCTGGTCAGGGTGGGGGGCCCTCTCCCGCACTGCACATGTCTGCCTATCTACTGTAACAAGTACACCATCAGATGATTGCTAAGGTTTCTCCCAGTGTGAGGAGTCCTGAGAAAATGGTATTCTCAGAGATACTGAAGTGTCCTCAGGGAAAGTCTAGACGGCCTAGACAGCTTGTGGCGCTCCATTGTCACCCTGCCACCAATGTCTCCCTGCCTTTTCTCATCCTCTGATCTCCCCTTGCTCAACCCCATTTCAGGGGAGGAGGGAAGAAATGTAGAAAAGATAATGAGGGAAAGTGGCCATGGGTAGTGAGAGGATGATGAAGTGGTAGATAATGGGAGAGTGGAGAGAAGGCATAGAAATTACACACATATACTTTTTTAGAGAAACGACACAGGGAAAAGATAGGGGGCATCAAAGAAAGAACATTTGCCTTCTTTTGTTCATCAAATAAAAAAATCGCTGACATTTATTGAGCCCTTGTCCTAGGCCTGGCACCTTGTTCAGTTTTTCACATGCATCATTTCATTTAGCCCTCACACATCTCATTTTATAGATAAGTGAGAAACATAAAATTAATCAATATGTCCAATATCACTAATTAGTAAGAGAGAAGGACAAGGCATTGAACTTCAGCATCTTTGATCCCTGAGCTTGTACTTATAAATACTAGTCCATACGGCTTTCCTACCAGCATTTCCTCTGAGCCAGGGAATGTCACTATTTTCCTTATGGCCAACAGCATTTAGACTCCATGTCATTGCTGACCTACAGTGATGTGTTCATCACCATGGGCAGACAGATAGGCAGGTACCTATCCATACACTCACTCACCCACTGATGACACTCAGGAAGGCTTGGTAAAGACAAGTAAAGCTAATGAATATTATAAATAGAAAGTATTTCTTGTGAGGTGCCATCATGTGGGGAAAGCTTCTTAATTAACTCTGGCTGAGTCTAATGTTGAAATTAATTCTTGGCTGGCACAGTGGCTCACACCTATAATCCCAGAACTTTGGGAGGCCGAGGTGGGCAGATCATGAGGTCAAGAGATCGAGACCATCCTGGCCAACATGGTGAAACCCTGTCTCTACTAAAAATACAAAAATTAGCTAGGTGTGGTGGCACATGCCTGTAGTCCCAGCTACTCGGGAGGCTGAGGCAGGAGAATCACTTGAACCATGGAGGCAGAGGTTGCAGTGAGCTGAGATCGTGCCACTGCACTCCAGCCTGGTGACAGAGAGAGACTTTGTCTCAAAAAAAAAAAAAATTAATTCTTGTTCTTTCTGGGTGCAAGATAGTTCCTGAACACATACCCAGATGATCACAGGTGCCTGTGGTTTGTTGGGGGATAATATACACCAAAATAAGTGGTGAATACCCATAGCTAACCATAGCAAATTTTCTCAGTATTATACCTATCAGAAAACCCAAGTAAGCCTCATTGTAGGATACCTCTAGGTGACCCTCTAGGGATTATGGTTGATGATCATAGAGCTGTGATGTGATGATGTCCCATTAGGGGTCTTTCACCTGGTTATCATTTCTCTGCCTGATACTTCAACTGAAATTTGTGAGGAAATTTAGGAAAGACTGCATCAGACCCCCATCCAATAGTCTCCAAACTGTGTGCACTTTCCTTGGATCTTCCTCTGTTTCAATGCAGGGATATTACATGGGTTTTGGAAACAGTCAGACTCACGTTCAAATTCTGTCTCTGATGTTTATTGAGTGAGGAGCAGTGGTACAAATCCCTTGTCCTTGAAACTGCTGTATTCTCTCCTGTAGAAAGGAATTATGAAAGGTGTTATGAGGATCAAGTGAGCTAGCACACGCAATGCACCAGCACAGGGCCTGGAATATGGTAGGTGACCACTCACTGCAAACTCTTATTCTTCATGCTTCAGTTACCTATTGCTATATAAAATATCAACCCAGGCCTTAGCGGTCCCCAGGACTATACCCATTTGTCATGAAGAGCTTTAGTGAGCTTTACTTGAATAACAACCATTTGTTTGCTCATAGTTTTGTAATCTGGGCTGGGTTCTTCTACTGGTCTCACCTAGGGTAGTTCATGCTCTCATGCTGACCATTAGGAGGCTGAATTGGGGCCAGAAATCCAAGATAGCATCACTCATGTATCGGGAAGCCTGGCTGTGATGCCTGCACCAGCTCGGATCAAGCCTCTGCTTGGTATAGGGCTCTGTTGTCACCACCTTAAAATTCTGAATAATTTTAAAACAAGGAAACCTGCATTTCCTTTTACACTAATCCCTGCAAATTGTGTAACCAGTCCTTGCAGCTGGATCTCTTTCTATACTAGCTCAGGGCTCCAAGGGAGTGAAAGCAAAAGCTGGCAGGCTTAAGACCAAGGCTAGAACTGGTACAGTATCACTTTGCCGCATTCTATGGGCCAAAGTAATTCACAAGGCCATCCCTGATTCAAGAGGAGGAGTGGGAAAATCTTTATGGCCTACACTTGACCTCCATTTCCTACTTTCAGCATTTGCAGCAGCTGGGTCAGCAACTGGGTCCTGAGAGAGCTCTTCTGGTGCTAAGAAGCAGACACCTCCCCAAGTGACCTCACAAAAAGAGGAATATATGGCAGAGGGTTGGAAATCTCTCAGAAATGAGGCATAACCCCATCTTAGGAAAGTGGAAAGAGTTAGAAACTCAGAGTCTGAGGCTACGCCTTGCTTCTCAGTGGTGACATTGACTTCCTTGGTCAGTCATGGCTTGAGGGGAGGTCAGGGAAACTGGTCACTCAGAAGAGACAACTGCCCCTTACAGAGACTGTGGGCAGGCCAGCTCTCTATATGAGGCTGTGAATAAGGTAGGGTGTATCCCCTGATAGAAAAGTTTTTTATCAGCCATTTATGAAGCACCAATAATTATATGTAAGAGTGTTTTGGCCTATGGAGATGTGACTCTAGGAGAGCAGGGCTCTTTTTTGTCAGTCACATAAGGGTATATCTCTTTAATTGAAGTTGGGGTTGGGGGCAGGGGAATAATCAGAGGTTTATTCTTACTGTCCTTGTGCTCGGGGAGTCAGCCGCAGTCCTTGGTGACCGGCTCACATATCCTCATGTGGCTAGCAACACCCACCTACCACGGCAGTACAGGAGAACGCTTAACTCACTGTAATCTCCAATGCCTAAGTTCAAACGATTCTCTCGCCTCAGCCTCCGAAGTAGCTAGGACTACAAGTATGCACCACCATGCCTGGCTAATTTCTTTTACAGAGATGGAGGTCTTGCTATGTTGCCTAGGTTTCGAACCCCTGGCCTCAATCAAGCCTCCCACTTTGGCCTCCCAGAACCCTGGGATTACAGGGGTGAGCCACCGCACCTGGCAGAGAATGCATTCTTTTACAAAAATGCCAACTCACCTCAAAGAAAAGTTGAGTGAAGAAGGATGAGAAATTGTGACTTTATCTTATTTACTTTGGTCCTGCTCCAAGGAAGATGACAGACTGAGGCCCACAGAAGGAGGGATTCCCACATGGACTTGGGAGTGTCATCACCATCTCCTTGGGGCATGCAGAGAGCGGTCACCATCTCTTGACCTCTCTCCTCAGCATGCTCCCCACTTCCCTACTCTACTTCCTTGCGGTTTCCTTCCTTTGTGTCCTCAGTCTAGTGTCCTTACCCCTGTCCTGGAGACCCCATCTCTTTTCTCCAGTACATAGTGCCCCTCCTCGGTCCCTTCCTGCACATTCCACTCAGCTGGCACTATCGCTTTCCTTGGCCCAGCTTCGCCAGCTCTGAAAAAGCAAGGGGTGAGGTGCAGTCCATCAGATGGAAGAGATGATATAATTGATGATCAGATCCAGGGCAGGTGCCCAGCAGTAACAACTGTGGCAAATTTCTACACAAGCTAGCTGAGAAACAAGCTAATAAAATGAGCTTATTTCCCAGTGACAATGCAATCTAGTGTTCTATGACCAGCTCCTTGCAAAACAATAACTCTGGCATTATGACAAGATTCACATTAACTGTGCAGGGCCCTGTCTTGACTACCCACGTGGCTAGCATCTACTTGGATAAGAATGTCCTGAGCTTCAAATCTCTTCCCTGATAAAAAGAGGGCTGCTGCTCTCAAGGAACTTCAGTCAAGGGGAGTGGGGGAAGACAGTCCCATACACAGACAAAAAACTAGGGGGTGAAAGGCCAATGAGTGGTGGGAAGGAAAGGGAAAGAAGCTTCCAGAAGTAAGTGCTGAATGGGAGATTAAACTTGGCTGGGGGCCACGGTGGAGCACAGGTGTAATGGAGGGTGGGGCCTCTTTCAAACCTCACTCGTGGCTGTGTGCACGCGTGTCCGTTCCCACTGGAGTGGCAGTGCTTTCTTGCGGCAGGGGATGGGTTGCTTCCCTCCGGAGTCTTCGCTAGAACTCCCTCCTCCTCCTGCTTCCTTTCACCTATTCATTCCAAACATACATTGAGCTGCACGTTCTGGGTTCCCAACTGGAGGGCCCTCACGAAGGAGATTTCAGGACTATGCCCACTTGCCACGATTTTACTTTACTTGGTTCCCAGTTCTACTCCTTTCCCTGAGCTTCACAGTTTTGAGAAAAAAAGCCCTCAGCCTCCCCGAGTCCCTCAGTTACGCCACGCACCCTCTCACTTTGCTAATTTCCAACCACTCGCTGCTGAATAGGCTGGAACACTTCTGCTTCGGATGCCCCGAAACACCCTCGGACGCATGCTCAGTAACTCTCCCCCACCCCCCTACCCCGCCCGTCCCACCACCCGCTGCCCTTCTCCGCCGCCCCGGCAGTGCTTGCTCTCTCTAGGCCCCATTTAAAGCGCTGTGTTTGCTGGGGAGCCCTTAGTTCAATTCTCAGTGGATTAGGGCCATTGAGATTCTTAATCAATTGCTGGGTTCCACGCGATCCTCTTTAGAAACTTTTTGCTTAATATGCATCTAGAGACATTCACGGCCCGCCTGCAGAGTTGGAGCCGATGGAGTGGAGCCTGGGAGGCTGCAGGCAACCCCCAGGCTTCTAAACAGCAACGTCAGTTTAATTATTGCAGATCCGTCATAGCTGCCAAGTCCTCTCTTTCTTCGTTGTTGTTAACGGGGAAACTTGCCGCCCAGTGGCTTTGTTTCAAGTGGAAGTCCGCGTGCTTTGATACCCTCAGGGGGCACTTACAGGCTAGGTGGACACAGGTGGGCTGCGGGACTCCGTGTACTTACCTTCCAGAGGAATGCACTGCAAACATGCTGCACACAGGAGACAGGGAAGCCTGGCGAGGTTGGGTTTCCAGGCGCCACTGTATACCCTCTCAGTTCCACTGATACCCTTTCTTTCTTCTACCTGGAGGCCCTGGTAGTTGGCTCTCGCCAGACAATGTAAACTGGCACTGCAAGTGGAATAGACCAGACATTTATTTTCTGGTAAGTCAGGCCTCTGTCCTGCCTGCACCTTTGGCCTGATTTTGATTAATGTTGTCAGAAGCGGATGCAATGTGTGGGGGTGTTGGCTAAACTTTCTGGAAGTGTCAATTGTAAACAGTGTTACCTTACATTTTGGGCAGCACTTCTGAGTTTCCAAAACATGTTCCCATGCATTATCTCATTGGGTTTCCTCAGTAGATTGGAAGAATGTGGAGGAACTCGCACCCTCTTTCACAGTGAAAAAACCCTGAAGCTCAGAGCAGTATAGTAACTTCGCCAGAATTGCAGGACTAGAAAGTGAAAGAATAAGAAACCAGGTCTTCTGGTCCTTAGTCTGGAGACTTTCGGCAGTCACACATACTTTTTTGTTATCTCACTAATAACTCTGATAATCTTGTTGGATAACAGAACAATTTGTTCATCCGTGTCGTGTTCTCTCATTGCATTAAGGAAGTGACGAGGGAGCTGATTTCTCAATTGTTTTTTAGAGCTATAATGCCTTGAAAATCACTCCCTTATCCTGGCTATCAGTAATTTGCCATCTCCTAATATGTAGTAAAAATAGTAAAGGTAAAAACTAGCTGCCAAGCTAATGCCACAAAAATCAAGTAGGAACTGGGTTGGATTCAGTAACATCGGTCCAGAGAGAGCACTGCTCCTCAAGATGGGTGCAACATCAAGGACTTAGGGATCAGGAATGTGCACGGCTCTCCAAATGGTTTTCAACCAAGGTGATGCTGCATTTCCTCTAGTAATTTCATAATTAAAAACTTAGTGATTATCAGAAATTTAGTTTTTGCTTTCTTTTTTGATTGTTTTGGTTTTTGAGACAGGGTCTCACTCTGTTGCCCAGGCTGGAGTGCAGTGACACAATCATAGTTCACTGTAGCCTTGAACTCCTGGATTCATGCCTCAGCCCCCCAAGTAGCTGAGACTACAGGCAGGCACCACCATACCTAGGTAATTTTTGTATTTTTTGTAGAAACGGGGTTTTGACATGTTTGCCAGACTAGTCTCGACCTCCTGGGCTCAAGCGAACTGCCAGCCTTGGCCTCCCAAAGGGTTGGGATTACAGGCATGAGCCACTGTGCCTGGCCAGAAATTTAGTTTTTTATTTTTATTTTTATTTATTTTTATTTTTTTGAGACGGAGTCTCGCTCTTTGCCCAGGCTGGAGTGCAGTGGCACGATCCGGGTTCACTGCAACCTCTGTCTCCCGGGTTCACGCCATTCTCCTGCCTCAGCCTCCTGAGTAGCTGGGACTACAGGCGCCCACCACCACACTCAGCTAATTTTTTTATTTTTGTATTTTTAGTAGAGACGGGGTTTCACCGTGTTAGCCAGGATGGTCTCGATCTCCTGAGCTCGTGATCCGCCCGCCTCGGCCTCCCAAAGTGCTGGGATTACAGGCGTGAGCCACCGTGCCTGGCAGAAATTTAGTTTTTAAATCAGGCTGTGTGAGGTTGGGTTTAAGAATATTGAAGCTTGGCTCACGCCTGTAATCCCAGCACTTTGGGAGGCAGAGGCAGGTGGATCACCTGAGGTCAGGAATTTGAGACCAGCCTGGCCAACATGGTAAAACCCCATCTCTACTAAAAATACAAAAATTAGTCAGGTGTGGTGGTGGACGCCTGTAATCCCAGCTACTCAGGAGGCTGAGGCAGGAGAATTGCTTGAACCAGGGAGGTGGAGGTTGCAGTGAGCTGAGATGGTGCCACTGCACTCCAGCCTGGCTGACAGAGTGAGACTCTGTCTCAAAAATAATAATAATAATAATAATATTGAAGCTATCATCTACGTTTGAGGGAAAGCAGTAGAAAGGGGAAAAATTCTCTTAAATTTTGCCCATGCATTAATAATAGGAAAAGTCAAGAGTGAATGGAAAGTCATTTCTCTGGGACCAAGTGATCCCTGTTGTCTAATTTCCTTTAGGAGCTGCTTTTACCTTAGAGCTACAGAAAAGGTGCAGTCTGGCAGACATCATCACTGATGGCTACCTTCATTCATTACTTTGGTTACTTATAAACACTCATTGAATACCCACTTTGGGCCAGGTACTAGCGATACAATGATGAGAAAAGACACAATTTTGAAGCTTAGCTTTTTCTGTTGAAACATAATTGTATCCTATTTTTCTGTTGCCTTCATTTTACTCCTACTCCCGCCCCCCAACTCCATCCAGCTCTCTAGTTCTGATTCCTGGTCATTTGCACCATTTTGGTAAGACACTCCAGAAAATGAATTACTGGTACAGCGAGACATTCCCTCCCCCCATCCACCTATTCCAATCCCCACCCTTCATCAGGATATAAACCCTAAGTCTTCCTTCTTCATATATTGCAAATCCTCTACTGGGGATGGTCCTACAAGGCCAGTGATGGTGAATATTATATGAATTAGATTGTAATCTTTGTCTCTACATAAATTTCTTCTGACTGCATCTGCTTTAAAGCAAAGCCTCCTGTAGTGAGCCTTGTGGTTTAACTGTCTTTCCCCTTCTTAATTCTCCAAGGAACTCCCAGTCCCCCTATTGTCAGCCATATGGTTTCAGTATTGACCCAACTTGTAGCTTGAGGGAAGAACCTCAGTTAGCACGAGCCATTCTAATCAGAGTGAACCCAAGGAATTCCACTGGGAATTCTGGGACATAGAAGGTCTCTTCTTTGTGGGGAGTTGTGGTATGGGACTGTGAAGCTCAGCGCTGCTACTGCCATAATGGATGAGCCCAGAATTTCCAGGGAGCACTGCTGAAAGCCTGAGGGTGAGTGCCAACCAAGAGGAAGCAGAGATGGCAAATGGCTTAGGATATGATCTTGAATCAAGCTGGGTCTGAATCAATGCTATCTCTGAATTATTCTGCTAAGTGAACTACTAAACTCTACCACCTCCTTTAAAAATGCCAGTTCAAGTTTGGTTTTCTATCATTTGTAAAAAAAGATTGCCAGTTGAACCCTACCTATCTAAGGCAATGGGAAGTATTGCTTTAAGCACAAAAAAAGAATATACAGGGTGTTCATACCCCGGCCATACCCTGAATTCTAAGAATATATTTATAACCTTTAGGTTTGTTTGTTTGCAAAATGATACATAATCAGTAATAGTTTTACAGCATTTGAGAGAACAAGCATCTAAAAATGCATTCAAGGCCGGGCGCGGTGGCCCACGCCTGTAATCCCAGCACTTTGGGAGGCCGAGGCGGGTGGATCACGAGGTCAGGAGATCAAGACCATCCTGACTAACATGGTGAAACCCTGTCTCTACTAAAAAATACAAAAAATTAGCTGGGTGTGGTGGCGGGTGCCTGTAGTCCCAGCTACTCGGGAGGTTGAGGCAGGAGAATGGTGTGAACCTGGGAGGCGGAGCTTGCAGTGAGCCAAGATCGTGCCACTGCACTCTAGCCTGGGCAACAGAGTGAGACTCCGTCTCAAAAAGAAAAAAGAAAAAAAATACATTCAAAGCAAAACAAAGGTTTCTGGTCTTTGAAAGCATACTTGCAACCACAATTACCAATGACAACTCTAAATTGTTTGTTTTTTTTTTTTTTGAAAACGATCTATTGTCATAGAAAGCACTCTTTATAGAATAGAATTATGGAATTTAAAACAATGTGTGGCATGACAAACCCAATCAGATCTGTGCAGTATATTCATGTTTAATTTTTATGAGATTCTTATGTGATAGTGACAACTGCACCCTTGACCTTGCTGAAGGAGGGGAGGCATGAAGCTAATCAGAAGATTTTCTCTAATAAGCTTTCATAGAAGAGTTTTCCAAATAAAATGAAGAGGGCTATCATGGCATATCATGTTTCTCTAATTTTCAGGAAACAAAGATACTAATTTGCTTTACTCTTAGGGATTCTTAAAAGGCCTCTTTTCTAACTGCATATTTAGAATATATAATCAGAGGACCAACGTTCAATATCTTTTTTTGTGCCATCACTTTAAAAAGTGCAGCCACGCTCCCCACTGAACAATCTGGAGTTGAGAAATGATCTGGGAGTTAGCCCAGAAATAGTGTGAACAGCTAGAGCCAATATTGACAAATCCTTATTCTCCAAACCCACAAGTTTCTCTCCTAGGTAAGCTCATGGGGCTCTCAATCATACCCTGTCATTCTTACTTCACACACTATTCCCACTTCTTTGGTTATCTATATTCTGAGCCCACAAATCAGAGGCATCCAGTTGAAAAAGCTGAAAGCTTCTAGAATGGCACTATCCAATATGGTAGCCAGTAGCCCCATGTGGCTACTGTGCACTTAAAATGTGGCCCGTCCTAACTGCAATGTGCTGTAAGTACAAACTACACATCAGATTTTTAAAGACTTAATATGGAAAAAAAAGACTGTAAAATAATTTTTTATACGGGAAGCATATTGAAATAATATTTTATATATATTGGGTTAAATATACTAGTAAAGTTAATTTTGCTGGTTTCTTTTTATGATGCTGATTAGTTTTTGAGACAGGGTCTCACTCTGTCACCCAGGCTGGAGTGCAGTGACACGATCATGGCTCACTGCAGCCTCAACCTTCTGGGCTCAAGCGATCCTCCCACCTTAGCCTCCCGAGTAGCTGGGACTACAGGCACATGCCACCACACTTGGTTAATTTTTTATATTTTTTTTGGTAGAGATGGGGTTTAGCCATGTTGCCCAGGCTGGTCCCAAACTCCTGGGCTCAAATGATCTGCCCACCTTGGTCTTCCAAACTGCTGGTATTACAGGTATGAGCCACTGCACTTGGCCTGTTATTATTTTTAATATGGCTACTAGAATTTTTAAAATTATATATGTGGCTTGCATTACATTCTTATTGGCAGTGCACTTCTAGAAGCAGGCCTACTCGTCATTCATTCATTTAGTGAATCAACAAATATTTATTGGGTATCTTTTGTGTGTTTGGTGCAGGGCTAGGGGATAAGAATGCAGCAGTGAACATGGTTCCTGCACTCATGAAGCAAATGTATCCACTGTGGTACAAAAGAGACTGTAAAAAACAAACCCAAATGGACAACAGGTATCTAAAAGCAGGGGATATTTAATCAGGAATATTCCAGGTTACTAGGGTTATTATGGCTATTTGAGTTAAGGTCCAGGACTATATAACTTAGCATCTAACCCTTATTGTTTTAGGGCAGAATCTAATACCATAGGTGTTGGCCTATCCTTGAGTTAGTCAGGAAAAGGTTACATGCTATGGGCTGTGTTCTAGTCTGATTTGTACTGTGGCTACTACACGTGTATATGATCTTCCTCATGGAACGGAGACAATTTGGAGGGCGGTGACCATGTTTTTTGACCTTGGTCTCAACACAGTGTCTCCCAAAGAGTAGGGGAATACATATGGAATTAAAGTATGTCATGTGTACTCATTTTAAAAAGCAGTTAGGTGTATACTTTAAAAAGAGTTCTTCCCCAAATACCTAAAAAATAAAAAGTTTAGCACTTAAGCTGGTAAGTTTTAATTATTATTTTAAGTCCTCTTTCAGATTATAAATTCATGCATACCTGATGGTATAAACAAAAAGTTCTGAAATATCTGAACTAAGTCATCGTTCATTACTAGCAGGGTTAAACATTGCAGAAGAGGTGCCACCTTGGATAGTGTTATTTGATGGAGGCCAGGATGATGCATCTGTCTTCTCTCTGAAGTGCTTTACAAAACATTACGAGTTGGTCAACAAAACAAAACACAAAACATGAGTTGCAAAGGGAAACATTTAGCTTGCAATTCTTATTACATCTTTATTATCAGTCAAGGTCACAGTCATATTAAAAATATATAATTTAATTCTCAAATAATGTCTTTGTTCCTCTTTTTCCTAAAGTCCATTGTCAAAAGAAGTCAAGGTTGAATATATTTTGTAGCTGATATACATATGCTGACAGACAGCACAATGTTCTGAAATGAAAACAGAGATATTATTGCTTTATAAAAAGAAACTTGGTCCCAGAGAGGAGAAAAATAGATAGTACACAAGAGTGACATAAGAAAAAAAGCAAAGCATTATCGGAGAATTGTTTCCATTTACGTGAAAGCAGTATCTGTGATTTTTGGCTGACTGCTCCAAGTACCGTGTATCTCCTACATCAGTGCTTTGAATGTATTCTTCTATAAATGCATGTTAAATTAATGTAACAGTAATAATAAAACAAAAATAACTGTACAACAATCAGTCCACCATTACCAAAAGGGTAACAAGTTCACAAATAATCTCCTCCCAAATTTCCAACCATGATGATTTTTAGAATTGTAGTAAGGCTTCCCTTTGTAGATTTATTGAAAATGTTTCGTACTCCTACAAGTTTGCCCTGCCTTCCTATAAAGAGTGAAATTCACTTTGAATCGACTGGTGGATAATTTTTCCATTTTTCCTCAGGCAATTTGAGTTACTCCAATAAATTCAAATATGGGCCAGAGGAAATCATCTCTCAGATGGGCAGTGATTGGCCAGTCAGCAGGAGAAGCTGCTTATGCCTTGTTTGGTACATTGTGGAAAAACACACTTTAATAAATACGCAGTCATGCCTGAGTACCCATCCTCCATCCCGCCACCCCCCAGTATGGCAAAAATCTGGTCAGAGTCCATTTGGGAATAATTCCATGGTTCTTGGGATCCCAAAGCTTCCAGAGTGCTGGCTGGTCAGGGAGTGTACAGTCAGTCCTGGGTGGCAAATGTCCCATTTTTTAAGTACCAGCATGTCCTTCTCCAGGGTTGCAGGGCCACAGTCTCCATGAATGAAGATGGCTTTTCTTAGCTGCCCTGTGACAACTGGGTTTCACATTTCCTGAAACTAGATCTGTGGAAGGAGTCCCTGAAATTAAGAAAAGAGAGGGAGGAGAGGGAAAGAGAGCGTACAGAAGCAAGAAAAGATCAGTTAGCCTTTTAGAAAGGGTTGGGGGTGGATCACCCAGTAGAAATGGACAGCAGTCATGGACAACTCAGCAAATAATAAGTGAAAGGTCTGCGAACCCTTCACACTGTGCCAAAACAAACATACAAACCAACCAAACAAACAAAAAACCAACACAGGCCATCATTCAGCCCTGGGAATACCCTGGCACAAGACCAACACCAAGGTGTCTGGGAGAGGTCAAGGAGCAGGGATGGGGAGGACAGAGGCAGAATGAATCACACTCTGGTAGCCTCTCTTATTGTGGGCCCTCTTCCACCCTTTCGAAGTTCTGCAGCTCCCCAAGTGTAGCAGAGCATGCCCCAAGGTGCTAGGCCCCATGCGCTGCCCTTTATCCCACAGGAAGAGGCCTCCTCTGCCCTGTTCTTACCTCTTTTGACTCTCAACTCTGAATATTGGCTTGTACAGTTCTGGAATTTTCCGCTCGATCATTGGCCTGAGGTTCTCTTTTAGCTTGTTATAGTTCTTTTTGAGTTCCTGCTGATATTCCCTCTGGTCTGCCGTGATGAGACGCTTGTTTTTCTCTACAGCTTCACCACATCTGAGATGAAAATATCAGTGTGGGAGAAATAAATGACTTTGAAGTGCTTAGAAATCTGAGAACAATGAAATTACTTACGATTTTTCGAATAACTTTAAGAGCGTTTTCAAACTGGGTGGCATACCGGGATTACCTGTGGAGCTTTTCAAAATGCAGATTTCTGGGATCTATCTCAGACTTAATGAATCATAACTGCTGAGGGGTAGCACCCAGAAATCTCTGTGTTTGTTTTTTTTTTTTTTTTACCTTATTTTATTATTTTTTGAGATGGGGCTCACTCTATCACCCAGGCTGGAGTGCAGTGGCATGATCACAGCTAATGGCAAACTTCGACCTCCTGGGTCCCAGTGATCCTCCTACCTAAGCCTCCTGGGTAGCTGGGACTACAAGTGTGGGCCATTGCTTCTGGCCCAGAAATGTCTAATTTTAAAAAGTTGCCCAGGGGATACTGAAGCCAACCTAGCCAGAATTGAGAACCTCTGACTTGCTATGTGCCAGAAGAAGTTTCAAGAAGTTTTACATGCATTATCTGTTTAATTTTCCCAACAACCCTAAAAAGTCAGCATTTATCTCTATTTTGTTTCTGAAACTCAGAAATGTTAGGATGCTTGCCCAAGATAACACTGTGAGGAAGTGATGGATCTAAGAGTCAGACTCAAAACACACTGCAGAATGGAAGCTGTTACACTCACAAAAAACTCACTGTGATTTACAGCAACATGGCAGACAGAGCAGATGGCATTCAGCCTCCTCCCACTACGCACATATGGAAGTGCTAGGAAAGCACAGCAAAAACTTGTTGAAAGAGAAAGGGGAACAACAGCTGCCAGAAAGAAAGAGAAAAATCAAAGCTAGAATGATCACAGGAGCTGGTGACAAGGCAGCTGTCAGTAGGACTGCCCATTAAGATTTTAGGACTGTGTATAGGTCTATGGGCTGAGGGGAAGGGGCTTCAAAGCTCACACAAGATTAGTGACGTGGCCTTGGCCAGGGCAAAGGGAGATTCTGGATATGCCACCTGCATATCATCCAGAGCCTTGAAAAGCTATCCCATCTATGAAAGAGGGTTTAGAAAAATGCTGCAAGATGTCCAGAGAGGCAGAATGAAAACTTGCTATCAGCTTAGGGCCATTCATGGGAAAGAAAGTCATATTGAGAAATGGAAATTCTAGGCTTGCACCACACATGGTATAAGTTACAAATGTACATTCCTTGACTGTATGTGCTTCAAGGTGAGAAAATAACTTAAAAGCCAGTCCAAGATTACTGAAATTGCTACGATTCAGACAAACCAACGTAAAGTTGTTCTGGAGGAACACATTCTCAATCAGGGCATATGAGCCACTCTTGCCAAAGATGAGCTCACAATAAAAAATTACAAACCATATGAAGAAACCAACCACCACAAGGGAAAACTAACAGATGCATCAAACAAAAGAATTAGTCCAATAAGAATTAGAGATAATAAAACAACGTAAAAAACAAAAGTTAATATAGAGAGGTAATAAAATGTATAAAATCCTAAGTAACCATGTAACTAGAAAAAAAAAAGAAAATAAATAAAAGGTATAAAATCCATGATAAAAACAAATAAACAGGGAAAATGAAAAAAGAGACCAGGAAAAGTTCAGAAAAGGACCAAACAGAATTTCTAGAAAAAAGAAAAATGCAGTCACTAGGCTGGGTGTGGTGCCTCATGCCTGTAATCCCAGCACTTTGGGAAGCTAAGGTGGGTGGATTGCCTGAGCTCACAAGTTAAAGACCAGACTGGGCAACATGGCAAAACCCCACCTCTACAAAAAATATAAAAATTAGCTGGGTATGGTGGCAGGTGACTGCAGTCCCAGCTATTTGGGAAGCTGAGGTGGGAGGATGGCTTGAGCCTGGGAGGTGGAGGTTGCAGTGAGCCAAGATCATGCCATTGCACTCCAGCCTGGGTGACAGAACCAGACCTTGTCTCACCAAAAAAAAAAAAAAAAAATGCAGTTGCTAAAAGATAGAAACCTCAATGGAAAGGTTAAAGGTTAAATAATAGACTAGACATAATTGGAGAAGTAAATGTATGACAGATCCAAGGAAATCACCAATGAGATTTAAAAAATAAAAAATATGAAAAAATTGGTTAAGAAACAGAGATATAAGGAAGATCCAACCCACATCTAACAGAATCTCCAAGGGAATGGAAAATGAGAGGGAGGCAATATTTAAAGAGATACCAGCTGGTAATTTTCTAGAGTTGAAGAGAGATATAAATCCTCTAATGAACAACAACAGATCTATATCCAGTCTTCTCATGACAAAACTGAAGAACATTAAAGACAGAGAAAATCTTTAGAACTCATCATGGTTATCTGGCTTGTGGACCGTTAAACCTGGTGTTTTCCCTGTCTCCTACACAGTACGGTACACACCAAAGAAGAAAATCATGTTATTTAAACATGATAAAGTTTTGCCTTTTGTTTTGTACTCTTCTACCCAAGGGAACTTACAAATCAATAAACCTTAAAGGGACAGAATAATGGCTGTATGTTACCTAACACGCAATAATTAGTAATAATTATATTATCCTTCAAATGAATACGACGTGGGTGATCAATATGGCTTACATTATTTTCCTAACAGTGGTACTAGATTTGGACTAAGTTATGGAGATACCCAGACATTGTTATCAAATCCTCTTAACACTGAACACATTTTCAGGATGACAGTCAAAGAGGAAGAGGATAGCATGTGGCAAGGAAGAGCTACCTGCCTAGGCAAAAATAAACTTAGGACCACAGCTTCATCATGGAATTAGCCTGCTATAGAAGAAGGACTTGATTTAACTCACACAGAATCTGAAAGAACTCCCTTAACTGGATTTTCACCTATCTTTTATGCTTGTCATTAACTGAAGCAAATTATAGGATACCTAAGGTTATGAATTAAAGGTTTTAGGGAAGAAATAGAAGGGAAGGCATATGGCCTTTGAATCCTGAGAAATCTATATCACCCCTTATTATTTTTTTTATTGCTTCTTAACTAACAGTTACAATTACCACCATGTGTAAAGTAAGATCAATTTCAGGATGACTTCAAGGCCCAAGTTTATAACATTGGCAGGCTACAGGAGGTGGGATGAGTCCTGCCAAAGCTAACAGCTAATTTGGGGAAGTCTACTCTGACAACTTTGGTAAAATCAACTAAACTCTCCTTAGTCTTTGTTTGCAGAAGTAGTAGTAGCTAGCTAACACATTCTGATTGCTTACCATGTGCCCTTGACTGAGTTAAATGTGTTATATGCAGACAACTGGGGTTGAAACAAGCTGCTACTCATTAGCAGGATGACTTAACCATAAAAATCTTCAATTTTCTCATCTGGAAAATGGGGATAATAAGCTCATATAATCTCCTAGGGTTGCTGGGAGAATTAAATCAGAAGCTATGATAATAAGGCAGACAGATGCTTCTGGAGTGTAGCAGATTGTATTTTCTAAAAATGGCCATAAGAATGTGCTCTCCTAGAACCTTGCCCATGCCCCCATCAAGAGGTGGATGGTTCTTTGTGACAACCACAATGAATAGGATGTGGTGGAGGTGGTACTGTGTGACTGGCTAATAAAAGGTAATATGGCCTCTGTCTCTCTGTCTCTGTACTGTAAGAGTTCTGAGCCATCCTGTGACAAGTCTAGTTACCCTAAAGCTGTCATGCAGGAGAGACCATGTGGAGAGAAGGAGAGTTAGAGAGAGGAGGAGCCCCTGCTGTTTGAGTATTCTCAGCCCAGACACCAGACATGAGTGAGGAAGCATTCAGGTAATTCAAGTCCTAGTCACTGTCTCAGTGCAACTGAGAGACTCCAAGCAAAAACTGCTTAGCTGAGCCCAGCCAACCCCAAGTTACAGCAAAACCATTCTCATGGCCACAATACACCTGCTAGGGCCCCAGCCATCATGACTACATCCTAGGCAAGTATCAGGAGTAGAAATGAGGAAAGCAAAAATTATTATGTACCGCATGCATAATAATTAAATTTTCTTTTAAGCCACTAAATTGTGAGGTAGTTTGTTACACAGCAATTAATAAATGTGGTGTTTTATAAAGAAAAACATATTAATAGCTGGAGTAAAAAAATTAGATTTTATGTAGTAATATTACTTTATGTCTTTAAACTTTTATAATGCATAAAATTATTTTATATACTGTTTCTACATTTCTTCCTTTCAGTCATTTGGGTTATATTCTCTAGGTTATTTGATTAAAATTGAAATAATTTCTACTACGTTAATTTAAATCCCTAAGCTAAAGAGGGCCATGTGCTAAATATCCCTCCTAGAGAATAGCCACATCTCTTGGAAAATGTACACAAGATCATAAAATGACACTGCAAACAACTTTTTAAAAATGGTCTTATCTGTAACATTCTCAATAGGTCCACAAACATCTGTGCTGCTTTCACTTAGTGATACAACCATTCCAGACTTCCCTCACATCCTCTGATGCTCCCTTTGTTGGTAAATTCACCGAACACAAGTATTTTCTTAGAACAAATATGCCTGGGGTTTTCTAGCAGTCACAGTTCTACATAAACCAGATTGATAGGGATTAGAAAGGGCAGGAAGTTACGCCTCCAGAAAAGGATTCCTGGCTTTTGATGACAGTAACATTTTGGGGCCTCCATTTATAGAGTTAAGGTCTCCTACAGAGAGAGTAGTCATGCTGCCCTCACCCCCTCTGCATCTCTTGGTACCCCCTCTTTTTTTAGAGAGAGGATCTCATTCTGTCATGCAGGGTGGAATGCAGTGGCATGATCTCAGCTCACTGCAACCTCTGCCTCCTGGGCTCAAGTGATCCTCCCACCTCAGCTTCCCGAGCAGTTGGAACTACAGGCACGCCACTACACCCGGTTAATTTTTTTTGTATTTTTTGTAAAGACGAGGTTTTGCCATGTTGCCCAGGCTGGTCTCGAACTTGTGAGCTCAAGTGATCCGCCCACCTCAGCCTCCCAAAATACTGGGATTACAGGCGTAGCCACTGTACCCAGCCTTGGGCCCCCTTTTTCAGCACAGCCCATACATCGGTTCCTCAGTGTGGCAGACAAACATTTGTTAGTTGTTTTCTCAATATCCATTCTTTCTTCCCTACTAGCAGAAGTCCAGGCAGTGTGGCCACCTGAAAACTTACATTTCCTAGCCTCCCATGCAGGTAGGGATAGCTGATAATATAGGTGAAGGCACTGGGAAATGGGCACATCTTTTTGCTCTTTCCTCATTTCTACTCCTGACTTGCCTAGATGTGGTCATGATGGCTGGAGCCCTAGCAACCATATCATGACCACGAGAATGGGTACACTAGAACCAGGATGGCACGGCAAAGGATTGGAAAAGAACCAGGGTCTCTGATGACGTTATGAGGCCACTACACAGCTCTACATCGACTACCTCCAATCTTATTTAATGTGAGAGAAAAATAAATTTCTTATTTAAGCTACTCTCCTTCTGTTACTAGCAACTGAATACAGTCACTAGAGGGAACAGCTCAGCATGGCAATTAAGAGGATGGACTCTGGAGCCAGAGTGCTCAACTCTGAATCCCGCTTTGCTGCTTACTGGCTTTGCAAACTTAAACAAGCTACTTAACCTCTTCATGTCATAGTTTCTTCATCTGTGATGTGAGGGTGATAAGAGCCTACCTCATAAATTAATGTAAAGATTAAATTAGTTGAAACATATCAAATGTTCAGAAGAGTCCCTGCACACAGCTGAAGCCAGAGCGCATGGTAGCGTTATTATGCCTGACAGACCCAGTCTAAGTAAATGAACCATTTGTACAATATGAGAATGATAAACTATTAGAGATGCTGTATTCTAGTCTCTTTATTTCATAGTTGATGAAACTAACATGCAAAGAGGTGAAGTGCCCTGTCCAGTCACATACCTGTGGGACAGCACAGCTGGATATAAACCCAGAATCCTGCTGCTCCCAGGCCAATGTCTCATCAGCATCACTGTGTCTTATGATTCAAACTTTATAGAGACAGACAAATCATGGATAGACAATCTCCGTATTTAAGTCAGATTAATTCTCTATTTCCCACTCAAATCCATCAGTTCCCTATTTGCCCCACTGAACAATGTTACACTTACTGATCCCTTAGTATGTACAAAGTCTTATTCTAAGTTCCATGTATTAACTCATTTTATTCTGACACTAAATGCAAGGGATAGTTACAATTATTATTCCCATTTTACATCTGGGGAAACCGAGGGTAGGTAACTTCTCAAGGTCACACATCTAGTTAAGGCAGAATGGGATCTGAACTCGGGCAATCTGGCTTGAGTGCCCATATTCCCAACCCCAACGCCACATATACTGCCTAGGAAAGCCATTTCCCCATTTCCAGCTATAAGCCAGGCATATGGCCTTGGTCTCAAGTTAAAACTACTGCTTCTGTTTCCACCTACACTCTACACATTTGGTTGTCCTTTGGCTACTCAGACAAATTCCTTCTCCTTCCTCTTCATAGACCCCAACTCCAGTTTAAAACCACCACCACTCAACAGCCTGTTTTCTGAGCCTATGACCACATATATGCTGCAGAACCCTTTCAGGGTGTATCTGAAACTACTTCTCTTAAAGGCAAGCTGTAACTGGTGTCAATGAGTACTACTATCTTTCATTTAAATTAAAAACAAATTTAACATCACTTAGTCTTTATAAGAATGAGAAAGTCCAGATAAGTATAAAGAAGAAAATTTAAAAACCTAAATGGTCGGGGTGTTTGGGGGAGCAGAAGAGGAAGACAGAAGACTGTATCTCTCTATCTTCTTGTCTTGGCTTCTGAACCCGAGATGTTTTTTATTATTGCAGGAAAAGACAGAAGCTGATTGAGGTCCCAGCTTGGTAACAGTTTGAAGAGTTGCAGGACTGGCTGGATGAGTACTGGCTGCAGCAAGTCAGGCTGCCAGGACTCTTTATGGCTGTTTCTGCTTCCACTACAGCTGAGTCAGAAAGGTCGCTGCCCAGTGGTGGCACTAGACGCAGTGGACCTGGCAAGCAAATGTTTCCACTATTAGCTCTCAGCAACAGAGACTCATTTATGTCACCTTCGAAATCTGGGCTTATCGATCTACAGCCCAAGTCTGCTGAGAAGCTGGAGCTTACTAAAGGGGAAACCTGAGAGCTGTTCAAGCCCCAAACATTTTCCACTTCTGCGTCACCTCTGCTGTCTGTTAGCAGAGTGGAGGAGAAAATACACCAGCACAAACAATGCGAAAAAACAGTTACTCTATTCATTAAAAGCTGTAACTTCCAGATTGGACTTGAGAAGCAATTAAGCAACAGAGGCACCTCATCTACTATCTGTATTCAGGGTATGATTTACATACCGTAACATTCACCCATTTTATGTGTAGAGTTTGATGAGTTTTAGTAAATTTACACAGTTGTGCACCATCAGCACACTCTCACCCACGACTTCTGATCTCTGTAGAATGAAGTGGAGGGCAGGCCAACTGTTGTGTTTGCACATAGAGATGAATAATGAGCAGCAGTACTGTTTTGCCTGTAGCCTTGTCCTACTGATATTGGGACTTCATCCTTCCACATATGTAGCACAGTGCCTGGCACAAAGTAGGAGCTCAATAACTGCTGAATGAATGGATGAACTGACGTCTATAGTTGGTTCAAGTTGCAGCAGTTTGAGCATGTTTGCTTTTTTTTTTTGTTCTCACATAATTTTATTGAGATTTACAACTTCTTTTTTTGCCATTAAAATTTTATTTTATTATTTATTTATTTATTTATTTTTTGGGAGGAAGCAGACGGCAAAAGTGGTAAATGATGATAAGGATGGCCTAAGAGATTAAGCCCTCAGGGAAGGAGGGAGAGGTAATAGGGAGAAATGTGAAAGGGAGGAAATTAAGCCATCTTTGTAGGCTCTCCACTCAAAGTTTGGTCCAGTGTAGCAGCAGCAGCATCACCTGGGGGCCTGTTAGAAATGCAGTGCTTCAGGACCCACCCCAGACCTGCTGAATCAGAATCTGCATTTTTCTTTTTCTTTTTTTGAGACAGGGTCTTTCTCTGTCACCCAGGCTGGAGTGCAGTGGCACGATCATGGCTCATTGCAGCCTTGACCTCCTTGGGCTCAAGCTATCCTCCCACCTCAGCTTCTCGAGTAGCTGGGACTACAGGCACACACCACTACCACGCTTGGCTAAATTTTTGTATTTTTTTTGTATTTTTTTAAAGAGACAGAGTTTTGCCATGTTGCCCAGGCTGGTCCTGAACTCCTGGGCTCAAGCAGTCCTTCCATCTCAGCCTCCCTAAGTGCTGGGAATAGAGGCGGAGCCACTGCATCAGGCCAAAATCTGCATTTTGACAAATCCTCAGGTGATGTGTAAGAACAGTGAAGTTTGGGAAGGATGGACAGTCTCCTGGCCTCCTAGAACAATGCAGCAGCCCAGCCAGCGGGGAGAAAGGTGGGAATGGTTCCCATGTGGAATCACCATTAAAAGGGTAGGAGAACAACATTTAAAATGGTGAATTTGATTCTGAAAATCCAACATTTCTGTAGGCCATCTGGGGAGAATGATAGCATCATTATTGAAACTCTAATGCATGACTTTGTTAAAGGAGCAACCCCTAGGAAAGTCCATTTCCTCTTGTATCTCTTGCCTGGGACTAGTTTTACTGGGCACTGGTTCTTTTTGGAGTAACTTTTCCCGGGGCTGGGAGCTAATGAGAAACGCATGTTTAGTAGGGATTTTGTAAGTACATTTTACCTAGGTGGCGTCATGGAAAGGATCATACCCATGAGATACTGGATTGCAAGATTTATAACTAGTAGAAAAAATTGAGGCAAACTGAAGTAAATGAAAATCACTCTCTTGACAAGTTTTCTTAAACATTTAAATTGTATTCAGAGCCTCATTTACTGATATTATCGTATTTCCAATCTTTCCTCCTTGTCCTAGCATGCTCATGAGAACACGCTGCTCCAGCTGGACTTAGAGGAACCCAGTGCATCAAAGGCATTCCTGACAGAGTCTCGTGGTCCTGCTGGTCCACTCACTGGTACCCAGTCCTCCTCATCCTCGGGGATAGGTTCCAAGACCCCCAGGGGATGCCTGAAACTGCGGATGGTACCGAACCCTACATATATTATGTTTTTTTCCTATATATACATACCTATGATAAAGCTTAATTTACAAATTAGATAGAGTAAGAGATTAACAACAATTATAGCAATATACTGAAATAAAAGTTATGTGAATGTGGTCTCTCTCTCTGAATATCATATTGTAAGTAATACTTTCAAACCATGGGTAACTAAAGCAGCTGAAGGTGATACCTTGGATCAGGCAGGGCCACTGTCCTGGCTCCCTCTTCCCCGCTAGCGCCTTTCTTCCACGTATATAGTCAAGACAAGATTTAAGTAGTGTTTTCCCACAATGCCTCCTACAAATGCTCCAGCCTGAAACTGATTTCTCTTTTCTGATCTTTATAGTCCTGTAGTTAGTCATTCTTGAAGTTCTGTGCATATGCTGCATTGTATTATTCAGGCATGCAGGGCTATGTCTTGTCATTAAGAACAGAGGAACAAGCCAGATCTCTGTATTCCCATAACTAATATCATGCCTGGAATATAGTGAGTGCTCTTTAAACATTTCATAGGTCCTTTTAGAGGTCCTGGGGCATTGTCAACTTTGGAAGCATTCAACCATAATTAATTTTAAATAAAAATATATGAAAAATATATGAAAATATATGAAAAAAATTTTTTTAAGCCCAGGAATTCAAGACCAGCCTACATGGCATAGTGAGACCCTGTCTCCACAAAAAATAAAAAATAGGGCCGGGCACGGTGGTATATGCCTGTAATCCCAGCACTTTGGGAGACCAAGGCAGGTGGATCACTTGAGGTCAGGAGTTCAAGATCAGCCTGGCCAACATGGTGAAACCCCATTTCTACTAAAAATACAAAAATTAGCCAGGTGTGGTGGCACACATCTGTAGTCCCAGCTACTTGGGAGGCTCAGGGAGGAGAATCTCTTGAGCCTGGGAAGTGGAGGTTGCAGTGAACTGAGATTATGCCACTGTACTCCAGCCTGGGCAACAGAGTGAGACCTTGTCTCAAAATAAAATAAAATAATAAAATAATTCCCCAAATATTTTTCTAGCCTTTTAAAAGATATGTATTATGTACTGAAAAAACAACAACAACAACTAGTTTTTCTGTCAGAATTGTTGTCAAATACAGGAAACAATTCAAATATCAAAACATTAACCAAGATAATCTGTGAGTATGTTCACACACATGCACAAATACAAACACACAAAGCCACACAAACATCCTATTACCAAGCAGCTGTGATTCACTGCAGGGCACAGTGTGTCTCGTGTATATGTAGCAAAATTGCGGACCTCTCGCAAAAGCCTGTGAAGGAGGAGATATCTCTAACCTCACAAATGCTAGCATTTTGATGAGTTTTCACTGAATTTAGCAAACTTTTAGTCTCCTTTATCCCCATCTGCCAAGTGAAGATATTCTTACACTTAATATTCTTCTCTAAGGTTTTGAATAGAAAGAAATATTGCTACACATTTTTCTGAAGTCCTTTTCTCTTATAGGTGAAATGCCATCACATCCTTCATACTCATATTTTTAGGGCCATAGGAGACCCAATATATCTGTCTGTACTGCAATAAATTACAAGACTTTGACCAAAGACCCAGTTCCTAACTGACTGCTCTTGAAGCCAGCTCCACTGCAGAATTAAGGAACAGAGATGAGACTTGTCTGACATGGGGAACTATCACAGGATAATACTTTTGAAAAGCCTGGTTTTAGAACTTGCCTCTCTCAATTTGAGGCAGCGTATGTTTTTAAGTTTCTAAAAATAAGATATTATAAGATTTGTAACATTACAATGACTGCGAATGCAAAGAACCTCTGGGACTCTAGTGCATCAGTGGAATATCAGCACATTGATGGACATGCGGACTATTTGGATTCAGAAGACCTGGTTTGAGCTCAGCTCTGCTGCCAACTGTCTGTGTGACCTTAAGTAAAATTATCTCCTCTCTCTGAACCCCCGATTCCTCTTTTGTAAAATGAGGAAGATGATGATACTTGCTTTACAACAAGTGATTGTGAGGCACACGGGATGCTAACCACAAAAGCGTTTTATAGTTGACATGTTAGTTACTCATTAGTAGTTCAAGTAGTGTTGCTCTACTGCAGTGGTCCTCAAACTTCAGTGTGCATCAGGATCACCTGGAGGGCTTGTTAAAATGCACACTGCTGAGCCACACCTCCAGAGATTCCAATTCAGCAGGTCTGGAGGGTGCCTGAGACTTTGTCTTTCTAGCAAGTTCTCAGGCGATGCTGAAGCTGCTGGTCTAAGATTGCACTTTGAGAACCACTGCTCTACTGAAATTCCCAGCCATTTTCCTTCTTACCTCATGATGAATTCCTTAAAGCATAACCTCAACTTGTTGTGATGTCGATAGAGTTTTGGATCAGCAGGAATTTCAGCCAAAAACACTTGGGCTACTTCCAGCGGTCCCTGGTGGAAAAAAAAAAATATATATATATATATATATATATATACACACACACACACACACATACACATACACGTACACGTATATGTATATATATATACACACATATACATGAATATATTCATATATGTGCATATATATGTGCATATATATGAATATATTCATATATATATGAAGGAAATTAAATTGCTTGGGAGAAAATATTGGAGTGACTTCTTAGTTTGAACATTTAATTTCGTAGTTGGTTTGAAATAAACAAAAAAAAGAAAACAAGGAAGGTGGTGGACATCTCAGGAAATTTTGATTTCTTAGGAGGAATCTGAAGTTTTAGAGGAACACTCAGAAGTATAAACGTATTTTCCCTGTGTGTGTGTGTTTTTTGTTTTTGTTTTTTAGACAGGGTCTCGCTCTATCAACCAGGCTGGAGAGCAATGGCATGATCTCTGCTCACTGCAGCCTCCACTTCCCAGGCTCAAGTGATCCTCCCATGTCAGCCTCCCAAGTAGCTGAGACTACAGGTGTGTGCCACTATACCTGGCTATTTTTGTATTTTTTTGTAGCGATGGGATTTTGCCACATTGCCCAGGCTGGTCTTGAACTCTTGGCCTCAAGGGATCCACCCACCTCAGCCTCCCAAATTGCTGGGATTACAGGCGTGCACCACCGTACACAGTCCAAATTTATTTTCTTTTTTATTGTTGTTTTTGAGACAGAGTCTTACTCTGTCACCCAGGCTGGAGCGCAGTGGCATAATCTCAGCTCACTGCAACCTCCACCTCCAGGGTTCAAGTGATTCTCCTGCCTCAGCCTCCCAAATGCAGGGACGACAAGCGCCTGCCACCACACTGGCTAATTTTTGAATTTTTAGTAAAGATGGGGTTTCACCATGTTGGCCAGGCTGGTCTCAAACTCCTGACCTCAAGTGATTCACCCACCTCGGCTTCCCATGGTGCTGGGATTATAGGCATGAGCCACCGAGCCTGACGCCAAATATTATTTTATTAATCAAATACTACTAATAATAGATTTTCATTCATATGTAAGTGTAATACAACTACATCAAATGGTATGCGCTTTGAGTTGCTTTTCTAAAAACTAGGATTGCCTTGATCTATTCATTTTTGTTCACTTATCTAGTTGCCCTCTTGGCAAACATCATTTTGCATAACTGCTGGATTGAGTCAGAGATATCCATAGTATACAGATAGACCATGGTTGTGGGCTTGGAAAGTCTTCCATTTTATCAAAGGATTGGCACTTACAAAGGCAAACATTTCCTCATTTTTTTTTTCCTGATCTTGGGAATGTAATAGGCATTTCTCTTCTCTATTTCTGTTCTCTTGATGTCAAGTACACTCAGAACTTTTGTGGGGAAATCTAATTATGCTGAATGAGAAAAGACTTATGATGCTCACTGAATAACTGGCGTGGAAGTGTGGACAAGAACAGATCTAGATTTGAATTAAGGAGGCCCATTGGACAGAGGTATTAGGCTGGTACCTGCCTCCATCTGAGACTGGTTGAGCAGCATGCTGAACTTGGGAGTCAGGGTTCTAATAAGTCTGATAGGAAGATCTAGTCTTGTCTGAAGTGGCCTAAGAAGTCAGGTCCCAGGTCATTCCTGGTTGTCAAGGTCCTTGGCATGCTGGGTTCATCTGCTGACTGACCCAAGAGTTGGATGTTCTAGATCCTTTTCCTTCTCTCCTATAGGCATTTGTAGGTGAGTCTCAAGCCCTGCAATTACTCTGTGTGAATTGGTCATGATTAAGCATTCTTCAACATGACTCCAGATTTGCATCATATTGTCAGGTCTGGCCCCGAAGTGGAGACTCCTCTGAGAAAGTGGTACTCCTTAAAGCATGGTCCACTCATCTCTAGGATTTCTTTTCTACCTGGGGTTGTTACATTAAAGGGAAGAGGTTTCCTAAAAGTCTTCTAAACCTTACAGGTGTTCAGGCTAAGTGTAGGAACATTTCTGTGTTTGTCTATGGATCAAAGTCCTCATCAACCCAAGGAAGGAGGGTGAAGACGTATAATGACAACCTAAATAATAAGAACCAGAGGAGCTGCCACCTCTGGTTTTGCCTACCTGATTTACAGTAGCTCCCACAGAGCCTTGCAGCACCATCTGAAGCATCTTTGGATCAGGCGGCTCCTGGTTAATGGCAACCGCTAACTGCAGGGTTTTCTTCTTCATGTCTTCAATGGCAACTTCAATCGGTGTCAAAACAAACTGAACATGAGACGTAAACATAGGGAAGTCACTGTCTGGTCTCATAAGCTATGGACAAGCCTGGAGCTATGACAGAGAGGCCACCTGAATTTGAAGAGGCAGCTAGGGAAAGACTTTCAGAGTAATTTAAAATACTCTTAACAGGTTAAAAAGAAAGATGGGCCTAACATTTCTTGATTCCTTATGTTCCAGGAACTTTACATACATTTAGCATTTATTCCTCTCAACAACCTCTTTATACTCTCCATTTTACAGTCAAAGGGGGATTTGTAAGGTTAAGTTCCACAAAATGCCACAGGTAGTAAGGGAGGAGGTCATAATTCGATCACAAGTATGTCTATATTCAAAGTCCATGTTTTTTCTACCCTGTCAGGTTGCCTTTCCTATTACTGAGCAAGTTACTCAACTTATTTATTTATTTGTTTATTTATTTGTTTATTTATTTATTTGAGATGGAGTTTTGCTCTTGTTGTCTAGGCTGGAGTGCAATGGCATGATCTTGGCTTACTGCAATCTCCGCCTCCCGGGTTCAAGCAATTCTCCTGCCTCAGCCTCCCAAGTAGCTGGGATTACAGGCATGCACCACCACACCCAGAAAATTTTGTATTTTTAGTAGAGATGGGGTTTCTCTATGTTGGTCAGGCTGGTCTCAAACTCCCAACCTTAGGCAATTCCCCCGCCTCGGCCTCCCAAAGTGCTGGGATTACAGGCAAGAGCCACCGCACACAGCCTCATGCTACTCAACTTACAATGCAGAAAGCTATATTAGAAACACAGCACTCAAGATTTTCTCCCCCATCATAACACAAGCTTTTGATATCACCTGTGCCTTCTCCAACTGAGGGTGAACTTCCAGTAAATGGAATTCTTTTAAGGGTCAATCAATCTATTTGCTAAGTTCTGCTGGTTTGGGGTAGAGTCTTTTCTGAATTTCATAGGTTGAATTGTGTTCCCCCAAAATGTATATGTCGAAGTCCTAACCTTCAGTACCTCAGAATGTGACCTTCTTTGGAGATAGGGTCTTTACAGAGGCAATCAAGTTAAAATGAGGCCAGCAGGGTAAGCCCTAGTTCAGTATGACTGGTGTCCTTACGAGAAGAGGAAATCTGGACACAAACACAGAGGGAAGATGATGTGAAGAGACACAGGGAGAAGAGGGCTGTCCACAGGTCAGGGAGAGAGGCCTGGAACAGACCCTTTCCTCACAGCCCTCAGAAGGCACCAACAGTGCTGGCACTTTGATTTCAAACTCCTAGCCTCTAGGATTGTGCAGACAGGAAATTTCAGTTGTTTAAGCCACCCAGTCTATGGTACTTAGTTCTACAGCCCTAGCAAACAGCTGAGAACTGTTGTTGAGGTTGTTGGGGAACTAAGGAAGGCCAAGAAAAGTTCAGGCTGGTTCAGTGGCTCACACTTGTAATCCCAGCACCTTGGGAGGCCGAGGTAGGAGGATCGTTTGAGGCCAAGAGTTTGAGACCAGACTGGGCAACAAAGTAAGACCCCTGTCTCTTACAAAATATATATCGCTATATATTTTTAATTAGCTGGGCATGGTGGCACAAGCCTGTAGTCCCAGCTACACAGGAGGCTGAGGTAGGAAAATTGCTCGAGCCCAGGAGGTCGAGGCTGCAGTAAGCCATGTTCATGCCACTGCACTCTAGGGCAACAGAGGAAGATCCTGTCTCAAAAATGAAAAAGAGAGAAAGAGAGACAGAGACACAGAAAAAAAGGAAGAACGAAAGGAAAGGAAGGAAAAGAAGGAAAGGAAAGGAAGGCAGGAATGAAGAAAAGAAAAGGTTTTGAAATGCTTTTGGGCACCATGAGTTTATATCTGTGTTATGCCTAGAATGTCTCAGTGTTCAAAAGTCCAAAGCAAGAAGTATAGGAAGTACAGCAGATGGCTTCTAAACCCACCTCCTCCTGACCGAGTCACTGCTTCAGGCTTTCTTCAGCTTCTGTGAAACCCACACCCTGACGTGGTTACCCGGCTGAACACTACCTGGTGGATGACTCTCCAGTTAGCTCAGCTATTTCTGCTTCTGCCTGACGAGGTATATATTCACCACAATTCATCTGTGTTTGTTCACCAACTTGATTATGCCTGTTATACTTGTTATTTTAATGACCCAATCTAATTAGATAATGGAGAAACTGATGAACTATGGGTGTGGAAAGAAAAAGATTTGTTTCTATGAAAACCAAGCCAAATGGTTGGACAAGATATTATGAAAGTGAGTTGCTATAAAAATTCCTGTCATATTAGGTGTGCACAAGACTGCTGTCAAAGTCTCGGGGAGAAAAACATCATAAACATCCAGAAGGCTTCTGCTCTCAAATTGTTTAACAAGGATCTTTAAGCTCTCACTCTGCTTACACAAAGCAAAACTGAAAATCATGGACAAAGCACTACGGGTGTGGTTTATAAAAGAAAATGCTGAATTGTGATCAGCAAACCCACAGTCACAGAGAAGTCTGTGGCCCTGCATAAAAAGGACGACAAATAAGTGTATATATATGTGTTTTAAAGAATAATAAGTTGTTTATGGTGTGCAGAATTTTGAACGATTCTGTGGTTTGAGAGACCTTCTTGACCAGTCCTTTTATTAATAAAATGAGTATAATCTTATACTGTACTTAGAGGTCTTTCCTGCTAATGCATAGATGAAGAAACTGAAGGTATGTAGCTTGTTTAAAATCACACGAGGAAGCTAGGACTAGAAGCTCGTCAGTGAACTTGTCTACCTTACATGGCCCTTTCCCACAGCACACCACCGACTCACTGGGGCTGCCCACGTGCAGGTCCCGTCTCCAATAATTAACAGCACGACTATGCTTGAATCACCTCTAAGCTTTGAAATATAGAAAAATTTTATATAAAATATTTAAAATGTAAATATATATGTTGTACAAGTTTATAATTGAAATATATATTAAATATTATAATTAAATACATAAACATACTTATACTAAAGATATAACTTTAAAATATTAAATATTTAATATACAATAGTGCTATAAAATATGTAGCTGCCTAAATGGGATTTTCTGGCACCATGAGAGTGAAAGGACAACCATATAATCATATTTCAAGTGCATCCCTCCTTGTTTTCAGTCCAATCCACTGTGAAAGAGGTTTGTGGGTCCTCTTGGGAGGCCACCCAGCCCACTCATCCAGTGGTGGCCAATCCCTTGGGTGCATTACCTCCTCCTTCTGGATGACGCTGATCCTGGTCTTGATGTAGGGGAAGGCGTGCATAGTGGTCAGGACTGTGTTCCTTCTGTACTGCTCATGCAGCTCTCCCCGAGGCCGCCCCTCCAGGGTGAACGGGGTGGTGTACATGAACCTCCGGAGGTTGAAATTCTTCTCAAAGTATGTGACCCTGTCTTTCATCTCATACTCATCAAAGTAGGGCTCCACAAAAGTGATCTGTATGTAGGCCTAAGGGGGAAAAGGCAGGGAGGGAGAAGATGAGCTATTCTGCAAATGGCCATCCCTGACGCAACGGAGGGGCATGCAGGAACACGGCGTGCCAGCACCGCCCTGCCCAGTGCAGAAAAGCTACAGATGCAGGGGAGAATGTGGCCAGCAGAAGTTCCTCCTCTCCACCCCCAAGGAGAGAAGGGGCTGCAAGGAGGGAGAGGGGAATGTGCCTGTGGGGAGAGTCAGGGCCACCGGCCGCACCTTCCTAGCAGAGCAAACTGATCCACAGTGGAGGCCTTGGTATAAGAGTTTGCAAACTGCTATTCCAAAGAGACAAACTTTCCTTTTCAGAATGACAATGACTACCTCACAGTTATGAGGAAGCGTGAATGGTCGAACTAAAGAAAACTAACAATATCAAGTGCTGGCAAGGATGGAGATCAGCTAGAGCTGTCATACACAGAGGGTGGGAATGCAAAATGCGCAGCTACTTTGCAGAAGAAGCTGGCAGTCTCTTATGCAGTTAAACTGCACTACCATTGGACCCAGCAACCCCACTCCTATGTGTGTACATGAGAGAAATGAAAGCTTATGTCCATACAAAAACCTGTACACAAATGTCTCCAGCAACTTTATTCATAACAGACAAAGACTAGAAACAACCCAAATGTCACTCCAGTGGGGAATTAACAAGCAAATGGTGAGGTAGTCACACAATAGAATACTACTCAGCAATGGAAAGGAAGGAACTACTGCAACACGGACTACCAATGGGCACGGGAAGTATTTTGGAGTGGTGGATCTGTTCTGTATCTTGGTTATGAAGGCAGTCACATGTGTTTGTCAAAACTCATAGAACTAAACTGAATTTTACTGCCTAGGCCTCATTTAAACACACACTCACATCACCTCCACCCTCAAACACAGAGCAAATAAGTACTCATTAAAGAAGACAATCTCTTAGGAAAAAAAGTGACCATGAGGTCAGATGCTGGGACAGTCACCCACTGAAAGGGATGGGTGGGGTCACTGACCTCAGACTGTAAATCATGACTTAGTATAATGAAATCTGGTTGTAACTCTGGGTTCAGACTCTCATTCCAAACTCTCACAACCTACCCTGGGAATTTTAAAAGCGGGGAAAAGGGCACCTTGGCTGAGGGAGGTCACATTTTACACAGCTTGTGCTATGTACAGATCACTGTGGGCACACGGCCAACTCCATCTCCCAGACGTGTGTCTGAAGATTAGTTAAACTCTTACCACAGTCACTGCTTTCAAGCCTAGGCTAGAGAATGTGTCTTAAGTGAGAAAGCGTTCTGAAAAATGTAGAAAAACACTTTTCAATTTGGCCAATTCTTCCCCTCTTCCATTATCTTCTTCATACCCTGGAAGATGGAACTGGGAGTTTGGACCTTTCATTTTACAGGTTTGCTAGATGGTGAATGGTCCTCTGTCCCAGGGCCCTTAATGATACCTTGCACTTGCACTTTTTCCAGTAACTTAGAAAGCTCATTCATGGACATGTGAGTTGGGCTGAGCGGGCAGCATCAGCTTGTGGTATAATAAAGAATATGTCTGGTCTTTGTCTCCATTTCCTAGCACAGAGCTTTAGAAACACTTAGAATTTCCTCAGTGATGGGTGTCTTTGCGATGCTAATGAGGTGACTCATGCTGGGCCCCTGGATAGCTTCAGGATGCCAAGTGGCCACCAAAAAGACCAATTCTGTGATTAGAGGGTAGGAGCTGGATGACCTCTGGAGACAGGAGAGGGGCTGGAGATTGTGTTCAATTTGCCTACATAATGAAACCCCAACAAAATCTCTGGACACTGAGACTTGGCGGAGCTTCCTGGTTGGAGAACACACTGATGAGCCAGGAAGCCATAAATAAAGGCACAAAAAGATGTTCACCCTTTATCATAATACTCTGATAGTAACCAGAGTACTTTTTGGAATTCTGTGAGTCATTGTAGTGAATTATTTAATCTAACAGGTATCATAGAAACTCCCAAATTATTATTATTATTATTATTTGCTTTGTTTTCTCCTATTTTCAAGCTAACAGGTTATAGAAACTCCCAAATTTGTAGCTGGCTGATCAGAAGCGTGGCTGGCCTGGGGGTCCCTCTTGAAGCTGGCATCTGAAGTCACGGCAGTCTTGAGGAGGACTGAGCCTTTACCCTGTGGGAGCTGATACTACCTCCACATGTTAGCATCAGAACTGTACACCCATTTTGGGGTGAAATGGAACATACCCTCTTGTGAAAGTGAGGAAACCCAAACCCAAGCCGTTTTTATCATTCCCCCAACAGCACAGTGATCCTGGACTTGGATGGAAGGAATACTTGCAGCCTAAAGAAGGAAGCCACTAAGTGTTGTCGAGTTTGAAATGGAGAGTTTAAAGGTTTTATAAAAAGGCAGTAAAGAGCAGTGCTGAAGAGTAGGGGTTTAGAAGCAACAGACCTCAGGTCTGAGTACTGGCTCTGCCACTTGCATGACCTCGAAAGTTGCTTGACTCTTCCATGTCTCAGTTTTCTCATCTCTAAAATAGGAATGACAAAATCTACTTCCAGGGGTCGTTGCAGGATGAAATAAAATGATGTATGTAGAGGGCCTAATGCAGTTCCAGGTACATATTTGGTGCTTAATAAATGGTGGCTCCTATTATGATTCCTGCCTTTGACTACATTTTTTTTTAAGATCTGACCAATTAGTAGTTGAACTCTAGACGAAAAGGTTTGACTGCATTTAAGTGACTTGGAGAGTCCAGATAGATGAGATCATTATGTATTCTTGGGTAGAGAACGAAGGGATTTAGAGCTTGATGGTTATTTTTTGTAAATTTTTGTATACCTTGTTAGGATCCAACTTGGTTTTGTCCACAGGAGTGGAGTCTTTAATCACTTCCACAAATTCTGCACCAAAACATTGACCATAAAATGCCTAGGTAAGAAGAACCAATAGTTTATAAAGGTTATTTTAACATAATGCAACTCTTTGTCTCCTCGGAAGTGAAATAAGTTTGGAGCAAGTGCAAGGTAGAATGATGCTCACTGATTATTGAGAGTTCCTCTGAGCTAATGAGCAAAGTTCAGCATTTCCTAAGACAAAAATAAAAATAGCACTGTCAACTGGTATATGCTTCCCTATAAGATGTATACTTGGCCTCTAATTCAGCTAACATCATTATATTTGCTGGGGTATCACACTCTTTACTTCTCGGCTTCTGTACCCTGGGAACTTGGAAGTCACCAGGCTTCCCATATTGTGGCAAATCACAGTGCACAAGAAGATAAAATATATACCTCTAATTCTAAGTAGGGGAAACAATATAGGGAACCAAGTGGACTGGGGTCAATTGCTAGCTCTTTTTAGCATGTGCTAAACAATTTTGGGGCAACTCACCCAGCCACTCTGGGCAATGGCTTCTTTGAGTCAAGTAAGGATAAACCCTCTTTTTTTTGGCATGGATGGAGAGTGTAAGAAGCCATTAGGCAACACAAATGTTTTAAGTTTTACACTCATAGGAGGGCACAAATTCAAAGCAATGAAAGCCTAAGGAGTGAATCTTTGGTTAATTGTGAGCAGTTCAAAGGACCCCAGTCCTGCTTGGTAATTGCAGGCTCTTTGTAAACAAATTCCTGTTCATCCAAATCCCCAAATGTGCTTGAGAAGGTTTTTTTTTGGGGAGGCACCTTTGACTGAGTTCTTAGTGTTTGGCCCTTACAACCTGTGCTTCTTTTGTCCTGACCTTTCTCTAGGCTGTTTCTCTTTTTCTCCAGGCTTTCAGCTTTGCTTCTAACAACATGCTACACTTTTCTGTTGTATTATGGACCAAATGTCACTCACTGGCAGGTTGGAGCTGGGCTGGCCACAGCTGAGTAGCTCCACATCAGAATGACCCCAGGTGCCATCCAGTGATACCTAAAGGATGGCCTCACCATTATCTAGGGGTGATTCAGTCATTTGGCTAGATTACTTCAAAGTCAAGATGCTAAACTTCATGTTGAAAAACTCTATTACTCTCTATCTACTAGTATAAACTACTAATATTTGGAAAGGGTGATAAGAAAGCACATGACCTTGATTGAATTTTGCACAGACTTGAAAATAAATATTCACCATATAAAATTACAAACTGTGAAAAGCATACACAGAGTCTTAGGGAAAAACTATCAAAATATTACATCACCTCATGATCTCACCTAAGACCTTTCTACTTTGCCTTTTATAAATGCAAAGGGGAAAACTTTATGTAGAGATCAATGATGAATCCATAACTCTTTATTTGTTTATTTTTGGTAATGACCCACTCTAACTGGTTTTTGTAAAGTGTACCAGGTCAGGCGCACAGAATCACTTTTCTTACCTCTAGTCTATGTGAGATCTCAGGAAGCTTGGTAATTGCGGGCTCTTTGTAAACAAATTCCTGTTCATCCAAATCCCCAAATTTGGATCCAAAGAAACCAACTCGGAAGTAGGTTCCAAACATTCTCTTATGATCCTGAGGAACAAAATATAAAAAGCTCTCCTTAGTTATGTCATCCTGAGGAGCCATTGAGTTGCAAAGGGCAGGGGTCTTTCATTGTGTTAACAAAGCATTTTACTCCTATGGCTGATGTAAACAGAAATCACTCCTTAAAAAAATTTAGTGCTTATGGAATAAACTTCAGAAATAACAACAAAAGAAATCCCATGAAAGATTTCTGGGCCTTCTTTTAATTAAACTTAAAAATTTCTCACATTTCCTGGTTATAAAGTAATTTAAGCTGAATGTTTTCACATTTGGAATTTTGGTCCTCTGTTAGAGGAATTTCAGCCCTTTTCTGTTTGACAGGTGAGAGCAAAAGCAATGTGCTAAAGATAAATCACTCCCTGGAGAGGAAGGATGGCTAAGCATCTGTAGGACAGGGTCGCCCGCCACCAGGTAACAAGACCTGCCAGCCAGGCTCCCCGGCTACCTTGTTAACGATGCTGTCGAAGGCCCTCTGCAGCTTGCTGTGAGTGAGTGTCAGCTTCCGGAATTCTCGATGCGCTTCTAGGATGGGGATGACCAGCTTGTAGACCTCATTAACTGTCTCATATAAGCCTCCCTTGGAAAGAGGAGAAGAGCATCAGAGAGAATTTAATCCACTGGAAACTTAAGAAGAGCAACCAGAGGTCATTGCCCAAACAATGTGCTGGAGAGTGAATTTATTGTTGTATCGCAGTATTTCACAGGGCAAGAAGGGGTATCTGAGCACTTTTGGGACAGTGGTAGCCTTCAAACTGAACTAGACACCTCGCTAAGTAGTCCTGTATGGCGATAAGTAGGGAGAAGAGCTTTTGGGGAAAAAAAATACTGGCTGAGTGCAGTGGCTCATGCCTGTAATCCCAGCACTTTGGGAGGCTGAGGCAGGAGGATCAGTTGAACCCAGAGGTTCAGATCATCCTAGACAACATAGGGAGACCCCATCTCTACAAAAAATTAAAAAATCAGCCAGGTGTGGTAGCATGCTCCTGTAGTCCCAGCTACTTGGGCGGTTGAGGTGGGAGGCTGAGCCCAGGAGGTCAAGGCTGTAGTGAGCCAAGACTGCATCACTGCACTCCAGCCTGGGTGACAAGGCAAGACTCTGCCTCAAAAACAAAAACAAAAACAAAACAAAACAAAAAGAAAAAACAGGAGAGAAGTTTGGTAGCAGGGACTAACAGCAATTCAGAAAGGCAGTTTTAGTATATTTAAATTTCATCAGAGGTCCTCCTCTAGCCAGATGCTAAATGTATGCCTCCAAAGAGTTAGTAGGATTCTAATTCATTTTGTCGAGTTTGAGGAAAAATTAGAGTATATTAGACATTTTCTGAATCTTGAAAAGGAAAGCAAGAATAGAAAGAAGATAGTTAAAACAATAATTACAATAAATAATATTGTAGAGAGGAAACTTGGAAATAAAAACTGGAAAATAAGGATGAGTATAGTATAGATGAAAACAAAATCGGGTCAGCTAAATACAGTAAAGTACTGAATACTTTCTTGGCTTAAAATTTAAAGGAGGGAGATTATTAAAATGAAAACAAGTCGGGTGTGGTGGCTCACACCTGTAGTTCCAGCACTTTGGGAGGCCAAGATGGGCAGATCACTTGAGGCCAGGAGTTTGAGACCAGCCTGGCCAACAGGGTGAAATCCTGTCTCCTCTAAAAACACAAAAAATTAGCCGAGTGTGGTGGTGCACACCTGTAATCCCAGCTACTCAGGAGGCTGAGGCAGGAGAGTTGCTTGAACCCTGGAGGCAGAGGCTGCAGTGAGCCATGATTGCGCCACTGCATTCCAGCCTGGGCGACAGAGCTAGACTCTCTCAAAAAAAGAAAAGAAAATAGACAAGAGTGTTTCCTCTTTGCCCTGAATCTCAATGACTTCATCTCTCTCTATATTTTTCTAGTATATATACTAGGAGTGTTTAGATCCAGATTAAGTTAACCAGAGGAGTCTCAGTGGTTTCTGTGCCCACATTTCTGTAAGCTGGTCCTGCTCTGTGATGGTCCTTCAGACTGCACAGTGGCTAGGAGGGAAGACACTGTCTGTGTATTCCTCCTCTCTCCTCCCAGTGGTTCCTCCCTAATTTTTTTCTCTCTGAGAGGAAAAATGAGGGAGTGAAAACATGCCTCATCATTTATTGTGTAACCCTGGGCAAGCCATTTCACCTCTCTGTGGCTTAGTTCCACCCCTATTAAATAGAAATAATACTGTGAAACTGCTGCCCAACCAATGAGCATACAGCGAAGCTCAGACCAGCACTGTGATGAAAGGCTATCTCAGCTCCCTTGGGAAGCTCATGCAATTTGCATACATCAAAGTCCTCCCCGGGCCCATCCCCTTTCCTGCACACCCTGGCATGTGTCCTCGGGAAGTGGGGCTGACTGGGCCATTAAGACCAGGTGTTCCCAAGCACCCCAAGTCCAGCTGGAGTATGGGAGGCCAGGCCCCGGGATGCCCTCTGGGCACTGACCGTGCTGAAGAGCTCCGCAGCCTGCTCCAGGAGGCCCACCAGGCCACTCTCGGTGAAGTACTGGCCTGCACACACCCCATCCTCGTCAGGTGACAGGGTGTCATCAGAGACCACAGACTCCTCCAGCACATTGGAAGAAATATTCTGAAAGAGATCACAGTATAAGCCTGGAGAACAGGGCGACCAGACTAGTAAGAGACCACAGGAACCCCGAATGGGGAAATGAGGAAGCTGGTGTGCAGATCCTTACCAAGGCTGTGACTAAACTAGGTCTGTAATTCTACCCCGAGAGTATCTGTCTGCCATTCATTTAGAAGAGGCGCACTGAGCAACTGGTCTTCAAACCTCACGTTTTTCTTTTTAACCATTAGGAGATTTTGTATAAAGGACACTTACCTCAATGTCACAATAGCTGAGTTACTTTAGTGAAACAACCCTAAGGGACATAGGGCTGGTGTCTTGGTTTTCAAAAGGCAAAGGCCAATTAACATTAGCTAGGCTCCCTGTTTCACCGAGTGGACCTCTGACTTCCAGTGGTGTTTTTCTGAAGTATGTTGCTACTCTGGAATTGACTCAGATAAACAGCCATGATATATGACAACAGCAAGTGAGGCTGTCTTCATTAAGGAAGTTTTCATGGCATTGCAGCAGTTACTGTGTGTGTGTTTTTTTTCTTCCTGAACATTTTGTTTCCATGCATTTTTTTCCTTTACATAAACTATTGCGTTTAGAGCCTCTAGCAGAGCATGCAGAGACCATGGTTGGGGTGAACCAAATGAGAAACCCAAGACAAAATTTAGAGAGGTACTCGCTTTTAGGGCCATGGAAGTACTGATCTTGTACCCGTTTGACCCTGAGGGTGAGTGCCTCTTCACCCTAGCACTGGCCCTGGCAGTGAATACGTGACAGGTCAAGAATCATTTTCTTCTTAGCTCACAGCTATGGAAGAAATGCATATGAAAAACAGAAGAAATGGGAAACCTTCCCAGTTTAGGGATTACAAACAGGTGGCACACATGCCACTCCTTCCTATTGCTGTAATCATGGCAGGCATAACTAATCAACTGTAGCACTTTTTCCCCAGAGCTTGGATATAGTCTCAAAATTCTTAAGCACAGTGCTCCAGTCAGCCACTACTAACTGATCAGAGTTGGCTTGTGAACTAAAAGCTGTCTGCCTTCTGGCCTGGTTAACAAGATCAAGTGAATCAACCTTAGCAATCAGTCAGGACATAGTTGTCATAGATAGCCCTATCTCTTCACATGCAACACTGTAACGTAGTTTTAGGAATATAGGAGGAGGCTCTCAAAGCCTTTGTGGCCAGTCTTTCTTCCAAACCTGCCCTATGTATTATGATGTTTCTGTGACAACAGAAGATCCAAGAAATTCAGTTGAAAGCATTTAATAACCCAAGATACTAATACTATTAGAATGTATGCAATTTTCCACATTAGAGGAACAGATTTGAAGCTATGTAGCCTCATTAGCTGTAGTCAGAGGAAAAGGATTCTGCAGACTTTCTTGGCTTCAGGATCAGAGAGGTACAAGTAACAGCAGTATCTAAGAATGTGTCCGTATCTACAGTTGTGAAATAAATATTGCACTCTGGACACAGAATTTCAGTGATCTCAGTTTCCTGGAACTCAGTGACCTCAAAGTTATTTTCCTTGCACATATTTATTTATCTCTAGTTTATAAATCTTTTCCAAAAGCTGTATTTCATTGGAGCAGAACAAGGTTGAAAATCAAAGCACAGAGCATTTGCAAAATCAACACTGGACATCTGTTGTTAATGCTGTCTAGAATTCTTTCCTCCTTCTATAAAGTAAAGCATCCTGATTTAGGGGAAGAAATCACCCATAATTCCAGGTGTGGACCCATGATCCGGGGTCAGTAAATCAGAGCACTCCATTTCTCTGGCCAGTATGGCTGGTTCAGGGATGAGCACAGGATCAGATGTTCAGACAGGATCAGTAAGATGCACTGAGGCTTTCTCTGCAACTGCTAGAAAGGAGGCATCTCTCTTCTCTCCTAGACTTGAACCTAGAGATGTAAACCTAAACTGTGGTGTGGGAAGCCTGTGAAGAACGAAGCTGACACAACAGATGGCAGAGATGGGAAGTGGTGATGACAGTGAGCTCTGCTGACATTGTTTGGGCCCCTAGGTCCAGTATGGCAGGTGCTACTCCAGGCTCACATTCCTCATACAGGCTGATAAATTCCATTTTTACCTTCTGTCAGTCTGGGTTGGGTGTCCTTTCACTTGCCAGCTACATTTCCAAATTGATTTGGTATGTCCCATTTGAGAGAAGTAAGAATTCACTCATACACATTAATATAATTTGGCTTCTCTTCTGTAGCTGAGAACACCTAACTCATTGCCTCCTCTACATCAAGAAGCCCTCACACTTCAGTTTCTTCTGCCTTCCTTTTCACCTTCTTCACCCTTCCCTGACCCACAGGGCCTGGACCATAAATGCTCACAATATCTTGTGCCTCTTTATAACAGTATTTCTCATAATTATAACTGAACAAAGATTGGAATAATTAGTTATATTATGTCTCTCTGGTTAGAATGTAATGTTCATGAGGACAGAGTAAGTATTCAATAAATATTCTCTAAAAGAAGGAATCAATGGATAAATATATGTGAATAGATAGAGCTGTATGCCCCCATGTTGGGATAATGTGGAATATTTCTGTTGATTGTGTAATAATGATTCACTTTGGCATGTCATTATTAGCAAATCAATTGAATTCTAGGTAAAATTAGAACAGTAAGGCTTACTAAATATAAAAGTCAATAATGAAATGCAATTGATATTTAAGTGATAAATATTAAAATACAGTCATGGGAAAAGGAATAAAAGAACTATAAAATAATTTAGTAAATGAAACAATATGAAGTGCTAAACACTTACAATTTCCTGGGAATTGAAAGAGTAGTGCCATAATATTTATTCTTGATAGCATCAAATGGTCAAAATAAATTTGAGAAAAGAAGCAAATACATCTAAAATAACTTTTATAACTTTCTTGTACACTTCTATGTGATTTGAAATCAGGTGTTATTTTTATGCTTTTGGATGAGATCTAATTATCAGCTTTTATAACAAACATTTCTGAATTAAGAAGAAAATTCATTTGCCAAGCATGAAATCACAGAATAACTATTTTTGTTCTTGAGGACCATAAGAAAGGAAGAGTTATTCATAGGAGGCAATACCCAGCTTTGCTGTGTTCTGGAAAACCAGAAGCTCCTGGCTGCACCAGCATAGTTTCAGTGACTTATTCTCTAAGCCTGGGGAAGCTACTTTGAATTGTTCTTTCTTTCTGGTTCATACAACATCACAAAATTGTGTTGAAGAACAATAACAAGAACAAAGCTTTTCATAAAATCAGCCATGTAAATTCAAACAAGAATAATACAAACCCTTGTAAATGACTTCGTGAGTCTGGCTTGAAAAACACTCTATTACTGTAGCTATATTGTTCATGGTTTCAGGGATGGTCATCTCTACAAACTATGTCTCTTACAAAAAAAGTACCCAACATTGTGCTTTTTTATTTTCTCTCTCTCTAAAGACTATTAAACTATTCAGTAAGAACACTTTAAGTGGCCACTGAGCATCCCATCCGAGCCAGCTTTTAGGTCTGGCAGACAATTTCCCTTTGCCAAATGTGGGTAATTTTCAGCTTATCCTAAGAAGGTACTGATTCAGCCTTTTGTCTCCCTTCTTAGGTCAATTTGATTCTTTCTTGATTTTTGGATTGGAGAGTGGGCCCCTATAAAGTTGAAGAGTGGAATCAAATGAATGGGCCAGGAGGAAAATCATTTATCCAATATTTTCCAAACTTTCACAATGTCAGTATACTGTGTCAACTACAAGTCTTTGAAAAAGAGTTTAAGTGACCTTAGAAAAGTTGCTCTCTCAGTTCTCTCATCTGTGAAGTGGGAGTAATAACCACCTTGCCTACCTACCTGCCTCACAGCTTTACGGGGAGGTTCAAATGAAGCCATGCATGTGAAAGTGTTTGCAAATGTCTCCTAAAGTGCTATTAATAATGGCTAGGTGCCATTATTGTAAACAATAATTTAAAAAAAACCAACGATGATGGGAAAGCAATTAGAAGAAGCAAATATAATGTATGAACTTGGAATTTTTCAACCTTAGTACTACAGACATTTGGGGCCAGACAATTCTTTGTCAGGGGAGCTCTCCTATTGCAGAATGTTTAACAGCATCCTGGCTTCTACCAGTCAGATGCCAGTAGCACCTACTCACCCATCCCAGTTGTGATAACCAAAAATGTATCTAGACATTGCCAAATGTCTCTGGGGCTGGGGGACAAAATCGCCCCAGTTGAGAACCACTGCTCTAAGGGAAAAGCTGCACACACCCTACCTGGAAGCTGACACTGCCCACGGGCAGGTAGCTGTGGTCCTCCAGCATGCTCAGATACTCAGCCACTAACGCAGCGGCGTGCACCAGGCACATGGCAGCCTCCGTGTAGCACTTCTTCTTGGTGTGTTTCTCTGCCATGTTCTGGAGCCAGGTCAGCCGCAGATCAGGAGATGCCTGGTAACTCTTCGCAATTCTGAAGACAGATTGAGTGAGAAGTAGTTTTGAGGACAGTGGGTTAATGACACTGTTCTTCTACTTTGTGTGACCTTTTCTTTTTTTCTCCCCCAAGAGTTCCCTGTACCCCTCCACCTGAGATTTTGCCCTACATTTCCAGAAAACGAGACAGAAGAAAACATTTATTAGTCCAACTATTTTTATTCCATGTTTAAGCTGTGCTGACCTCCAAGAAATAGTACTTAGTAAAAGCCTTATGGAGAAAAAATACCTGATAACATGATGTCTATTTTAATGGCTCTCAGGCAAATTTCTGCCTTTTCTTTCCTTTCGCTCAAAATAAAACAGAAGACAAAAGTACTGCCCTTTGTATGATGTTGCATCAGAACAATTTTGCCTCTGTAAGTAATTTCTCCTGAACAAGGACGGGAAGACCAACTTTTAAACTATGCGTAAAAAATGATTTCTAAAGTAAAACTATATATGTATGTCTGAATATAATTGGAACAAAAGCATATGGAAAATAATTCCTATAACAGTTAATTATTCTTTTCTCTGATTCTGTGGTAAGTAGAAGATAGCGTTATTATATTTAATAATGTTATTATATTTAATAACATTATTATGCCTCACTTTAAATTAGGGAGATCCTTCTGAAAACTTACATATGAATTAACCTACTCTGAATGTTTAATTTCTATATATTATTTGGCTATCATCCAAATCACTATATCCATGTTAGCTGTGATCATTATATTAGTAAGAACTCCACAGTGACAAATCCTCGACCCCCAAGTGGTGCCCCTTGAGTGTGTCAGGAAAGCTTACCTGTACATGAGATCCATAAGCATCTCAGGATCTTCCTGAAATTCCCTCATTTTCACTGTGTCATATAAGATGCTATTCAGATTACAGAGAAGTTCCTCCACCTGCAAAAAGTGTAAGCCTCAAAATAATCTTAGCTTTGTAGTCCCAGGTGAAGAGTTAGGATTACATTGAAATGCAAGGGGAAGCCATGGGAAGGGTTGGATCACAGGGCAGCAGAGACTAGGGATGGCGGAGTCATCTAGACCTGACTCTGTAGTTTTCATCTTCGCCAGCCCAGGTGTTTATGAGACCTGGATGTGTGTTGGCCCTTGAGATCCAGAAATCTGCCTGAATCCTCATACTATCTCTGTCTCCAACATTTTTGTTGAAATTAGTTTGAACCAGTTTCAGTTATTTGTAACCTGAAAAGTTCTAAACTCTACTCTGGAATATCAGGGATTTTTATACCAAGTAGGAAGCAGCTTAGGACCTCAGCTTGAGTTCCATGTCTCAGAAGCCTCCTGGATCTTCCCAGGGCTTCAGATACTTTAGAACCTCTTGTAATCATTTATTCTTAATTATAAAACCAACAGTGGAGGTCCAGGGGAGCCTGCAGTACAAAAACAAGGAGAGACTATGGTTTGATCTATAGACCCTGGCAGGTAACTCAGCCACAGAATGTTGTCTTATCCCCCTTCCCCTCTGCCAGCTTGCCAGGGCTCCTAAAATTTCTACCACTAGAGTCATTTCATTGGGTGAAGGCACTGAAGACCTTTATTAAACTGCCCATAGTTTGATTGGTCTTGTTGGTGAATACCTCTATATAAATGATGGAATTAAAGGAGTATGGTCAAGATGAAATGAGAGAGGAACGATTTGATGTAGAGGAGAGGAAAAAGATTCTGAGAATGAGGATGCAACATTGCCTGAGAGGGCAAAACAGACTCCGGAAATAGGGTTCTCAGACTAAGGGAATAAAAGAAAACATTCATTCATTCATTCTCACTTAATTAAGACCCTACCATGGAGCAGGCTAGGAGCTGGAGTTAAAAGACAAATGGGACAGGCTAGAGTTCCATGGTCATCGTAATGGACATGGAAGAGATTACTGTCCTTACACATTTCCTTAGGACAACCTTGTTTACAAGCTCTCTCAAACTCGGCCCTTCCTTACCCCTCACCAGACAAGCTGTTCCCTTTACCATCCCTTCAGATACAAATAATTCATTGTTTCAACTACTCACAATTTCCCCCTCACTTTTCCCCTGCCTAGCTGAATCCTACCCCAGCCTTTAATCTTGTCCCTCCCTGCAGGCTTTCCTGGCCACCAGATTGTTTATTGATCACGACCTCTCTTCCTCTAGCCTTACATAGCATTTAGCTCCTTACCACAGTTCGCACTTATGTATCACTTGTCTTGTACTGCTTCCTAATTGTTTTGAGACTGAGCACTCCAAATAGACTGTTAGCATATTGAGACTGGGGACAGTGGTGGATGTATTTCTTTTTAAAACCTCTCAGAGTGCTGAGAGCACATGCATATTGGACAATAAATACTTGCAAATGTTATATATTTATATATAAATTGTGTATATATGTACATACATACATACACAATAGTTGGCAGATCCCAAACTCATGCATGAGACAAGGTATGTGCTTCTGTGTACCTGGGTGGGAAAAGGAGTCATCTGCATGGCTGTGTCCTCTTCTGAATAGGCCAAAATTGTCCTCAAGGATCTTCTCAGGTGCTCTTCATTAAAGTCTGGTGCTCTTCCCACCAAAGATGCCAGGGACATGGTTACTTGCATCTTTACTCTTGCAAAATTCTGCATCAGTGAAAAAAAAAAAAAGATGAAGTAAATAAGACACACTTAGCAGTAGATAACTGAAAGCAGCATGGCCAGACACAAACAACTCCTCAGTGTTTCCTTTACCCCGTCTTAATTATTTCTTCTTCTCTCAATGAAATAGGAGCTACACTTTGCACAAGATTCATATTGTTGTTTAAATGGTTTAAATGGACATTGCTCTCACATAAATCTGTCAGGCTCCCTTTAAATTTTCATTGAGGACTGGGCTGCCTTTGTGCTGCAAGCTGGAAGATTCTTATAAAGTTGGGTCCAAGAATACGGTATATCCTTTTGTGCCAAGAGTTTCTTCTTGGGACTTTATTTAAACTTTATTAAAAGAAAGGGACTTCTGGCTCGGCCTCCCAGCACTTTGGGAGGCCAAGGAGGGTGGATCACTTGAGGTCAGGAGTTCAAGATCAGCCTGGGCAACACAGCAAAACCCCGTCTCTACTAAAAATACAAAAATTAGCTGGGCATGGTGGTGGACACCTGTAATTCCAGCTACTCGAGAGGCTGAGGCAGGAGAATTGCTTAAACCTGGTAGGCAGAGGTTGCAGTGGGCCAAGATCTCACCACTGCACTCCAGCCACGGTGACAGAGCGAGACCCTGTCTCTAAATAAATAAATAAGCGGACTTCTGTGGCCAGCATTTCTGAGATTTTGAACTCTGGGTGAGCAACAAGGTTTTGTTTCTTCTTTCTTTACAGGCCCATGGAAAAACATGGCTACCTCAAGGTCCCCTGAGGAATGTCTTTTAAATAATCATCCCTAATACATTTGGAGGAGGCTGACTTTTTTCCATGGGCCAATTTATCTTTATATATCACTTGAGCATACTTATTAACATGGCCACAGATGGAAATTCCAAAGAATGTATCAAAATCTAGACAAACTAAAGCAAACTTGACTGTTCTATAATAAAGCTGAACTCCAAAGTCTTCGTAGCTTTGAATAAAACTCAAGTCTTCGCTAGGCAGGATGGCTCATGCCTATAATCTCAGTACTTTGGGGGGCTGAGGAGGGAAGATCACTTGAGCTCAGGTATTCTAGACCAGCCTGGGCACGCAGCAAGACCCTGTCTCAACAAAAATGCAAAAAAAATTAGCTGGGTAAGGTGGCTCGTGCCTGTAATCCCAGTTACTACATGGGAGGCTGAAGTAGGAGGATCATTTGAGCCCAGGAGTTGAAGGCTGCAGTGAGCTATGATAGTGCCACTACACTCCAGCCTGGGTGACAGAGCAAGACACTGTCTCAATAAATAAATAAATAAAATATTAAAATAAAACTCAGGTTAGATGACACTGATCATTTAAAATTCTCTTCCACAGGTCATTCTGGCACTAGCTAGTCAGAATTTAGAAACAGGAAACACTCTTCTGAATTCTAACCTGTCTATTGTATTTTTCCCCCACAGATGATAACTTTTAATCTAAAATATTCTTCCATTTCTTTTTTTTTTTTTTGAGACAGGGTCTCAGGCTGGAATACGGTGGCACAATCTTGGCTCACTACAACCTCTGCCTCCTGGGTTCAAGCGATTCTCGTGCCTCAGCCCCCCCAGTAGCTAAGATTACGGGGGTGTGTGCCACCACACCCGGATAATTTTTTGTATTGTAGAGACGGGGGCTTCACCATGTTGGCCAGGCTAGTCTTGAACTCCTGGCCTCATATGATCTGCCTGCCTTGGCCTCCCAAAGTGCTAGGATTACAGACATGAGCCACTGCACCTGGTTATTTTATTTTATTATTATTTTTTTTGAAATGAAGTCTCACTCTGTTGTCCAGGCTGGAGTGCAATGGGGCAATCTCGGCTCACTGCAATATCTGCCTCCCAGGTTCAAGCAATTCTCCTGCCTCAGCCTCCTAAGTAGCTGGGATTACAGGCATGCACCAACACATCTTGCTATTTTTGTATTTATAGTAGAGACAGGATTTCACCATGTTGGCCAGGCTAGTCTTGAACTCCTGACTTCAAATGATCCACTCACCTCGGCCTCCCAAAGTGCTGGGATTATAGGTGAAAGCCATTGCTCCTGGCCCCTGGCTGTCTATTTTAGAAACATACTGATAGAGACCACTGCATTTATCTGATGAATTCACTTTTAGATGCAAATTAAAATGGAAGCTGCTATCTATCTACATACTCAATTGTTTCTTTCTCACAGGACAGAAGTAAACTGCAATACTGCAAAATTTCCTTATTTTTTTTCTCAGCTGATGCTTTGCATCAATTTTTCTCTACTGATTCCAGGTCACTCAGCTGGTTTGAACTCTTACACTGGTGGCTCCAAAACTGAACCTCATGAGGAGGTAAAGGGTGGCACAGGCTTGGCTCCGGGTGACGTCCATGCTGCTGCTGCAGTGGTGCAGGACTTGGTGACATAGGTCGAAACACTGTTCCACCTCCTCTTCGAAGAGTAAGTCTCCAAACTAGGAGAGACATAAGGGGCCATTAGGCATCACTTGGCAGTTTGATACACTTTCTGGACCGTTGAAATATGCAAATGTCCATTTGGACAAGCAAAAAGCCTAGAAGAGTTAATGCACTATTCCATAAAGATAATGAGCTACGTGAATCAGAAGATGGATTTAAGCAATGGAGTAGACTTGAGATTTAATAATGAACTGTCCAGCTAAAAGGGTCAGAGCTGTGTTATTAACTGCACTGTGAGCCAGGTTGCATTCACTGGTGAAATCACAACTATGATGGAAGGAAACCTGAGTTTCTTGGGTTCCTGGGAAATTACTCATGATGAAGAAAGAGAAAATGGTCCTGAGAAGGATGAGCAGAAGAATTTTACTTTTTAAATTTAAAAGACCCCATGTAGAAGGCACCAATTGAGATCTTCAACAAAGGGAAAAATAGGCCAGGCATGGGGGCTCACGCCTGTAATCCCAGTGCTTTGGGAGGCCGAGGCAGGTGGATCACTTGAGGTCAGGAGTTCAAGACCAGCCTGGCCAACATGGTGAAACCCTGTCTCTACTAAAAATACAAAAATTAGCTGGGTGCGGTGGCACACGCCTATAATCCCAATACTCAGGAGGCTGAGGCATGAGAATCGCTTGAACCCAGGGCGCAGAGGCTGCAGTGAGCTGAGATGGTACCACTGCACTCCAGCCTGGGCAATAGAGCGAGACTCAGTCTCAAAAATAAATAAATAAATGAATAAATAAATAAATAAACAAATAAATAAAAGGAAAAATAATCTGCATGTTACCCCAGGATAATCCTCATTCCTCAGGCTGTGAGAAATTCATTTCTGACCTTCCTGGCATTTTATGGCATGACATTTTGTAAGACTAATGGGCGTCACATAGAGGATTTAATCTCACTCAGCGGAGGTATTACAGAGAAAGAGTGAAACTGCTAAGTCACTCAGTTGATCTCTGTTCTCATGTCATAGACCTTCAGCGAATGGCCATTTTAAACTTCTAGAGTTAGGTCCACACTTCAAATATGGGAGCCACTGCTTTTCCTCTCCATGGTGGCTTCCCACAGAATCAGGGCATCTGCTTTCTTCCTAGGAAGACTTAAGACCTTTACTGTGATGCCACTTAATATGCTCTGTGACTTTTGGTCCACCTGAAGAGAGAAGTATGAAGCTAGATGAGAATCTTACTCTTAATTAAGAGGAAGAAAACAAGCATCCCAAGTTTACCTTGGCGATGAGAGCACGGAGTGTTGCAAAGCAGTGAGTCAGGTAGGTGGTACTCTGATCACAGTTCAGAGAATTCACCAGCACCCTCAGAACACCTCCCAGCAGGCTGTCTTTACAGTCCAGAGCTGAGCTCGCCTGGGGGAATGGAAGAACAGCATCATTGAATCCCTGCACTGTGCCAATGAACTGGATGTTCCTGACAATTAGCTCAGTAATGCTGATGTTCCATGTCCAGTGGTGAGTCTTAAGAGTTTGGTGAGCCACCATGGGTATCATCCATTAACCATGGGAACCGAAGACCTATTTCCAAATGGCTTTATTTCAATGCTTCCAATGAGTTTGGGATTTATACCTAATTCTGGGTTCCTAAATGAAGGTATAAGGCCCATCTCCCTCATCCTGGGTCACATCTTTTGGAAAGTTCTTTCTTTGTATACAAGACGTAGCTTTCCTTATGGGATGCAAAACACAATTGTGGGCTTCCCAGTACAACAGGGGCTGCTTGGTGGCAGCAATGTTTCTAAATAGAAGCTTGTTTATCACCTACAGAAGGACTAACACCACCAAGGATAACAACAAAAAGTTTCAGGTTTCTTTGAAAACTGCAAATATATTTGGGGGCTAGTATAGATATTTGGCACCTAATATTGTGCTATATAAAGATAAGGTAAATGTGATACCAAGCATTTAAGTTATCAAAGATATTAAAGTCAACAAAAATACCACATACTTTTTGTGTTTATTTTTGTATGATGACTACTTTGATTTTAGACAATTCAAAAGTTAGAGAATTAAGATTTCACTGTGTTTCAACGATATTTCTTCTAGCCCTAAAAGCAATCCTGGACCTACTCTAATGAATGACTTCTCAATGGAAACATGTAAGAACTCATTTTTCAGGGTAATTAAAAACTCATTATTACCTAGACAGCTTGGGAATTTGTGGAAATAATCACATAGAAGATAAAATTAGTATGGTACAAAGTTCACAAAGCTATATTTTTCTACAGCAGGGATGGCAAATTCATGGTACAAATGACTTTCCTTAACAAATTTAAGTCCAAAGAAGACATCGTTTATCAAATTTAGCACTCTTTTTACCTAGCCTAGTCATAATCATAGCTCCCATATCAGACAGTGACCATCATTCAACTGGAGTTGACCCATCACAAAAAATCCTAGTTACCACTACTGTTCTACATACTAAACGATAAACCCAACATCCATATTATAAACTTGGTACATACTCACACAGATTTAACCAAGAGGGTCAGCTGGCCAAACACCTAACCCTCTCCAAGTAAGCCCTAAGTCAAAGAAGCCAGAAGAATGTTTGGTATCTCTGGAATTTATAAGGTAGACACTGTTGTAAATAGTAAACTTCTCAACTTCATTTTTTTAAAAAAGGTACTATGGGATCACATTTATGTCTTTCACAATTTTGCATAAAGAAGTCCTTATTCTAGTAAACATATTCATGGCCAAAAAATCAGATTGCGTGTTTGTTTTCCTCACCTGGATAATGTTTTCCTGCATATCCAGGATGATTAAATGTGCTTCTGTAGCCAGATTGCCACTGATCAAGGCTTCTTGATCTAACTCTGCCTTTGTTCTAGGAAACAACAAGAGGTCAAATTAAAGCACATGTCAAACCTGGCCAGGTTCCCATGATGGCAATCTATACACCAAGGTGTAAAGAAATCTCCAAAATAGTCAACCTTGAAATGAAAACAGAGCAACCGGCCCTGAGTAACTAGAGTGCAGGTGCCTTCTGTGATTCATGTCTTGTTGAAACAACTGTCTAGGTAAGGTTTCCTGGTCATCCTCATCCCCACTATTATTAATAATGATGAGGACAATTATAAAAATAACACTATGGGTAGAGAAGCAGTTATTAGTTGCTACTAGCAATTAAGCTCCCCTCTCAGATTGTTGCCTAAAGCCTCAGGGCCATGACTGTATTTCACGCATGAAAACCATTTCTAGATCTGAGTAAGGGGAAGCCCCCGCAACATGCGAGAGAGAGTGAGACTGGATGTGATGTGAACTTGGCAGTGATGCGGCTAGGTTAGGAAAGGGTGGAGCTTCAGAGCCAAGTCAGGGGAGAGTCAGCCTCTTAACTTCCCAAAGATCACCTTGAGGTTGCTCAGCCAAGTGCGTGGGGTCTTTCGTCCTTTTCCATTGGGAAACAAGACTGTATTCCTGTAGGGCAGGTGATCTAATATCCTGCTGGACATTACTGGTCATTGCCCACTAGGGAATGGGAAATTGCCTGATGCTCGCTCCTCTATTAAGTTTCACTTTAAGGAATCAGAATGGTTTTTTTTGCTAGCCCATCCATTCTTATGAAATCTAAGTGAAGCTGTAAAGGGATATTTTGTATCATCATCCAAATCTAGTTGCAAGGAAAGGGAGGTATGAAGAATTGACTTTACCAAGATGCCTCAGTAGCCAAGATGTTACCATGGGGTTGGGGTATCATTATATCAGCTCATATGTCTTGGACCAGGGTTACCACTTACCTGTTCTTGCGTCCCATTAACCTAATAATGGGGGCACTTCAGCTGCTTATATACCACTGAGGACTCAAAAAATAAGTACTTCTGTGTGTTTTACTTGTTTTCATGTTTAGGATAGGCTCTCTGGTCCCAAGCTACTTGACACTTTTTCTCATTCTCCAAGTGATAATATATGTGTAAAATAAACGAAATCTAAAAGTTTTTTTTTGTTTTTTTCCTTAGAGACAGGGTCTTGCCCTATCACCCAGGCTAGAGTGCAGTGGCACTATCATAGCTCACTGAAGCCTCGAACTCCTGGGCTCAAGTGATGCTCTGCCTTAGCCTCCTGAGTATCTGGGACCACAGGCATGAGCCATCAAATTTTTATATTGTGATAAAGTACACATAACATCAAATTTACCATTTTAACCTCATCATCCTTTTTTTTTTTTTTTTTTTTTTTTTTTTTTTTTTGAGACGGAGTCTCCCTCTGTTGCCCAGGCTGGAGTGCAGAGTGCAGTGGCGCAATCTTGGCTCACTGCAAGCTCCGCTTCCTGGGTTCATGCCATTCTCCTGCTTCAGCCTCCCGAGTAGCTGGGACTACAGGCGCCTGCCACTACGCCCGGCTACTTTTTTGTATTTTTAGTAGAGACGGGGTTTCACCACGTTAGCCAGGATGGTCTCGATCTCCTGACCTCGTGATCCACTTACCTCGGCCTCCCAAAGTGCTGGGATTACAGGTGTGAGCCACTGCGCCCAGCCCCTTATCATCCTTTTTAATTAATTGACTGCTAGTTTAGTTTTAAATTTAGAGCAATGCTGTCTAGTAGAAACAATGGGGGCCACATACGTCATTTTATATATTGTGGTAACCACATTAAAAAAGTAAAGAAAAAGTGAAATTATTTTTAATATATTTTGTTTATCCTAAAAGATAAAAAATACTGTCTCCATGTAAGCAATATAGAAATTACTAGTGAAATATTTTATTCTTTTATTCACAATAAGCCTTCAAAATCTTGTGTGTATTTTTCACTTATCTTGATTTATTATCTCAATTTGAACTAGCCATATTTCAAGCATTTGATAGCCACATGTGGCTAATGGCTACTGTATTGGACAGCACAAATCTAGAGTGTCCTAATCTGTTTTTTCCCAAATTTTTGTATTGTGATAAAGTACACCTAACATAAAAATTTACCATCTTAACCATTTGTAAGTATACAGTTCAGTAGTGTTAAGTACATTCATATTGTGCAACCATCACTAACACTAATCTGGTTTTTTAAAAGCTTTACCATCTGACCAGACGCAGTGGCTCATGCCTCTAATCCCACCACTCTGGGAGGTTAAAACAGGTGGATCACTTGAGCCCAGGAGTTTTAGACCAGCCTGGTCAACGTGGTGAAACCCTGTCTCTACAAAAAATACAAAAAGTAACCAGTTGTGGTGGTATACACCTGTAGTCCCATCTACTTGGGAGGCTGAGGGGGGAGGATTGTTTGAGGCCAGGAGGGTAAGGCTGCAGTGAGCTGTGATTGTGCCACTGTACTCCAGCCTGGGCGACAGAGTGAGACCTTATCTCAAAAAAAGAAAAGAAAAAAAAAAAAAGAAAAGAAAAGCTTACCATCTATTCCTTTAAAACAATGGATTTGGTGGCAATAGAATCACCTGGGAAGTTTTACCAAATACTGATTTCTGGGTCCTGCTGGAGTTTCCAATTGAAGTAGTCTAGGGTGCAGCTGGGCACTGAGAGTTTTTAAAGCTCCCCAGGTGATTCTAATGTGCAGCCTAAGTTGAAGATCATTGCTCTAAAAGAAACAGAGCCAAAATAATCGAAAAATGATCAGAAAGAGGGTGAAAGACACCATTATTATAATTATAAATTTTCCAGGTAGGTAGGTTGAACAGTTATAATTTTAATATGGTTTCCCTTTAAAAAAAAAAAAAAAAAGCACAAAGCCCCTGAGAATTTGTAGCATTAGCTCTGACAACCAGCAGCCCACCAGGTAGCGCAGGGCTGAGAACTAACCTAGAGCAAACCGGTAGGTCATGCGTGGTAAGGACCAATATTGTGTTGCTCCTGCAAGCAAAAGGGAAAGGTTTTCCAAAACACCAGTTTACACAGCCCAGGCAAAACAGGCCTACTTAGGGGTCTTCTTTTAATCTAGTAGAGTAGATGAGCTAAACCACCTAAGCAATTCTGTAGCACCCACGGCATGCATATTTTGTAGTTGTTGTTCATTGCCCAAAGTAGAATGTATGGACTCTCCGATCCAAGTATTTTATAAATCAGTCCAGGGAATTTAGTGCAAGAATAACATACCCAAAGCAAATAGGCATGATACCAACAACTGGGTTTCCAAGTCACATCTGTAATAAAAATATACTTATTTATTTAATGTTTTAAAATAAATGTGACTCCCAAAAGTCCCATAAGTTAACCAGAATGATTCATTCTTGTGGTAACAATAAAGATACTAACTCACATTTATTTACAAAACAGCAATGCTAATCAAGTCTGCCCCATACCCCCTTTGATGGGTGCTTCATCACCCATGGGGTATCCTACCTTGTCAACTGTGTGTGAGGGGTGATTTTAGCTCTACAACATTTTGCTCAGCAAACCCTGGGACTCATTAGGCTACCTGTGGCTAAACGGTATTGGAAACATGTGCTATCTAGTCAAACATATATACTTTTAGCTTTCATATGTCTAAATTGTTGCATATATAGCAATACACATCAATATATCTATTCATCTATAGCATAGATTTTGATCCAAACAGGTTTTTTTATTCTTTCATTTCTTTATAATTTTTTTTCTGGTAACAATATATATTATAATACATACCTACTGTAGGAAACATAGCAAAGTATAAAAGAGAAAACATCAATTACCGATATTCCCAGCACCCAAAGAAAACTGCAATTAATATTTTGGTAAATTTCCTTCCAGCCTTAAAAAAATACATTGACTATATGTCATCAGAGATTTGAGGTTCTTTTTTTTTTTTTTTTTTTTTTTTTTTTTTTTTTGAGATGGAGTCTTGCTCTGTCACCCAGGCTGGAGTGCAATGGCACGATCTTGGCTCACTGCAACCGCTGCCTCCCGGGTTCAAGCAACTCTTCCTCCTCAGCCTCCTGAGTAGCTGGGATTACAGGCATCTGCCATCATGCCCAGCTAATTTTTCTATTTTTTATAGAGACGGGGGTTTCACCATGTTGGCCAGGCTAGTCTCGAACTACTGACCTCAGGTGTTCCACCAGCCTCAGCCTCCCAAAGTGCTGGGATTACAGGCGTGAGCCACACACTACTCGAAAACCAAGTGTCTACCCTGCCTTTGTTCATTTAACATTATGTCATAAGCATCTCCCCATGTCATTAAAATGATTTTAAAACATTTTGATGGCAATCCAACTTTTAAATATATTTTTCTATTCTGGAGCATTTAGAATGTTTTCAATTTTAAAAAACAACTTTAAGTAGCAGTGACATAAATATATCTGAATGTATACCTTGTACACATTTCCAGAAAGGAAATATCGATTTGAAAGTATATGGTCCTAGGCACCGTGTCCTGCTTTCTCTATTTCCCTGCTACCCTCCCTGCAAAATCAGCTGCTTTTATTAAGCCATCTGAGGTTGCTAAAGAAATATTAGTTTTCTTTAAATGCTTATCAATGTGACAAATTTTTAAGAGCTGGAAACCACAACTCCCTATACCTTTGATTATCCTGGGTCCCTGGATGAATTGTATTTACACAGATGATGATGTTTCATTTTCTAACCCTTGGAAGGATGCAGTTGTTTCAGTAATACAAGTAGCCTGGGAAAAATAGTTTTGGACTTTAGGTAAAAGTAGCAGAAAGTTGCTGAGTGACTCACTTATCTAGCTTCTCATTAGCTTGCCGCCAATGTGTCTGCTCTTTCTTCCATCTCAAATTTTCATTTAGGCCTGGAAATCGGTCGTTCCCTAGGAGTTAAGAAATGCATGATAGGAATTTGATTAGCATGAAACCCTCCAAGATAACCAGAAGTTCATAACAAGCTCAACTGAGAGGCCTCAGCACCATTTCTCGGGCTAATTAGAGTCCATGCAGGTTGCTGGTAGGAGACAAAGTCGCCACACCTATGTCCAAGTTGGCCCGCTCTTTGATTGATAGACTAGAATATAAGAAGAACCTCTGCCTTTCTGAGTGTCAGAGAGACATTTCTCACGAGCAGAGGATTCCTGTGAAACTCTGGGGGCTTACTGAATTATTGGGTATGAAAGTATGGGTGTCAAATGAGGGTGCCTGACCACCACTGAAAACTATGAGCTCCCTCCAAGTTCCCTGCCACTGTGTCCCTACGAATACAATAAGCTGTCACTCTGTTTTACTTTGAGCATGGTGAATAAGACTGAGGGTACCTGGGGATTTCATTCTATTCAAGCTCAGCCTTTTTGAGATCATTCCTCTTGTGGTGGAATCCTTGAATGACTGGGACACTCTGAAGCCATTTCAGGGAATTGGTTCCATTCTAATAGTGCCCTGAATGATCGAGAAGATGATCTTGGGCCCAGAACTGTTCAGTTTCTTGACCATGCTCCGGATAGACTAGCCAAATGTCACATAGAAAGGCCTCAGCCTTGAGGGAAACACCTTCCACCTCATCCATGACTGACATTCCTAGAGGTGACCTTTTACCATCAACAAGTTTTAATTAAAAGATGTCATTTGGTGCTGTTTTCAGGGTTCCTACAATTGTAGAACAGCACTTTCCCTCACAGGCACAGGGCTAACACAAATGTCACACACAGACTCCCAGAATCTGCTGTCTCTGACACTACCGTAAATATCTCAAGAAACTAATGGTGTCTAATCATGTTGGGAGGACATTCCTCCCCACAAACAGTGAAAAACTGCTTGACAGAGAGCAGGGAAGGGCCAGTTCAACACACCTGGAGCCCGGCGGCGCATCATCTCCCCTCTGGCCCCTTCCCCACGAAGCAAAGCCTCTTCCAGCCGGGCCTTGACATCCCTTGACTTCTGCAGGACTTGGGTACTGACTTTGTCAGAACTCTGTTTTCCCTGGACAAGACAGAGGTAGGAGGACATGTCCTTTGGTGAGATCTCCGTTGATGTGGAGAGTTACCAAAACAGTACACTCCACAGTGATGCCAGCTAAGTTTGACATGTGCTACACTGAGAAGCTGTTCTGGAGCATCCTATGGCCAAAACTCTGTTAACGGAAATGGGGTTCTCTCTGCAGAAGGCAGAGATCCTTTCCCTGTGAAGTGATCATATCTATACCTACAAATGGGTTATGGATTTGAATACAGACATGAGAAAAATTAATGATGTCTCCATGGCCCAAACAAACGGGATGAGTAAGAAGACAGAATTGCAATTGAGAGATAAGAGCTGGTATAAAGTTGTGCCACTCCAGACTTACCTTATACTCAAAACATAACACACAGATGAAAAGTAGATCTAAAATCCTGTTGAGCTGCATTGATGGCAGGTCAGCAATCCACTTCCTAATGAGGCTCTGATCAGCATTTTTCATGATCCAGAGGAAGCAGATCATGAGGTTGCGAGTAGTGTCCGCGTTCAGCATGTTGTACTGCTTATAGGGCTGAAGGGAGACAGATTGGGGGATGGAGGCCAGGGAAGAAGTCAAGCAACAGAAAAATTTGAGGCTTAACAGTCAAGCAACAGAAAAATTCAATGTGTTCTCTTAAAATACCATGACTGTACATCATTGCTAGGCTGGAGATCTGTTTCCAGTAGCCCTGCCTTCCCTAGGCAGGGGAAGCTGTGTTCTTTGAGTAGGGCTACTCAGCAAAGAGGCTCACCTGGGGCAGTATTTGAGCTAGGCTTTCAGCCACGTATCTGAGTACCTCTGTCTTAGGAGCAGTGTGGCCTGGTGATCAGCCCTGGGCCTTGATCACGCATGCTGTAATCCCAGTGATACAAAGGGGCTTTCATGCTGCTAAGATCTCCAAGTATTTCTCCTCCGTGCTGGACAGCAGAGGGTTAGACTTACAGGGGAGAAGGAAACTGGCTGGGTGCCATGAATAACCTTGCTGTTCAAGATTTAGCTTCTTTGTTACATAGTGCAAAGTATAACATAAGGGTCATGAACTGCTCAGCAAATTAATCAAATCCATGTTTGTGGAGTTCTCTGTAATGGAAGTTTAACCATAATTTATGTTTGCCTGGGGCTGGGGTGTGGGGGTTCAGGCTATTTGCTTTAATATTTTGGCCACAAGTATTCATTTTAAAGTGCTGAGCGCACTCTCTGTTACTCATCTCATCAACACAAACAACAATAATGAGGCTGCACCCTTGGTTCATGCAGTGTAGCTAATATCCAGTGGAATGTACTGGTGAAATTGCAATGAGGAATTTGTGGGTATGGGAGGGAAATGTTAGTTTTGGATGGAAATAATAGAGGTTATAAAGCAACTTTAACTTTAGTTATTCTGAGTTTGTTGACAAGAATAAAGGAAATCTTGAGATACAACCTCACAAGGACTATGTTCTAACAGGTGAACTTTGGGCTTTTGAGTTTTTCCCTTAGAAGCAAATAATGTAAAAGGCATATACCACCTCAAGCAGCTAACTTTGGTAAGATGGATATTAGAAAGGTGGAGGAGGTCATAAAACACAATATTTCTCCAACAGTAAGATCAGTGATGTCAAATCTCAAATGTCTTTTCTCTGTCTCATCTTCCTGCCTCACTGTCCCCCCAATCCTCATGGGGATGGAAGTGGTGGAAGGAAGAGAAGAAAGTCATCCAGCAAGAAGAGTTAGGTCAGGATGCTGCTTTCTCACGGGAGAAGCAAGTTAAATTCTCTGCACATCTATACCCTACATTGAAATGTGAAAGTAAATGACATTGGAGGATGCAGTGCTGTCTTCACAAGGGATAGTCAGAGCTCATCAATGAACAGAGATGAATCCCACCTCAACTGAATCAGAGGATACATTCCCAGAGGAGCCCCTCTTTGAGCCCACAGAGTCCATGCAAAAGGACAGAGCCAAACAACCTTCCTTAGGCTCCCTGGGGTCCTAGAAAAGCTGCAGTCTTTTGCTTAAGAAGCCCTTACGCTAAGCTACCAGCCTCCTTCAGTCTTTTTTTTGGAGGCATTACACTGTATGAATCACACACACATAGACTGAACACAGCCTAAGCCTCCACCCTCAGAGAGCCTTGGTTTGATCTCCTTTGCAACGATTTCAGATTTCCCAAGTTTTCCTCTTTTCCGGTTTCTTGAACTTGAACTCAGCACCACTGGGACTGCCTGAATTTGATCTGCACATCTCTTGCTGTTGCCAGAACCCTTTCTGACTTGTGTGCACCTCAGCTGCCAGCCTCACAATGATTCTTTCCAGCAAAATGAGGCGGAAATCATCAATGCCTGCTCTAAGCTGAGTTCTCCCATCAGAAGATGACAGAAGAGGCTGGGCACAGTGGCTCACGCCTGTAATCCCAGCACTTTGGGAGGCTGAGGTGGGTGTACCATCTGAGGTTGGGAGTTTGAGACCAGCCTGGCCAACATGGGAAAACCCCGTCTCTACTAAAAGATACAAAAAAAATTAGCCAGGTGTGGTGGTGCATGCCTGTAATCCCAGCTAATCAGGAGGCTGAGGCATGAAGAACCCGGGAGGCGGAGGTTGCAGTGAACTGAGATTGCACCACTGCACTCCAGCCTGTGCAACAGAGTGAGACTCTGTCTCAAAACAAACAAACAAACAAACAAAACAAAACAGATGACAGAAGACATGAAATGAAAAATCAACCAGACACATGTGCACCAACATACCAAGGAAGACAGCACTATTCCACTTGTTTTCAAATTGAAATTATTCCCTGCTATGGCCAGAGCCACATTCTGGTTAATGGCACCGGCTCCTTCTTGTTCTTCATCCGAGCCGCTGGTGCGGTATCTGCGAGTATCTGCAACTGCAATGAAAACATCGTTTGTGATGTCAAGTCAAACATGACATTTCCCCATGCCCCCTACCCAATAAGAGACTGATACTTCTTAGTCACTAAAGTCAGCACAGTAATTTTAAACCTGATGTTTAGCATTATGTATCTGCTATCACCTATAGGAAAACACAGCAGGCTAAGAGACAATGTCTAGCACAAGATTAGGCTAGAAATTAATTTTTCAAATTGTGTGAACAAAAAGTTTTCAAACCTTCCATAATAGTTTCCTGTAACATAATTTTTTAAACTTCATTCTCTATTCTAATAATTGACATTATTTTAAATAATGACCAAATAGAAGACACCTACAATTACAGAATTAAGCAACTACCTTATATAGAATAATAAGCTATTATCACAAGTTCAGCAATAATTTGTCATATTTCAAATGTTTAAAATGAATGTCAATTTATTGTATCTATGTAATATAGACATATCCATATTTATAGATAGGTCTAGATGTATGCAAGCAAAAAAAGGATAAACCATTTAAAAGTCTGGTTTTTAAGAATGCTACCAAGTATACAATCAAAAACTATTAATATTTCAAGCAGTTCTGGGGAAAGTATGGTAAAACATTCACAACTGATGGATTCACTCATGTTTTCCTAAAAATTCTTGTTTTTCTAGACCTGTTGACATTACAGCCATCTGGGCCTTCAATTATTTAGAAAAATTTGAGTGTAAATAACATTTCTTCTACTAAAGTTGTGAAAACAAAACCCAGTTCTTATTATTTGTTTATTTATTTATTTTTAGACAAAGTCTCACACTATCATCCAGGCTGGAGTGCAGTGGCGCCATCTCCGCTCACTGCAATCTCTGCCCCTCCATCCTCCTACCTCAGCCTCCCGAGTACCTGGGATTACAGGTGTGCCACCACGCCTGGCTAACTTTTGTATTTTTAGTGGAGACAGGGTTTCGCCATGTTGGCCAGGCTGGTCTTGAACCCCTGGCCTCAAGTGATCTGTCCACCTTGGCCTCCCAAAGTGCTGGGATTACAGGGGTGAGCCACCACACCGAGCCAAAACCCAATTTTTAGAAATACTTATTAAGGCCACTGGGATTTTAAACAAATGGTTAAATAAACAGCACATGGAAATTATGCAAGACCTGATAACATTTATCACAACTAACATAGAGATACATTCTTATTTCCCCTTAATTGCCATAGGGTTATAGTTACAAGAAAAATCGGGAAAGATACAAACATGTGCTGTGCAAAATGCTTTTATAGAAGTTCTCTAGTTTCACCTTTATCGTAACCCTAAAAGGTAGACATCGTTATCACATTTTTACAGTTTACAGAGGAAAGGAAGGCACGGAAAAGTTGAGCCTTTCAAAGGTCACTTATATTAATAAATGGGGCTGGAATCTGAATTCAGATGCATCTTTTGGAAGACTATATTCTTATGAGTTTATCAACCTAAAGATTCCATATTTAATAGATGTACTATGTAACCTATAACAATAAAATACTTTTCACTGTTTTCTCTCATCAGCTACATCATGATCATAAAGTTCAATGCATATACAAAGAAGTCTTTGAGGTTTAAAAGGCTTGGAGACCAAATGTTGAAAAGTTCTGATTCCGAGACACTGATATGGAATATTCTAATTGACAAGAAAACTCTGGAGAATGTGTGCTAAAGTGGTTCCTGGCTTTGGGAACAAGCAAGCTCTTGAAATGGAACTTTTTAGAAACTTTCCATCAAGGATTCTCAAAATGGGCTACAAGTCACATGCCATGCTCTGCATTATGTCTGTAAATGTTAAAAACAACTCCATTTTCAATTCCCTGCAATCAGGCGCTGCTAGAGGAAGCTGCTGACCTCATGGTGCAGCTTGCTCAGCCCTGTGTGCTGAGCTTGTTTCTATCATTTCCCTGCACTCTGGCCCCAACAGAACTCTACAAACCCTAACCCCTGTCTCAACCTTTCTCTTCTGAGTTACCCCATTAGCAGTTTGGTAGAGGATTTTTTTCAAGAAAGGAGAGAATTACTTCCACAGGAATACTTGCTTTTCATTTTATGATTTGTATGAATTAAAGACTATAGGCGTTTGGTCCCATTTTCATGAACTAAATACTTGTCACCGTAATAATATTATAAATAATTTAGTCACACATGACACTTTCCATTTGGAGGAGGTGGGAAAACCTAGATGATTCCAAGATTTCAAGGATGACTGCCTATAAAGAGGCTGGCTCAGGGAAGCATTCCCCAGATCCCAGCACCCTTCGGCTGCCAAGAGAGCAGCATGGACATTTCCAAAACTTCCCTTGAGCTGGAGGAAAAGCAAGAACTACTCTGATGGGATAGGAACTGTGTATGTGTGTGTACGCATGCACACACGTGCACACACACGTACGCTGTGGAGAGGGTAGGCCAATGGACTGCCTTTCTCAGGTCAACATAAGAAGTTCTTCTATTTGGGAGGATTTTTTTCCCTCTACATTCCTTAATCCACAATGTAATTTGTAAATAGATTCTGGGGTTTCACAAAACCGCTGTAAGACAACTTATCCTTTCCTCTTGTTGCTAATCTAGACATATTAACCTCAAAATTAGCCACTTAGTGCCAAGGGCAATATTTCTCTGCTATGATAGAATTTTTCTAATACTGACATATGCCATGATTTTTTTTTTTGCATGGAACAATTATTTGGGTTCATTTGAGATCGCTTCTTTGCTTACATATTCACAAAAGAAAAGGGAAGGAACACCTTTATTTCAAGGTGTTAGAGCACGATCTCCAAAGGGAGTAATCTTGTTATTATTTCATCCTTTGTGGTGTATGGTTTATAAAGTTAATTTCATACTAGCAGATCAATGAATGAATAAATGAATGAATGAAGAAACAAGTAAATAATTTCTAAACAAAAAACACATATGGGGCTATGTGGCTTTTTTTTGTTTTTTTAACTGATTGGGGCCTGTGTTAAAGAGGTTTGGAGACCGTTTTTGTGAGGAATTGCTCATATGAACATATCAGCACTGGAATGAATGACAGAGATCTCATTCGGATGGGGCATTTGGCAGGGGTCCCCAACAATCCAAGAAAGAAAACACAAGGGCCATTACCTGTAAAGTCACAGAGCTGTGGCAAAGCATCCAAAATGATGCCAACTAAAGGTAGGTAAAGGGCGGCAATTTTGACCTTCACCTCTGGTTTGACACAGCGTGGGTCCAGGTCGTGAGAACTTAGCAGGCTGTGAATGGCACTGACAGCTTTCCTTTGTACTTTGCTGATTCTGTTGGCACAACACAGGAATCAAGAGGTTATGGTGAAAGGAAATTGACTACAGAGCTCTTAAACAGTCAAGAGTGATGAAAATGCTCCTAAGCAATGAGGTGACTGTGAAAACCAAGCAATATAGGATAGAACTATATAGAATCCAGAAATAGACTGCCTGTGTTCTAATCCTGGGTCTGCTGTTTAGTATGATGTTTTTAAGTTTATCATATTGTAGCATCAGTACTCCATTCCTTTGTATTGCTAAATAATATTCCACTGGTGAATTTTATCCATTCATCAACTGATAAACATTTGGATTGTTTCTGCTTTTGAGCTATTGTGAGTTACGAATGCTGCTATGAATATTTGTATACAAGTTTTAAGTTTTACTTTTCTTGGGTACATACCTCAGAGTACATTTGCTGGCTTGTATGGTAACTGTCTGTTTAACTTTTTTTTTTTTTTTTGAGATGGAGTTGTTCAGGCTGGAGTGCAATGACATGATCTCGGCTCACTGCAACCTCCACCTCCTGGGTTCAAGCAATTCTTCTGCCTCAGCCTCCCAAGTAGCGGGGACTACAGGCTCCTGCCACCATACCTGGCTAATTTTTGTATTTTTAGTAGAGACAGGGTTTCACCATCTTGGCCAGGCTGGTCTCGAACTCCTGGCCTCAAATGGTCTGCCCGCCTCAGCCTCCCAAAGTGCTGAGATTATAGGCGTGAGCCACCGAGCGCCCAGCCTCTGTTTAACTTTTAGAGGAATCAGCAAGTTGTTTTCAATGGTGGCTGCGCAATTTTACATTCCCACCAGCAGTGTCTGAAGACTCCATTTTATTCTTGGCAACACTTTATTACCTGTCTTTTTTATTATATCCATCTTCCTGGGTATCAAGTGGTATTTAATTGTGATTTTAATATGCATCTCCCTGATGGCTAATGATGCTGAACATCTTCTTGGTCTTATGGCTGTATCTTCTTTGGAGAAATGTCTATTCTGATCTTCTGCCTTTTAAAAAACTGAGTTATTTGTCTTTTTATTACTGAGTTGTAAGATTTTAAAATACATATTCCAGATACAAGTCCCCTATTAGGTTTTTGATTTGCAAATATTTTCTCCCATTTTGTGGGTTGCCTTTTCATTTTTTTGATGGTGTCCTATAAATCACAAAAGTTTTAATTTTACTGAAGTCCAGTTATCTATTTTTTTCTTGTTACTCATACTTTTGAGTGTGTCATATCTAAGAAACCACCGCCTTTTCTAAGTCTATGATGATTACCTCTATAATTTTATGTAACAATTTTATAGTTTTAGCTCTTACATTTAGGTCTTTGATCTATTTGAGTTAATTTTTGTATATAGTGTAATATAGGGTCCAACTTCATTCTTTTGAGTGTGGATACCCAGTTGTCCCAACACCATTTATTGAAAATTCTATTTTCCCCCACTGAATTGTTTTGGCACTCTTGTCAAAAATCAATTGACAATAAATATGAAGATTTATTTTTGGACTCTTAACCCAATTTCATTGATCTATATGTCTATCATACGTCAGAACCCCATAGTCTTGACTACTTTTGCTTTGTAGTAAGTTTTGAAATTGGGAAGTGTGAGTCCTCCAATTTTGTTCTTGTTTTTCAAGGTTGTTTTGGCTATACTGGGTCCCTTGAATTTCCACACGAATTTTAGGATCAGTTTGCTAATTTCTGCCAAAAAAAAAAAAAAAAAGCAAGCTAGAATTCTGATAAGAACTGCATTTAATCTACGGATCAATTTGGGGAGTATTGCTATTTTAATAATATTAAGTCTTCTGATTCATGAACATATGATATCCTCCATTGATTTATATCTTTATTTCTTTCAACAGTGTTTTGTCATTTTTAGTGTATAACTCTTGTGTTTCTTTTGTTACATTTATTCCTAAATATTTTTTCTTTGTGATGCTATTTTATATGAAATTGTTTTCTTAATTTCATTTTCAGATTGCTCATCATAAGTGTATAGAAACACAATTGATTCTTGTATGTTGATCTTATACCATGCAACACTGCTGAATTCATTTATTAGTTGTAATGGAGTTTTTTGTGGATTCCTTATGGTTTTCTATAAACAAGATTATGCCACCTATTAATAGAGATAGTTTTACTTCTTTTCCAATTTAAATGCTTTCTTTTCTTTTCTTCTTTTTCTTTTTTTTTTTTTTTTTTTGAGACAGGGTCTTACTCTGTGGCCCAGGCTGGAGTGCAGTGGCGTGATCTCAGCTCACTACAACCTCCGCTTTCTGGGATCAAGCAATTCTCCAGCCTCAACCTCCCAAGTAGCTGGGACTACAAGCTCAAGCCACCAATGCCCAGCTAATTTTTGTATTTCTTGTAGAGATGGCGTTTTGCCATGTTGCTCAGGGTGTTCTCAGTCTCCTGGGCTCAAAGCGATCTGTCCACTTTGGCCTCCCAAAGTGCTGGGATTACAGGCGTGAGCCACCACGCCCGGCCTAGATGTCTTTTGTTTTATTTTTTTGCCTAATTGCCCTAGATAGAACTCCTAATATGTTGAATAGAAGTGGCAAGGGTAGACATTTTTGTCTTGTTCCTAATCTTAGGGATAAAGCACTGTTTTTCACTAATAAGTGTCACATTAGCTGTGGATTTTTCATAGAGGCCCTTCAGTCAAGTTGAGGAAGTTCTCTTATTTCCTAAAAGGTTTGTTGAGTGTTTTTTTATCAGGAAGGGTTATTAGATTTTATTAAATGCTTTTCTTTGCATATACTAAGATGATTGTATGGGTTTTGTCCTTTATTTTATTAATATGGTACAACAATTGATTTTCAGGTATGAAGCCTATCTTGCATTCCTGAGATAAATCCCACTTAGCCATGGTGTATAATCCTTTTTACATGCTGTTGGATTCAGTTTGCTAGTGTTTGTTGAGGGTCTTACATCTATATTCATCAGATACTGGCCTGTAGTTTTCTCATGATGTCTTTGTCTGGTTTAGTATAGGGTAATGCTAGCTTCATAGAACAAGTGGGGAAGTATTCCACCTCTTCCATTCGTTGGAAGAGAAGACTGGAAGTGGGTAAAAAATTAGAATTAATTCTTTTAAAAATATTTGGTAGAATTCATCAGTAAAGCCCCCCAGGTTTGAGCTTTTATTGTGGGAAGTTTTAAATTTTAAAATTTATTATTATTATTATTATTATTATTATTATTATTATTATTATTATTATTTGTGATGGAGTTTTGCTCTTGTTGCCCAGGCTGGAGTGCATTGGCATGATCTTGGCTCACTGCAACCTCTGCCTTCCAGTCTCAAATGATTCTTCTGCCTCAGCCTCCCGAGTAGATGGGATTACAGGTTCCTGCCACCACACCCAGCTAATTTTTGTATTTTTAGTAGAGACGGGGTTTCATCACCTTGGCCAGGCTGGTCTTGAACTCTTGACCTCAGGTGATCCACTCACCTTGGCCTCCCAAAGTGCTGGGATTACAGGTATGAGCCACTGCGCCCAGCCTAAATTTTTAATTTGTGTGGGTACATAGTAGGTGTATGTGGGAAGTTTGATTACTAACTCAATCTCTTTACTTCTGTAGGTCTATTTGGATTTTCTATATCTTCTTGGAGTCAATTTTAGTACTTTGTACCTTTTAAGGAATTTATCCATTTAATCTAGGTTATCAATTTGATGGCTTTCAATTGTTCATCGTATTCTTTTATAATCCTTTTTATTTCTGTAAGGTCTCTTGTGATATGATTGTGTTGAATCATTCAATTATGATTTTAGTAATTGAGTCTTATTCCTTTTTTCTTGGTCAGTTCAGCTAAAGATTGGTGAACTTTGTTGCTCTGTTCAAATAACAAGCTTTTCATCTTGCAGATTTCTGTGATTGTTTTTCTATTCTTTATTTCATTTATTTTGGCTATCACCTTTGTTATTCCCTGCCATCTTCCTGCTTTGAATTGTTTGCTCTTCTTTTCCTAGCTCAGAGTATATTCTTTTGACATTTTGTTAAGACCATGTACACATATTTATTAAACTATTCAAGAGCAGTATATTAAAATAAAAAATAGGCTGTATTTATACCCCCAAAGAACTGAGTTCTAACGTCCACCCAAAACCATGCACAGGCATGTTCACGGCAGCTGTCTTCATAATACCCAATACCCACAAACAGAAAGCAGCCCAAATGTCAATTTACAGAAGAGAAATTATAGTAGACAAAGGAATATGACATACAGTTGAAAAAAAATGAATACTGACACATGCGACCACACTAAAGGATGTCACAGTCACAACATTCAGCAAAAGACTATGAGATTCAATAACAGGCAATATTAATTTCTAATAATAAGAGTCAGAATAGTGGTTACTTGAGGGGGGCCTGTAACTGAGAGAGGATAATGGAATATTATATTTTTTATCTGACTGGTGGTTACTTAAATATATTCACAGGAAATATTAATTGCACTTTACACTTAGGATTCAGGTCCTTTATATAAATTATACTATAATAAAAAGTAAATAAAATATATAGTGGAGTATCTGGAACCTAGTCATAGATGTTCAATTTTAAAAATATACATTTTGCCGCAATAAACATACGTGTGCGTATGTCTTTATAGCAGCATGATTTATAATCCTTTTATTGCGGCACTATTCACAATAGCAAAGACTTGGAACCAACCCAAATATCCATCAATGGTAGACTGGATTAAGAAAATGTGGCACATATACACCATGGAATACTATGCAGCCATAAAAAAGGATGAGTTCATGTCCTTTGTAGGGACATGGATGAAGCTGAAAACCATCATTCTCAGCAAACTATCACAAAGACGAAAAACCAAACACTGCATGTTCTCACTCATAGGTGGGAACTGAACAATGAGAACACTTGGACACAGGGTGGGGAACATCACACACCGGGGCCTGTCGTGGGGTGGGGGGAGGGGGGAGGGATAGCATTAGGAGATATACCTAATGTAAATGACGAGTTAATGGGTGCAGCACACCAACATGGCGCATGTATACATATGTAACAAACCTGCATGTTGTGCACATGTACCCTAGAACTTAAAGTATGATAATAATAAAAAAAAATCCCGATTAAATATATATATATATATACATTTTTTTCTTTCAAACAAAATAAGGCTACATCAGAATTCAACGTTATATAGAAAATATTAACCAAAATTTTAAATGACTCAGACTCTTGCACTGTGGCTAAAGTAAGATAATTGTAAATTGCATTTCAAAAGTTGTTCTTGTTCTTAGTCTGCGGTCCCGGCAATGGGTTGTGTTTTGAATTAGGCATTGCAATTTGCTGGCTTAACACAAAGATGATAGACAATTTCTAAATGCTTGAAAAACACTGTGGATTTAACGATGCATAGACATTTGTGGATATACCCAGGTGTCAGAGATCCAAGGGAAACCCAGTGGAAACTGGAGCTGTAGCTCCCTAGGGGTTCAGGTACTGAGATGCGTCCTTCTGGCCCCTGCCCCATGGATGTACAGGTGTTGGCAAGTCTACCAACTGTCTTGGAAGCAAAAGAAAAAAAAAAAGAAGTGCTGATCAATAGGAAGTATTGTTGAAGCATGACATTTTTCTGAGGTTTTAGCTTACATGATGAAGTTGTGACAGTATATCTGATGACTTTCCAGGAGAGTAACTGACAACCCAGCAATCAGGGATTACTGTGTTGCCAAAGGAGTTACACTGCTAATTACTCTTTTGGGGGAGAAAGGGTACTGTGTGTGTGTGTGTGTGTGCGTGTGTGCGTGTGTGTGTGTGTGTGTGTGTGTGTTTGCAGAATGTATCTACCTGATTAAACATAATTACATGATTATCTCTGAATATACTCTACCTTGTTGCTAGTAATAAAACAGCAACAATTTTACAAGGAATCCAGAACAGAATGTCATGGCTGTTTCCAGCTAGAATGAAAACAGAAAATAGAAACTACGCTATTGTAAATACTAAAGATGTTTCTAGAAATCACTTCAAGTACTGCTATTAAAGGACAACTAAGAAAACGTATGTACATGTTTGTGCATGAAGGCAATTTTCTTTGTGTTCAAACTTTCTTCTCAGTATCTTATTTATTAGCATAAGTGTTTGGTGCACTTTTTGTTGCTGTGGAAATTTAAGTTAGTTGTAGGGTAGAACATTCTACAGAGATAATTGGGAGAAATTTAGTTAGAGTTGAGAAGAGAAGATAGAATTGAAGCCATGGAAAGTGAAGTTCTCAAAGGATATACTCAGGCCAGGTTATCTGGAAGGAGGCAGAACTGAGAGCTAAAGGCATGAGATTCCCCACACTATCCTGCCCGGAGACACAGACATAGAGTCACTTAAGCGGTGTCAGCATGGGTACATCGCTTGGGATGCATGTGACTGTTGCAGTTGCACGAACTCGATGTGCTCCTGTATTTGTTTCATGCAGGAACCTCCTGTTTCCTTCACTAAATTGTAAGCACTTTGAGAGAACTTGAGAAATTCCATTTAGATAAAAATCCATCCATAACATACAGCAATGCTACCATTAATTAGCAAACATTATTCTGGAAACTTCTTTAGCATAGGAGTCATGGGAACAGGTTCCCTGTGCAGGGAGATGGTTTGGTATAGGAGAGTGGGTCCTGGGAAGGGACTGGGAAGACTATGGCTTTAGATTTCGTTCTCTGTTATGGAATAGTGGGCAAGTTCCTGCAATTCTGTATGCCTAATCTAAACACCAGAAGTGTTGAATCTCAACTACTTTGCAATCCTAATCATCTTTGAATCTGAGTCCCTGGATGGTGAGCTCTTGAGGGGCAGCGAATTTTGTCTGTTTTGTGCACTGATATATCTCTGATGTACTCTAACACCTAACTGTGTCTGTCCCATGGAAGGCATTCAATAATTGTTGAATGGAATGAATAATATTTTAGAAGGCATTATCTTTCTCAGTCCAATCAGATACGCTGTGGGTTTCTGATTCCATGAGCTCACGGAGCATAGGGAGAGAAGGAAAGAAGGGGGTGGTCTACCTCTCTCTCTGTCTGTTGACTTCTAGGCTAGATACTGCCACATGTCCCTGAGTAATCAGATAGATAAGAGGTAAAAGGATTCAGAAGCCCTGGATGTGTGGTGTCTCTTGGCCTGAGAAGCACGGTCTGCAAGAAACCTAATCTGGGCATGGGACAGCTGCCTTCTCAGCAGCCATTATTTCCTTCATCAGCTTTGAACCAAGTGACATCTTGTGGTTGCCTCTGCATGCTATCCCCTTTGTTAAAAATGGCTTTGTTCCTAGGGAGTTCACTAATCAAAGCATCCTTGGGAAACCTGCTATAGCAGAACTGGTAAATTCCACTGAAATAGTTGACCAAGAAAAGTCATTTTGTAGTTCTTACCCATCCCTTGTGCCTTTCTACACAAGAAAGGCCTTTCTTGTGCCTTGTGCCTATGGGTACCATTTTCTCAAGACAGATGTTTCTACTCCTCAGAACTGGTCGACTCCAGTAGAGTTTTTTACCAAGTGTGAGAAGCTAGACTGCAAATTTTATGAAAGAACATCTGTTTTTTTGGCTTCATCTACCATTTTAAATGCCAGAAACATACCCTTCCCCTTCGGCATCCAGGGCAGCAGCCAGTTCTGTGAAGAGGAGCCCGGTGAGGAAGTGCTGCTGGCGGTACTCGGAAGTCAGATCGAACATGCTGGCGATCTTCTGGTCCTGGAAACTGGAGCAGGAGCTTGAGTTCTACAGAAACGTAAGGAGCCATTTCATGAGCCACAAGAACTGGAATGAAAATAGCGATGGCTAGTGTTTACTGAGTCCTTGCCCCAGCCAGGCTTCGTGAGCCCTCCCCAGTGAGGTAGGTACTGCTGGTGCCAGATAAGGCAGATAAGGAAACTGAGGCACAGAGTGGTTACTGCACTTTCCCATACCCACAGAGAGAAGACTGCCCAGTGGGAAAGATGAAGATAAAGCACCCCGGGTCTGTTGAAAAATGAATGACACTCCCTTCCCCACCTGAAATCAAAAGCTGAAGATAAAAATCCTAGGATAAAATATGGACAGAGAAATAAGAACCTCACCCAGTCCTGTGGCTGGGAACAGGCAATTCCTCTGTAACCAAATGCCCCCTTTGTTTAAGGCCCTGCTTACTCAGGTACCTTCTATTTTTTTTTTTTTTTTTAAAGACAGAGTCTCATTCTGTTACCCAGGCTGGAGTGCAGTGGCATGGTCTCAGCTCACTGCAACCTCCCTCTCCCGGGTTCAAGCAATTCTCATGCCTCAGCGTCCCAAGTAGCTGAGATTACAGTCACACTACCACACCTGACGCATTTCTGTATTTTTAGTAGATATGAATTTTCATCATGTTGGTCAGGCTGGTAACTCCTGGCCTCAAGTGATCCACTCCCTTTGGCCTCCAAAGACGCTGGGATTACAAATGTGAGCCACCGTGCCTGGCCTCAGCTACACTTCTGAATTTGGCTTAAGCACATTGTCAGACTTTTGCTGGCCTGGAACTACAAGTGATGTCAGGGAGGGAAGTATTAGATTTACCGGTCCTCAGTAATTCCTGTCCTGTATTTGTATCCTGGGAGCACACTTTATATTTCATTAAGAGCATCTAAAGTGTCTTTAGAAATCCTTCATGGTTTTGTGAGCCTGGCCCCTGGGTTTGGCCACTCCCTGGGGCAGTCAGAAGGGGAATGTGGGAAAGAACCTAGGGTAAGCTTAGTCCAGGGAAGTTTTAGGACTTAAGCTGCTGGGCAGGATGGAGCAAAAAGTTTATACATTTTGAATTGCTGCTTGTGAGTCAGATCTTTCCCTGTTCACAGTAAGATGGTCATGTAGCTAATATCTGGATCATGCCATATGGCATATATGGCTAAGATTTTTTTTTCAATTATTAAGACAAGCCTTCACTTTTGTACTAGTATCAAGGAATACGCAACAGAAATATAACCTAATAATGAGAAATTTTGCCTGATGCTCTGAGCTACTGATGTGTTCCCTATAAATGGAATGTGACTATCAAACAGCATGTTCTTAAAGTTATTCCAGAGTAACATTTCAAAAAATGTATGAGGTGGGGTGGGGTTTCCATGTTAAATCATTTGGGGAATCACTGCTTATCATGCACACCTCCTCCCATTTCCTCTTCTGCTTCTCGTGCATTTGCTATTGACATGAACAAGTTAAAGCCTCTTAGAGGGCCTATTGCAAAGAAACCTGGGGAATATATGGTTTCCAAAACTTATTTACTTTGGAATCCTCTATTTGCATAATATAACAATTGGCTAATGTCGGACAAAGGAAGATTTGAGACTTTTCTATGAGTTTCTAAATTTCATAGGGCTTATTGGATTCTTTGCTTTACTTAACCTGATCAGGGAGCCTTGAGCCTGGGGAGAAACCGATTACTTAGATTTTTAACTCTTAGCTAGTGGTGTAACTTCAGGGTAGCATACTTGATCTGGTTTGAATAGTTTGATTTTTCGTCAAATTAATAAGACTAACCTTTATAGGAAATACATGATTAAACTGAGCTAGTTAAATGAAATAGCTTGAATAATTCTTTTAGTTAAATAATTCTTTTATTACCTGGGAAGATATGGAAGGACAAGGAGATGTTGGAGTAGTATCAGCATTCATAAAAAAAAGGTTCAGATTGAGGTAATGTTCATGGCTACAGAGGATTCTCAGGAACTCTAGCCTCATGGAAATGAGCGTTGGAAGGTTACTGAGCTTGGCTGACAGCTGGGAAGAAAAATGAAAAGAGGAATGAAACATTTATTACAAGGTAAGTGGAGGTGAGGTTGGCAGATACAAAAATATCCTTTCTCTCCAGGTTAAGGCAATCAAGTTAATAAAAACTAATGGGATAGTGCAACAGATGGTAAATTCTGCATTACAGAGAGGTCTAATAAATTTTCATTCATTACTGTTCCCCTTAGTGATTCTAGCCTAATAGCTGTCCAGAATGAGGATTCTTATCCCGATCTCCACTTTATTAAATCTTTAATACCATGGGAAGCCTGTGCTGAAAATCTTGAGGTACATCTTCACTGTAACATAATTAATTTTACAAAAACTCTACTATGTTTGAGAAACTAAATGAAAGGAGTTGACCTCATATGAGCCTGTATGAAACTAATAGAATATGACTAGATGACTTTTATGCTACAAGTGTTCTCTCGTAGTTTCTAATTAAAGGCCCCATTGGAAAGTTGTAGAACCAGTTCCCTAGAGAAAGGCATCAAACTGTTTAGGAAAGTACATAGTACCTGCAAAAAACTCAAGGAGCTTGTCCCAGAGTGAGAGAGGATGAAATGGAGAAGAAAGAGAAAGAAAGCTAGAAGAGTTTTTAGGAAAAATCTTCCTTTAAAAAATAAACCATGAAGCAAGCAATGAAAAGCAGACAAAGATGACTGTCTGGAAGAGACCCCTTGCTTCCCCCAGGCAAGTTGAACAACTGAAAGACCCAGACTCAGAGGCAGCTCCTCTAAAGGCAAAGTAGGGGAAGGAAGGGGCGCTGATGCACCTTGAGCTCCTCAATATTTCATCATTATCACCCCCCACTCCAGCACAGAAATATGAAGCATCATCCTTGTGATGGACATGCCTCCTCTTCACTCACTTCAAGAGTAGTTTGTTTTTTAAACTATATATATATAGAGAGAGAGAGAGAGAGAGAGAGAGAGAGATACAGAGTCTTGCTCTGTTGAACTGGACTGCAGTGACATGATCTCGGCTCACTGCAACCTCCATCTCCCAGGTTCAAGCGATTCTCTTGCCTCAGCCTCCCGAGTAGCTGGGATTACAGGTGCGCATCAACATGCCCAGCTAATTTTTTGTATTTTTATTAGAGATGGGGTTTAACCATATTGGCCAAGCTGGTCTCGAACTCCTGGCCTCAGGTGATCCTCCTGCCTTGGCCTTCCAAAGTGCTGGGATTACAGACTAAACAATATAATTTAAATGAACACATATTTTCAGCCATTTTACAAGATGCCAATGTGTTGTGGGACATATTGCCTATGGAATTCATAGTTAGACATCCACTTAAAATAAGTAAATGCCATTATATATTATTTTAAAACCAAAACATATGACTTCTATGTAAGCACAGTTACCAGATCCCATAACCTTTTGATGTGCACTCCTGGCTGACTTTGGACCAGTGGAGCCACCAGCACATTGAAGGGATTAGAACTTGGTCATGTGCCTGTCACTTAGGTTACTCATTAACAGGTGTCGGGTCAAGCCGGCTATCAGAACTTGAACCCACAACACACTGGCACTTAAAAGAAGGCCCCACTATGGGTATCTTTCATAGGTCCCTTAAGACATCATTCAAGACAGACATTTCAGGCTGGGTGTGGTGGCTCACACCTGTAATCCCAGCACTTCGGGAGGCAGAGGCAGGCAGATCACTTGAGGCCAGAGTTCAAGACCAGTCTGGCCAACATGGTGAAACCCTGTCTCTACTAAAAATGCAAAAATTAGCGGGGAGTGGTGCCACACACCTGTAATCCCAGCTACTCAGGAGGGTGAGGAAGGAGAATCGCTTGAACCTGTGAGGCGGAGTTTGCAGTGAGCCAAACTTGTGCCACTGCACTGTGGCCTGGGCAACAGAGTAAGACTCCATCTCAAAAGAAAAAAAATAGACATTTCAAAAATAATTTGAGTGATGTTTTGAAAAGAGGAGTAAGGCGCATTCCAAAAACATCCTCCCCAAAGGTCAAGACCCACAATGCCCCTACCCAAGGGATGGGTGTTTGCTTAGTGGCACATTGTAAGTGACAGACAGTAATTGAGGAAATGGATTTGTCTATTTTTAGTGACTATTAAAAAAGACTAAGATTATATCCATTGCCACAAAATCTTTAGATGGCAGAAAACATAATAGGTTATGCAAAATGATAAAGTCAGACGACTTTGTAAGAATACAACTTGCTTAAGGTATGAAGTTCATCCTGTATCTAGAGAGCTGGGATCAATGAATTAAATCACCATGAATGGAGGTCAGTGACCTTTTGAGGCCTGAGTGCCACTAATGGTGCTAAGTAACATCTGTGGATGTCACCAGCAGACACAGACCACAGAATCAGTGGATAAATCTAATCCAGCCTAGTTTTTTTGCAGATGAGGAAATGAATGCCTCAAAGGCTGATGCTCCCAATCACAGAAGTAATTAATGGTGTCCCAGGAATCAGCATGCAGGCTTCTTGACTCCTGGTCTAGGGATCTTTGGCATTTGAGTCAAGGAGAGAAAGAAAAAAAGAAATGGTAACTAAAAGAAAGGAAAGAATTTAAGGAGAAAGATAGTGAGCAAGAGAAAAGAAAGGAAAGAGAAAGAGAAAATAAAAACATGAGTTTTGCAGGGAAGGCAGACATCTACCTTGGGTTGCCTTATTTCCCTGTTGGGAATGAAGATAGCCTGCATGTGAGTAGCTAAGCCTGGGTCTGCAGTGGTGATCTAGGGTATCTTTCATACACTCAACTTAAAGTTTTGAAAACAGACTAACCTGGAATCCTAAATACTGAAGAAGGAGGGCAAGGAGGAGTGAAGTGTCCCTCTGCCATTCTATTCTGGTAGGTCCTGGGACAGAAGATCCGCTGCAGGGCAGGGGTCAGGGTGCATGGGATGGGGATGCTTGGGGACTTCTGATGTTTCCTTAGGATTCTTTTTTATTATTCTGCTTCCTTATCAGGACTTCCCTTAGATGAGACTGCGTGTGTTCAGGGTGGTATGGCTGTAGACAGGACTTCCTTTAGAAAAGTCATGTCTTTTTCTTTTTTTGGAGGAGAGGTGTTATGTAAATAAGTCAAAGATTGTTTCTGTGTATTGGCCCCTCAGTTGTTTATTTCTTCACTGTAGACTGGTGCTGATCCCTTGGCTCATACCTAACTCAAATTTTACCATGCCCAGTCATTAACAAAAATAGCTCAAATAAGCAGATTTTCATCCATTTAGTGCCTGCCTTCTTTGCAGACCCCATAAAATCTCGATGGACAGCTGTTTCCTAATGATAAGATAGAGCCTTGCAGATACAGGGCCCTAAGCTGCTACAGCCCTTGGAGCTCTCTGACCCAGAGACTCCCTACTGTGCTGTGGAGCAGCCTCACCCAGATCTATAAGCTTCTGCCCTAATCCTCCTCTCCCCTAGGAGTTCCCCTGCTCCTCTGGATGGTCCCCTCCTCACTGCAGGCCTATGGCTGTTCTCATGCTGGGAAGGGCTTCCGCTCTTATGTAACCCTGTCCAAGTGCTGCTCAATGAAGCTTGTATGTCACTGCTTTTTATGGTTCTATCCTTTTCCTTGATCAGCCCTCAAATCTCTCAAACCTCCCCTTCTTATTTTAAAACTGAGAAAATTAAGACCCATAAAATTGGAAAAACTTATCTAAAGTCACTAAGTGACTAACCACAGAGAACGTGGTGGTGATGGGAGAGGTGGTGATGGTGGTGGAGGTGGGTAGTGGTGATGATGGTGACAATGGTGATGGTGGAAGAAGTGATGGTGGAGGTGAAGGAGGTGGTCATGGTGGAGCTAATGGTGGTGATGGTGGAGGAGGTAGTGATATTGGAGGTGATAGGAAAGGTGATAATATTGCTAGAGGTGGGCAGGGCGATGGTGGTGATGGTGGAGAAGATGGTGGTGGTGGAGAAGGTGGTGACGGTGGTGGTGGAGGTGGTGGTGGTGGAGGTGGTGGTGATGGTGATGGTGAAGGAGGTGGTGATGGTGGAAGTGGTGGTGGTGGTGGAGGTGGTGGTGATGGTGAAGATGGTGGTGGTGGTGGTGGAGGTGGTGGTGATGGTGAAGATGGTGGTGGTGGTGAAGGAGGTGGTGATGGTGGAGGTGGTGGTGATGGTGAAGATGGTGGTGGTAGTGGAGGAGGTGGTGGTGGTGGAGGTGGTGGTGGTGGTGGAGGAGGTGGTGGTGGTGGAGGTGGTGGTGGTGGTGGAGGAGGTGGTGGTGGTGATGGTGAAGGAGGTGGTGATGGTGGAGCTGGTAGTGGTGGAGGTGGTGGTGATGGTGGAGCTGGTGGTGATGGTGGAGGAGGTGGTGGTGGTGGAGGTGATGGTGATGGTGGAGGTGGTGGTGATGGTGGAGGTGGTGGGAGGTGGTGATGGTGGAGAAGATGGTGATAGTGGGGGAGGTAGTGGTGGTGGTGGAGGAGGTGGTGGTGGTGGAGGAGGTGGTGGTGGTGGAGGTGGTGGTGATGGTGGAGGTGGTGGTGATGGTGAAGATGGTGGTGGTGCTGGAGGAGGTGGGGACGGTGGAGGTGGTGGTGGTGGTGGAGGTGGTGGTGATGGTGGAGGTGGTGGTGGTGGTGGAGGTGGTGGTGATGGTGGAGGTGGTGGTGACGGTGAAGATGCTGGTGGTGGTGGAGGTGGTGGTGATGGTGGAGGTGGTGGTGGTGGTGGAGGTGGTGGTGATGGTGGCGGTGGTGATGGTGATGGTGATGGTGATGGTGGTAGTGGTGGTGATGGTGGAGGTGGTGGTGATGGTGGAGGTGGTGGTGATGGTGGCGGTGATGGTGATGGTGGAGGTGGTGGTGATGGTGGAGGTGGTGGTGATGGTGGAGGTGGTGGGAGGTGGTGATCATGGAGAAGGTGGTGATAGTGGGCTTGGGAGTAATGAGAATGGTGGTGGCTGGTGGTAGTAGTAGCAGTAATGATGGTACTAGTGGCTAGATTAGGGATATGGAAGGAGAGGCGCAGCAACAATAACTGCTATTTATATTACTATTGTTAGGGTAGTTTCAGGGAGACAGCACATGAATAATTCCATTTAAAAATTTGGGGGGATGGCACTGATAGATGCACTTGGTTTATGAAATATTTGCTATGTGCTCAGTGAAATTAAATCTCTTTGAATGATTTTATTTAAGAACACTTTAAAAGCGTTCTTTCAAGTCGGAGCATCACAACAGCAATTTAATTAGTTACCCTAATATGTGAAAAGAGACCTCAGACTGGGAGCGCAAGGACTCGTCAAAGACTGAAAGTACTGTATAGCCATGTTAATTTTCTGTTGAATGTCAAATTGAAGATTCATATCATATCACACATTTTAATTCCCACAGATGAATCTGTTGACCCTTCTACACTGTCAGTAAATGCTCCAGGAATCAAGGTAAACCAGCATGTCTGAGGAATGTCCATGGCACAGACATGAGGGACGTGCTGCAAAACACAGGATGTGTAGGATTCACGCCAACTCAGTAATGAATAAGACAGCGTACCATGGCAACAAACATCACATTATATGAGAAGGAGCAAAATGGCTCGCTTGGGGGTGGGGGGTGGGGGGGACACTCACCTGGTTGCAATAATGTCTGATGAGGTTAAACACAAAGCCCCGATCCATGAGGGAGAGAAGGTCATACAAGAAGAAAGCCAGGCTGATGTTCATCTTTTCCGCCTGTTCATTTTCCTTAAAAACAAACAAACACCGAAATCATTTTGTGGTACACTCTGGATTTGAACTTCCAGGTCACTGGTGGGAAAATTAGGAGAGACAGGTCCTATTATTTCAGCCACTGTCCTTCTGGGTGACACTGGGCAAAGTAGTTGAGTCTCCTTTAACTAAAGCCATGACTGTGAGGTTGAATCAAGTAATTATTCATGTACTCCTAATATTTAGGTGCATTTCCTTCCAGTCACTTTTTTTTCTACATGCATATTTATATGTGTATAATTAAGCTCGTTCTCTGTATACTATGTTGGATCCTATTTTTTTTTTTTATATCCTGTAACTATTTTTTTTGTAACTATTTTCTTTTTTTTGGCAAACTGACTTGAAAAATACTTACTGTTTTCAATGAGACAGTTTCTTAATTTTTAAGGATTATTACAGAAAATCCAATCAGGATAAAAGAATTAGTTTTTACCTAAGAAATTTATTCCCCAATTAGGCAGCATTTCCAGCCTAAGAGAGGTCAGAGTCATACTCAGCAGGGTGTATTCACTCCGTAGGGTAAATTCCTCCATGAATCCCAATTAATAAGCTACGTCTATTTTTAAAATTTTTAATTTGTATTATTTCTCAGTGCTCCTGTTTATGAGGGATTTTACAGTGCTTCAGAGCAATCTGGGATTCAGTTTTTCATGTTTATGTCCTTTATTCTCAGAATGACAAATCAATTTCCTTTGACACTATTAAAAATATGGTTTGAAACTATTTTGCTTTTGTTAATATGCAATTTGCAAATTCAGGCCATGCTGACCAGTCAAGTCACTGGGATGGATGGGGACCTGATAAAGAGGTTGCCACAGTGCCGCTGAGAGGTCCTCGAACTCTCCGCATTCTCCACGTGGCCACTCCTCCTGGTGCCTTACATGACTCAGTATCCGGGTTTAAAATCTCCAGTCTTGGCTTTACTGCTGGCTGTGTGTGACTTTTGGAAAATTTATCAACCTCATTGTGCCTTATTCTCACACCTGCCAATGTGGAGGTACCATTGCTGTTCCAACAAAGTTTGCCATGAGGAATAACCAAATGAAAATCTCCTGAGCACTTGGTACTATGCAAATTCTCAATAATGACAAAGCTATTAACAATAAACATTGCTTCCTAAGATTTTTGTAGCTGCCTTTTAAACATTTGATTTATTTCATTTTATATATGTTTTAGCTTTTATTTTGAAACAATTTCAAACTTACAGAAAAGGTGCAAGAACAGTACAAAGAACTACTGTATACCCTTTAACGAAGCTTATCAATACTTGACATTTTGCTACATTTGTTTTATCATTCTACGAACATTAAAACATTTTTTTCTGGACCATTTGAGAATGGATTGCAAATATCATGCCCATTTACCCCATAACACTTCAAGGTGTATTTCCTAAGAGCAAAAATATTATCTTTCATATCTACATTTTTCTTTTAGATGGAGTCTCACTCTGTCACCCAGGCTGGAGTGCTGTGGCACCATCTTGGCTGACTGCAACCTCCGCCTCCTGGGCTCAAGCGATTCTTCCACCTCAGCCTCCCGAGAAGCTGGGATTACAGGTACGTGCCACTATTCCCGGCTAATTTTCTGTATTTTTAGTAGAGACGGGGTTTCAACATGTTGGCCAGGCTGGTCTCGAATGCCTGACCTCAAGTGATCTGACCACCCTTGCCTCCCAAAGTGCTGGGATTACAGGTGTGAGCCACTGCACCCAGCCTGATATGATAATTTAAACCACAGTCCATATTGCAATTTCTTTTTTTTTTTTTTGAGACAGAGTCTCATTCTGTCACCCAGGCTGGAGTGCTGTGGCACCATCTCGGCTCACTGCAACCTCTGTCTCCCGGGTTCAAGCAGTTCTCTTGCTTCTGCCTCCCAGTTGCTGGGATTACAGATATGCACAACCATGCTCAGCTAATTTTTGTATTTTTAGTAGAGACAGGGTCTCACCATGTCACCATGTTGGCCAGGCAGGTCTCGAACCCCTGGCCTCATGTGTGTAATTTCTTTATAATGATTTTCCAGCCCCACATCAGGGTCCAGTCCAGTATAACATACTGCGTTTAACTGTCATTACAGTTATATTTTAATTATTGTTTTAAAATGATGCTTATTTTTCTCTGATTATGAAAGTAATATATGTTCCAGGTAAACAATTTAGAAAATAAAGAGTAAAATACAGTTACCTTCTGTGGTTTTACTAAAAGGGCTGCAATTTCCGAGGTGACCACATTAACAATAGTAGTTATGTCATCCGTGAAACGGTCAGAAAAACGAGTCCTCCGAAAACTGTCCCGTTTGTCCATGTTATGTACATGCTGGGCCATGCTTTTCACCTACGGAGGGGGATGGGGGAAATGTCAACATGGAGATTGGTGACCTGCTTGTACAATGCAGAAAAGGGGGAAAGACTCACAGAAATGCTAACAATGGATTTTCTGACACTTTATCTGTGCTGGTGGTGCTCGAGCAAGCTCTGGACTAAAATGCTGCAGACACACCAATGGTTACCATGGTGGCGGGAGGTGGGAAGGGTGTCCTCTTTTTGACCCCAAGTCAGAGGCTCCCTTCTTGCTGCTGACAAAGCCAGGAGCTTAATTCTTTAGCTACAGTGTTCTCAATTGCCTACATCCTGGAAGGCAGACCTGAGCTGGGCTCCTGTAACCAGCTAGGTGTCCTCTATCATAGGACAGAACACATGACTTAGAAAGGAACAGTTTATCACAAGGTTGTTGATGCGAACTAAAGCCTTTTCTGTTCCTGAAACTACAGTAAGGAGAACATGGGAGAAATGTTCCTCCTATCTTGAGTTTCAGTGTTTCTTGAGGGAGCACAGTTTTTCCAGAAACAGTTCTATAGTTTCCAGCAGTTATCTTCTGCTCCTGTAAATTTTAGCTATATTATATATTGAGCAGGAAATGTTGGCCAGCTGGAAACAGAACCACTATTTAGAACATTGCCTCCAGGGGAAACATTACCTCTAGGGGAAATTTTGAGTTCCATAAGTCTAATTTTTAGTTACATAATGCAGACAGTCACCAAATGGCACAAAAATATATATATATACAGATTATCTATCTATATCTAGTATCTCTATATAGATATCTTTGTGTCAATACAAGTCACCAATTGACACAAATTGGTGTATACTGTGGTTACATATATAATGCAAACAATTCATCAACTGACACAAAGATATTTATATACAGATATATCTATATGGATATACATACATATACATATCGTATCTATATATAGATATCCTTGTGTCAATTGGTGACTGTCTGCATTATGACTAGAATAATACTATCTCAATGCCTACCACAATTTTAAATCAAGATCATGCTTATTTTTTGGACATCTTCTTGGGGCCAGGAGATTCACAGGTCAATATGGGCCCCCTTGACACCATCTGAGGGTGAGTCTTATCCTTGTTGGAAGTTGCTTACACTATTAGGAACATGGCGAAGACTAGGAGGTCTTGTGGTTGGGTCCCTACACTCTGAAATCATTTTCATGTATGCGCCTAGATTAGTCCGACAGCCACTGCAATACTACTACTACTACTAATAATAATGGCACTGGAAGTCGAACCACCCACATTTGCCCTCTGTGTTGAGACTGGAAGAAGAGGGGACTTCCACTCCCAGGAGCTACATGAGAGAACGTTAATGCACTAACAGCAGAATTCAGTTTCTAAGGATGCATGCAGCACTGGCAATTTTTGTTAGCATGGAAACAAATAGAAAAAACAAAGGGAAGGCAAAATAAGAAAAAACCAGAGACACAGGCTTTATGTGTTTCATGTTTTCAGATAATGCCATGGCCAGCTCAGGGAAGACCTAAGGACATCAAATGCTAAAGCTCAGTATAGAAACCATGGTTTCTCCTCATGGCGGCATCCTCTTTGGTTTGGGACACAGAGATGGCTTCATATCCCACAGGGCCGCATGCACCTGGTGAGAAGACCCGAATGAAGGGTGGGAACTGGACCCATTTTTGTCCAAAAAAAGCCTCTCTCTCACTATGCTCCTAACAAAGGACTTAAGAAGATAAGGCCTCTTTGTTTTGGGCAATGCCAATCCTGATTCTGGGCAGGCTAACCATCCCAGCACTAAGGCTTTCAGAACTCACTGCTGTATTTGGCTCCTGTCTGCTGAGTTTGGCCATCCTACAACCAAATAAATAATTCTCACAATACCATACTTCCAACCAATGGCCTCTTTCCAGACTGTCAGCAGCTTGCCAGCTACTGTGTCCTCCAGATCTCCAGAGAAGAACATCCAGTAGAAACACTAGTGGAGGCCTGGCCCTGTTGAGTGGGGCGAGGCACAGAAATCTTTCACCCTATATGGGCCTTTGTGGCCCATTTAAAGTAAGGGTACCTCTAAAGAACCCCTTAATGTGGAACTTCATGTCCTGAGTGAGTAAACTAGGTCACCCATTTATCTCTATTTCTCCAAGGTCTGGCTCAGCAGTTTCTAGAAGCACAGGGATTTTATTCATTAGCAAGTGTGAAAGTCGCCCAAGCATTGTGTTTAACAGCTCTAATGCCAAAGTGGTTGTTCATTAGCGCTTGGGCATTGACACAACTAGAGGGTGTTAAATTGCCCAGGTTGTTGGCTAAAGCCAAGGAAGCTGTTGTCTTTCTCAAGCTTCTTGGAAAAAAACAAAACAAAACTGTTTTGGTTTTCAAATAACTTCCTGGGCATTGGTCAGGCAAATGCATAAACAATGTATGAAGAATTGGGCACCTTGTCTGAGTCTGAGATCAATTTCCTTGCAAAGTTCTGCCTGGGGGATGATAGTTTCCATTTGCCTCTACCCCAGCTCCCTGATGGATTTCTCGTCCTTCTCTGTCTGTCTCTGAATGCTGGGAAGGGGGTCTCGAGGGACCACATCACTCAGGCCCCCTTAACCTTTGGCTTCCAGTTGGAGTTGGCCAACAGGAGCACAAACAAGGGGATCATTAGGTGGGAGAACAGAGAGGCCCAGGTAGTTACTCACTTCCACTGCCCTCATCCCTGCTGCAGTGAGGTCCTGGTAGTGGCAACATTTTTCTAAGGCCCCAGGCTCCTTTTCTAAGATTGTCTCATCTGCCTCCAGATTTTTCTAGGCCCCAGTTACTCTGCTATACTCTTGATTCTTTAGAGCTAGCATAGAGAAAGGCTTCTGCCAGCTGCTGTACCCTGGGGGCTCTCACCAATCCTCATTGGCCCCTGAACCTCCCATACATGCTGAGCAGAGTCCTTTTGATCAATGCTTTTCAGTTAACCCTTTTGGGCAACGGAAACTCTGTCCTGCCAGAACCTGACAGACTTAGGTTTTAGGCTGCTGGTACAACTGGTGTCTTGGGTGATCTGCATGTTGACAAACCCCTGCAATATGCTTAGATCAGCAGGGGCTTTCTTCCCAAAAAACTTCATCTGTTTACCATAAGGGACTTCCTAGAGGTAAGATGGGCCATGTGCTTTAGCTTATGCTTTCTCTCCTGGGCCAACGAAGCCCTAGTAAATAAATGTGCAAGGCCAAAAGCAGTTAGGGGCAGTGAAGTGGTACTGCTGAAGCATTTGGCTGACTTGTAGACTGTCTTTATGGCCACCACCCTTCCTCCAACTCCATCTGTAAATTTGGGATAATAAAAGCTCCTCCTGCCTCAAGATTGCATAATGATTACATTAGATGATGCTTTAAAATGCTTAAAACACTGCCTGGCACATATATAGTAAGATGCTCAGTACAGTTTTGATGTGATTATTCTTTCTCCCATTGGTATGCCATTGGCATGCCAACTATTGGTATGCCAACTATTATTGGGATTCTATGAAGAACAGAGACATCATTACACCTGCAGAGAATGCAAACTTCCTTTGGAAAGAGAGCTCTAAGATGCCACATGGAACCACTCAGAATAAGCAACGCTGAATTCCGCATTGGGAATGAATTATTTGTATGAATTATCCATAGCTGGATTATGACTCAAGTGAATCTTCTTCTTCTTTTTTTTTTTTTTTTGAGACAGGGTCTCAATCTGTTGCCCAGGCTGGAGTACAATGGCATGATCAAGGCTCACTGCAGCCTTGAACTCCTAGGCTCCAGTGACGCTCTTGCCTCAGCCTGCTGAGTAACTGAGACTACAAGCACATGTTACCACACCCAGGTAATTTTTTCATTTTTGCAGAGCTAGGCTGAGTGAATCTTCTTTATGGAGAGACATGATGGTGGGTGGGATACGTAAATAGAAGCAGGATATAAAGGGCATGGGGTGATGGTTTTGATACTTCTCATGCCTCAAGAAACAAGAGGGGAACGGGTTTTATGGCCCAGTCCATTTCCTGCCAGAGCATGGAGCTCATGTCTCATTGTTAATGCTCTTGCCCCAAGACCTGTGAGCTGCAGCCACCACCTTAATTAGCTTGGCTTTTGGAATGAAAAAAAATTCTGGTGTTGTCTGAGTACAAATTCCAAAAGACCTGCAGCTCTGTATAGGATTCACAGAACAGAGGTGGTGTAGACCAGTGGCTCATTAACAGGCTTAGAAGTCACCTGAGAAGACAGGTAAATGCACAATGCTGGCCTCCAGCCTCCTAATTTTAGTGCTTTGAGAAAGATTCTCTGCTTTATTTTTACTAAGCACCTCCAGGTGGTTCTGTGGCAAGGATTTGGGACCATGCTTTGGGACCCTTCTCAAAACAGAGGTTGGGACTTTGCAAAACTTCATGGGATTTGAATCCTGGGTGTGTTTCTGTGGCATGAACCTGACTTCTTCTGAACTCTATTCCACATTGCTTCCTATTTCCTCCCCAGTGGATGTTTCATTTGTTTCCTTTGCCCTTTGTTCTCTGTGTCCTATTGTTCAGCATTTCTCCCTTTCTCTTGGGCTTCAACTTACATATAAAAACTAGAGCTTAGGTGGAAACCCTCCCATCTCTTCAGTCCCTCTCTCTTTTTTTTCTTTTTTAGATGGAGTTTTGCTCTTTTTGCCCAGGCTGGAGTGCAATGGCGCAATCTCAGCTCACTGCTGCCTCTGCCTCCCAGGTTCAAGCAATTCTCCTGCCTCAGCCTCCTGAGCAGATGGGATTACAGGCACCCGCCACCACACCCGGCTAATTTTTGTATTTTTAGTAGGGATGGGTTTTGTCACGTTGGCCAGGCTGGTCTCGAACTCTTGACTTCAAGTGACCTGCCTGCCTCAGCCTCCCAAAGTGCTAGGATTACAAGTGTGAGCCACCACGCCCAGCCTAGACTCTCTTTAAAAAAAAAAAAAAAAGATTCACTTAATGGGACAGGGGAAAGAACCCAATGAATATAAAGCTAACATTATCACTAAATCTCAACCTACTCCAAATCTTCTGAATTGTTTGCATATATATTTTTATATAGTTGGTGTCTATGTCTTTAGACCTCTTTCATTCAACATCATCTCATTATGCATCTCTGTTTATCAACATTGAGAAAATGTTTATTTTTAGTGCCTCTATGGTAAAATCCTTTTGCTTCCATTAATAATTAAACAAAAAAATAGTTATCACTATTATTCCCCTTATTTTAAAATTAAGGTATTATGGCTATACCTTTTGCTTTTCTGCTCGAGTAATAGTAAAAGTTTTAGGATAAACAGATATACAAATTTCATTCTGTTTTCCAACAGATATTAGTTGGGCCTTGCATGGTACCAAGCAGTGTGCTGAGGCTAGAGATGGGATAATACACAAGAGAGACCCAAATCCTGAAAATCTAACCATTGAGACAGAAAAAACAATTAGAAATTGTGATAAGCACTAGGAAAGAAATAAATAGGGTGCTCAGAAGGAGGATAATAGAGGAAGATATATTACAGTATTAGGTGGTCAGAAAAGGCCTCTTGGGGATGGTTCCACTGAAGCTGAAATCTACAGAGAAGAATAGAAACTGTGTGTGTTGGGGGTGCGGAGGTGAAAGTTAGGGAGCAGGAAGAGAATCTGGAAAAGGCTGTGAGGCCAAAATGGCCTTGGCATCTTCAAAGCACCAAAAGAGGACCATGTGGCTGAATGACGGGGGAATGTGGCGTGAGATGAGGTTAGAGAGGGAGGAAAACAACAGAATCATACAAGGGCTTTTTAGGTCATGATACAAATTTGTGCTTTCTTCTCAGTGCAGTGAAAATCATCGATCGGTTTTTAAAAGGAACGTGACATTCTCTGTTTAGTATTGGCTGCCATGTGCAGAATGGGTGGGCCAAGGGCAAAAATGGATACAGGCAGGAAAAAGAGGATGTCACTGCGAGAGGCACATGAGAGATGATGGTGTCTGGCCAGGTGGAGAGTGGTGAAGGTGATGAGAACTCACAGGACGGCGATAGATTTTCATAGTAGAACCAACACAATTTAGTGGAAGAAGGATGGGAGGGGTGAGAGATTATTAGATTTCAAGAAACCACCCCAGGTTTTCAGCAGGGGCAACTCAGTGAACAAAATGTCAATTCCTTTCTGCTGTGTGCTTCTCTTGGCCTATTGAGCACAGATACAAACGCGCAAGAATCTCACCAGAAGCTCAAAGAAGAACCAGGCGTACTTGAAGACTGTTTCTCTCACCATTCCAGTGCTGACCACCATCTGAAGGGCAAGCTCCTCATGGAAATGCTAAATAAGAACCACAAAAATTAGGCTGTGATGACAAAGGCTATTATTATTCACCAACACTTTTTTCTTTTCTTTTATTCCCCCCAATTTAATAGCTTGTTAGTTCCTGAAGCATGTGTCTTAGATGTTCTAGGCAGTAAGTGGCGGATGGCAAAGTCAGTGCTGAGATCACCTGAGACTGGAGGACATTTCGGTGCATAGAAGGCTGGGGTCAGTGCTGCACAGGACAGACACATTTGAGGGAGTGGACTCAGCCTGGGAGTGAAACTCTATTCTACGGGGGAAACATTCTGGGTAGCCATTAAAACTGGTACTGTCTTACTTTCCTCTCGGGTCCTGCTGAAAACTCTCGGTGTGACCACGTGCAAGCCATTCCTCTCTTCACCCTCAGTTTTCTCATCCATAAAATCAGTTGGTTGGTGGCAGCAGTTCTCAAACTTTTTTTTTTTTTTTTTTTTGAGATAGGGCTGCACTCTGTCGCCCAGGCTGGAATGCAGTGGCGTAATCTCGCTCACTGCAACTTCCCTGGCTCAAGCAATCCTCCCACCTACTTTAGTCCCAAGTAGCTGGGACTAAAGGCGTGCACCACCAAGCCCAGCTAATTTTTTCTTTTTTCTTTTCTTTTGGTAGAGATAGGGTTTCGCCATGCTGCCCACTTAGTCTCAAACTCCTGAGCTCAAGCAATCCACCCGCCTCGGCCTCCCAAAGTGCTGGGATTACGGGTGTGAGCCGCTACGCCCAACCTCTGTGTATCAGAATCTCCTGGAGGGCCTGATGAAACACAGACTGGGGGGCCCCACCCCCAGATATTCTGATTCAATAGCCTGGGAATTTGCATTTCTAACAAGTTCCTGGGTGCTGCTGCTGCTGCTGGTCCAGGGTTACACTTTAGGGACCACTGTCTAGATGGTGTCTAAACTCTCTAGGAGACTGGACAATTTTTGTTTTTATAATGCCAATATGGCATTGTGGGAAACAGGATTGGTGGGGTTTATGAGAGGATCTTGGGCTCTGAAAGGCATAGTAGTATCAGCCTTAACTCACAACATCTAAATGTCTATGTCCCAGGGCCAGATGCTTGCAAAGTCCCCCAGCTCCACTTTGCGTCTTCACTTCCCTTCAAGTCACCTACTGCTCAGTAGCAAATGGCGCACAGGGTGACTTATACCTTTTCCATTCTCCAGCATATCTGGCTATGTGTTCATATTCCCGACAATCATTTTGATGAGGAAGAAGTTCAAGACTAAAGGTAGGGCAATCAATCCATTACAGTGTGCCTGATAATGTCCTGGTCCTAAAATAGAAAGCCTTACATCTTGGGGACTCCCTCAGTCCTGGGCAAATGAGAACAGTTGGTCACCCCAATTAATGCCAAAAATGATGTCTGGGAATTTTCTGTGGTTTTCTTTCATCTTATGCCCACAAAACCTGGAATAAACGTAGATAAACTCATTTTTTTTTTTTCTGGTAAGAAAGTAGGTAAGAAAGCTAAAGCTATTTGAACACCCTAATATCATATCCTTATGTGCAAATTAAGTTTTAAAGTCAACACCTAAAGCAAAAACTGATTACAGCAAACATTGCTCTTGACGGTCGTTTAAATTATCCACAGAGGGCTAGGTGTGTTCACTCATGCCTGTAATCCTAGCACTTTGGGAGGCCGAGGAGGGCAGATTACTTGAGGTCAGGAGTTTGAGACGAGCCTGGTCAACATGGTGAAACCCCATCTATACTAAAAATGCAAAAATTAGCCAGATGTGGTGGTTCACGGTTGTAATCCCAGCTACTCTGGAGGCTGAGGCAGGAGAATCACTTAAACCTGGGAGGCAGAGGTTGCAGTGAGCCAAGATTGCACCACGGCACTCCAGCCTGGGTGACAGAGTAAGTGAGACTCTGTTTCAAAAAAAAAAAAAAAAAAAAAAATTACCCACAGAGTCCAGTATGCATGCAACCCAATGTACTAATTCTTGCGTACATTAAAATTTGAGAGCTACTTAGCTAAACGAAAAGATGACAAAAGGAAAATCTCTGTATACATGCTTGGGTATTTTAACCAATTAGATCCCCAGTGGGTTAGTGGTGATGAATGGAGAATGCTTAGGTGTTTCAGCTTATCGACTGGTTTCACTTCGTTTTGTGAGGTTAGTCAAACCTTAATAATTTTAATATACGTTAACACATTTGTTTGCTGTTGTGAGTCTGAAGTGAAGCTGTCTCACTTGAGAGAGGCGTGGGGTTGAATTTTAATCCAGCAGGTGGTCTAACTGTGCACATGATATAACCGGACTACACCTTGATCTTCTCATTGTGGGAAAGACATGCTCCCCCAGCTTCAAAGGTCGCCTCTAGAAAATAGGTCAGTTTGTCTGCCAGGGTCTTATGGCAAGAAGAGATTAGACAAGGATAAGCTGCTTCTTAAAGTAATTCATGCTGCTTTCTGGGCAGCATTATTACAAGAACACCTTGCTCTGGAGGTTATATAAAATAGCCAAGCAGCAAAACTCTGTCTGCTAAGGTATTAAGGAAACATATTGGCCAAACTTCCCTTTGAAATAAAATGTCTCTGTTCTGGTCATTTCAAGTCAAAACATGGCAACTACAAAACCAAACAGGACATGGGTTAAAGAAGTCAGGCTGTAGGCAAATAATGGTTTTTAAGAAAGGAAAATGGTATAATATTTATAACCAGTCACTGCATAGGGCCTGTGATAGCCTAATATTAAATTTTAGAGCAAGTGGACTAATTTGTTTTTAGCCTAACCATATCTTTTTTCACTTTTCCTTTTATAGTTAAATCCTGGTACCTCTCACTAGACATATGGTGCCTGGAATACTGCAAAGTGTATAGCACCAGGCCCCGGCCCTCCCACACTTGCTCTTTCCCTCATCCAGTCCAAAGGGAGACTTGGGGAGGCTCATTCCCTCCTTGCCTGTTTAATAAACATTTCCCTGTGATGTTAGCTCTTGCAAATGGTTTCCTGTGTTATCCTTTGCAATAAGCATATTTACTTTTTTTTTCTTTTTCTTTTTTTGAAATGGAGTCTCATTCTGTCACCCAGGCTGGAGTGCAGTGGCATGATCTCAGCTCACTGCAGCCTCTGCCTCCTGTGTTCAAGTGATTCTCCTGCCTCAGCCTCCTGAGTAGCTGAGATTACAGGTGCCTGCCACCATGCCCGGCTAGTTTTTGTATCTTTAGTAGGAGGGGGTTTCACCATGTTGGCCAGGCTTATCTCGAACTCCTGACCTCAGGTGATCCACCCACCGTGGCCTCCGAAAGTGCTGGGAATACAGGTATGAGCCACCATGCTCTGCCATATTTACATTTTAATACAGGTCTTCAAAGATATTAAAAACTTAAGTAGCTACTATAATGGTGAGACTCTTGGGTGCCTAGAAGAGAGGAAACTTAGGGCAGACAGTTTTTTTTCCCTCCATCCCTCAGACCACATAGGCTGTGACTATGATTGGGGAATTTTGTTGCTTTAAAAATCCTGGTAAGCAGTTTAACAGCTTTTAAAGTTTCTGAACTCATAGGTAAGGCTGATTGTGAAGAATTATGAGGAAGCATTTCATATTAGTTTATATGGTATTGAAACAAATGATACCTAATTATTGCCATTCACTTTTGTCAAGGATGAATTGTCCCCAGCTTTCCCTCTACTAAAAGGAGGCTAATGCAGTGGTTCTCAAAATGTGGTCCCTGGACCAGCATCAGCTGGGAACTTGTTAGAAATGCAAATTCTTGAGCCTCCAGCTCAGATCTATTGAATCAGAAACTCAGGAGGTAGGGTCCAGCGATGAGTTTTAACAAGGCTTCCAGGTAATTCTGATGCATGAGAAAGTGGGAGAAACACTGAGTTAATGGGCAGTTAGGTGGTCAAATGTGGCGTAAAGGACAGGGCTGCAAAAGTGTGTGTGGGGTGTGTGTGTGTGTTAGCACATCAGGAACAGGCAGGGGAGCACTTTGACTATTTTCAAGCACAGTGTGAGGGCATGAGGAAATCCTTCTGTTCTTATCCTGGGATGAACCTCACATTGCTCTCTTCAGTACCTTTTTGCTGGCTGGCCTTGGGGCTGCAGTTGAACTTGGAGCATCACTATTGCCAGAGCAATAGTAAGACATTCGGCTGCAGTTGCGATCGGCGATCTAAAATACACAAACCATGGCTTAACAGTGAACCAACCATGGAAAGGTAAGCCAGACATCTGGAAATCACAACCTCAGAATTCATTTTTTTACACATATTTTTTTTCCTGGTTACAAAGGTAAAACAATTGCCATAAGTAAATATAAAACAAAGCAAAGACAGTGAAGTTATACCTAATTTTACTTGCTCTTGAGATAACACCCGTTAATAGTTTGTGTGTAGCAACCTACAGTTAAAAACTATTTAAGAATCTGGGCTGCTGAGTAGTCCCTTCTAGGAGTCTGTGACTTCAGGGGACGCCAGGAAAAAATGTGTGGGAACAGTGTCTCTCTGTGGTTTAGTATGGTACTGCACCACGCTGTCTCCTAAACACCAATACATTGTCAAAAACTACCTCTGAAAGGAAGTGGAGTGCTCATGCTCTATCAGACATTTTCTCCCCATGCTACAAAATAATTTGAAAACTGCTAACCCTGTCCACATAAAAATTTAGTATTTTCATTTTATTAAAGAAAAATAGAAAGATCAAGGCTGTCAGTAATAGCTGCAGACCACTTCTTTCCTGGGTGATCAGAAAGTGGTATTGCTGAAAGGGGCTTTCAATATGAGGCTGAGTTGTGTTGTGCTGGCAAATGTTTAACAACCAGTTGTCAGGGGGGTGGGGGTAATTTGTAGCATTTGCCAATTTTTGTGCCACAAATACTTTCATCATAACTGATTTCAATCTACCAACACGATGTCATCGAAATGCAGTGTGGTAGCAAACCGTTATATAATATTTCCATCACACAGACACAGTAAACGTAAAGAACAAAGAACTTAGATATTGTAGCATATAGTGAAATTATTAGGAAGGGACTAGGTTTACCTTTTTAAAGTGAACTTTTAATTTTGAAGTATAAGTTATATAGTTATTATTAGATTTACAGAGAAGTTACAAAGGTAGTATTTCTTATGTGACTTTAATTGCATTTCTCTTAATATCTTTTATAGTAAGGTACATTTGTCAAAACTAAGAAACTAACATTGATATGTTACTATTAACTAAACATGAACGACTCGGATTTCACCAGTTTTTGCACTCATGTCCTATTTCTGTTCCAGGATACAATCTAGCATACCACATTGCATTCAGATTACCTTTGTTTTTAATATAACTTATTTAATTTTAAGTTTATACGATTTAATTTTAACAATGTCTATTTCAAAACTGGCTCAAAAAATTCTGGAAAACTAAGCAATCAGCTTTTGGGAACAGGTACGAGCTCACTCCAGCACATCCCTGAACTGATTTTTGTAAGTCAAAAAGGATAGAATACGAATAATTCCTGATGGCTCAAACTACAGATCATCAGCATCTCAGGGGGAGAATACAGTGGTTTTTTTATTTTTTCTTTCTTTATTTTTATTTTTTTAGACGTAGTCTCGCTCTGCTGCCCAGGCTGGAGTGCAGTGGCACGATCTCGGCTTACTGCAAGCTCCGCCTCCTGGGTTCACACTATTCTCCTGCCTCAGCCTCCTGAGTAGCTGGGATTACAGGTGCCCGCCACCACACCCGGCTAATTTTTTGTATTTTTAGTAGAGACAGGGTTTCACCGTGTTAGCCAGGATGGTCTCGATCTCCTGACCTCGTGATCTGCCCGACTCAGCCTCCCAAAGTGCTGGGATTACTGGCATGAGCCACGGTGCCCGGCCAAATCCAGTGTTTTTAAAAGATCCAGGGTAGATGGTTCTTAAGTTCATCCAGGGACCAGGACCTCTGCAGAGATGAGGACATGAGGCCCAGCACAGTTAAATGACTTTCCCATGGCCACACAGCGGGGCAGTATTGGCGCCCAGCCCCAAACCCTGGTCTCCAGATTTCCTTCCTCATACCACACTGTGTCAAGTGGGTGGAATTTGTAACGGTGAAACTGTATCTGTGTCTAAACCTAGAGATTTTGATTTCTCTTTATCAGGGGAAATGATATTACTCTAATAGCTCGGCCACCCTGAGGCCACAGATCATTGGAGAAAAAATTCAGGCTAAGAATTCATCGTGGTAGCTTTGTGAGTAGATTAAGGACTGTTGGATCGTATACTCCATCTTTTTAAAAAGGGTGAATTTTATGGTATGTGAATAATATCATAATCTTTAAAAAAATCCTAATGAGAGACAATCTACAAAATACCTGACCATTACTCCTCAAAACTGTCAAGGTCATGAAGAACAAAGAAAGCCTAAGAAATTGTTCCCAGCAAGAGGAGCCTATGGAGGCAAGACTGCAAAATGTAATGTGGCATCCAGAACGGGATCCTGGGACAGAAAAAGGACATTAGAGAAAAACTGAGAAGGTGTGAATAAAGATGAACTTAATGAATAATATTCCATGAATATTGGTTCACTAATCATGCCAAAAGTACCATTCGAATGTAAAATGTTAATAAAGGAAAGACTGGGTATAGAGTATATAATTCCATAACTCTAAAACTGTTCTGAAAGTAAAGCTTTACCATGAAAAAAATAAAGAATTCATAGAGGGAAAAACAACATAGGGCAAGCCATCAACCCTCTCAGGATGTCAGTTTTTATTTGCTTGTAAAATTTGGCATTGCTCCTTGGGATTTTTTTTTTTTTTTTTTTTTTTTTTTTTAGACGGAGTCTCGCTCTTGTAGCCCAAGCTGGAGTGCAATGGTGCAATCTCAGCTCACTGCAACCTCCACCTCCCGTGTTCAAGTGATTCTCCTGCCTCAGCCTCCTGAGTAGCTAGAATTACAGGCGCCCGCCACCATGCCCAACTAATGTTTTGTATCTTTTTTTGAGACAGAGTTTTGCTCTTGTTGCCCAGGCTGGAGTGAAATGGCACAATCTTGGCTCACTGCAACCTCTGCCTCCTGGGTTGAAGCGATTCTCCTGCTTCCTGAGTAGCTGGGATTACAGGCATGTGCCACCACGCCTGGCTAATTTTGTATTTTTAGTAGAGACGGGGTTTCACCATGTTAGCCAGGCTGGTCTCGAACTCCTGACCTTGTGATCCACCCACCTCGGCCTCCCAAAGTGCTGGGATTACAGGTGTGAGCCACCGTGCTTGGCCAATGTTTTTATTTTTAGTAGAGACAGGGTTTCACCATGTTGGCCAGGCTGGTCTTGAACCCTTGGCCTCAAGTAATCCGCCCGCCTCGGCCTCCCAAAGTGCTAGGATTACAGGCATGAGCCACCACGCCCGGCTGTTCCTTCGGACTTTTTTGTGAGATAGTCAATCTGTGGATGTTAATGAACGTAAGAGGTAGGTATTAAAGAAACAAAACTAAATTAAAGGCAACCTTTCCAGGTATCAAAAGTTAAAGCGATTTTTTTTTCCTTGAAAATGAAATGCATGGTTTAGCCACATGACTACATGTGGCTAAACCCCTGATGCTTTAAAACTTTGCTACCCAAGCTAAGTAGTTCTCAGCAAATCCTCAGATGCTGGTCTTGCTGCTGCATCTGTCAGAATGGTCTTAATCTGTTCTAAAGAACGTTAATCACTCCAAAGCTGAGCATTAAAGCATCTGACCAGCATGGTGGGCAGCAGTAGTGGTTGCTTCTGTGTTATTTCTCCAAGTTTTAGTTAAAAAATAAAAAAGCCTGTGTCCCCTTCCAGGGTTTGACATCTTTCCTACCTTTGAAGACATGATGTTCTTCACTTCCTCGTCTGCTGCGGAGTGTGTCCCCGCGAGGTCTGGGTTACTGCTGCTCATCACCCGGGCCTGCAGCAGCTTTGAACTCACAGCAGCAGCTGATGTGCGTCCATACGTGTGGTAGCTCCGAGGGTCTGGGAGGGCAGTGGGAGCGCCTGCACCCCACCAGGCAGAGACATGTCAACAGACAGGGGAACAGAGTTACTTACTGAGTTTAAGAAGGAATTGAAGAGGGATAGGGTAGATGAAAAGCCACTGGATTAGGCCTTGGAATTAGGGTCTTCTTAACAAATCCCGGTTGGGGTAGGAGGCAATCTTTTGGAGAGAAGTAGATGGGGCATAAAGCACCAGGGAGTGGTGGAGATCATGGTAAACAGCCAACACATGCCTCTTACAAAGGCAGGGGGTACTACTGGCTCCAGTCTATTACTACCATCGGGAAACGGACCCCAGGGTTGCTAGAGCTTCTGATTTCTCATGAGAAGCTAAAAATGTGGATATTTTTAATTTATCAATATTTAAATGACAACTTTACAATTCATGCAGTGAGGTTTTCTCAGATTCAAAAATCCATAGAGTCATCTGAACCTTGTGAGGATTACTGTATATGATGTATACAGCACTGTTTTTCATCTTTAAATGTTGACATGTTTTCACAAGCGGTTATGGAAGTCTATGAGATATTACTATTTAATTTTTTTTTTTTTAAGACAGGGTCTCACTTTGTCCTCCAGGCTGGAGTGCGGTGGCATGATCTCAGCTCACTGCAACCTCTGCCTCCCAGGTTCAAGCAATCCTCTTGCCTCAGCTTCCCGAGTAGCTGGGACTACAGGTGCCTGCCAACATGACTGGCTAATTTTTGTATTTTTTATAGAAATGGGCTTTTGCCACGCTGCCTAGGCTGGTCTTGAACTCCTGAGCTCAAGTGATCTGCTCACCTTGGCCTCCCAAAGTGCTAGGATTGATTACAGGCATGAACCACCGCACCCAGCCACATCACTAGTATTTTTAAAAACTCAATCAAATTTTCAGATTTACTAGAAATGAGGCTGCACAGACCAACAAAAGTGTCATGTTTATTTGGGCCTGCAATTTTGTGAACTCACTGACACTAGTTTTTATATCATGCTGACAAGAAGTTCTACTTGATTATTACTTATGTAAATAATTAAGAAGAGTTGGGGAAATGCATTACTATTATTTCAATAGTTCAGTTTGAGGGAAATGTGAAAAGGGATTTTTTTTATAACAAAAAGTTTAAGAACCACTGCCATTGGATATATATTATTTCCTTTATTATACTAGAATCGTAGGCATCAGTCACCACTTCTCCATCTTAAAAAAGAGATTCTCAGCTGAATCATAAATTACCAAGTGGGTAAAGACCAGTGAGGGATTATCAAATGGGCAGACAAAATAAGTGTTTAGAGCATAAAAAGAGGCAAGGAGGGAGGAAGAAAGATCTATAAAGAAACACATAATTTCAGCATTCATGTAAGTTTTGTATTGTCCTGAAAATGAAAATGTAATTTTAGGGTGTTTGTTTGTTTGTTTGTTTGTTTGTTTGAAGAGATGGGATCTCGCTCTGTTTCCCAGGCTGGAGTGCAGTGGTGCAATCATAGCTCACTGCAGCCTCCAACTCCTGGGCTTAAATGATCCTCCTGCCTCAGCTTCCTGAGTAGCTGGGACTACAGGTATGTGCCACCACGCTCTGGTAATTTTTATATTTTTTGTAGAGACAGAGTCTCATTATGTCCCCTGGGCTGGTCTCCAACTTCTGGCTCCAAGTGATCCTGCCATCTCAGCCTCCTAGAGTGCTGGGATTGCAGATGTGAGCCACTGCACCCAGCATAGGATGTTTTATTTTGGATTACACTGCAGTGGGGTGGAGGTGGCGTTGCCCTGCCCACCAGAGTCCCACACTCAGGGCAACTCTACCTGACTTGGGCACATCCCTTTGCACCTCTGGCAGGCGGAAGACGTAGTGCACGTAGGAAGCCAACAGGCAGTTCCTCCCATGCTGGTCCTTGCTCAGGTCCTTGCTGTTGTGCAGACTGTTGGCGATGGCCACCACGGACTCGAAGGCAAACTGGGAGAAGTTGGCTGAGGAACCAAGAGAAAAATGGGTAGTCCCACAGCTGGTCCTTAAGGAGCCCGAGGTGGAAGTTTCTCCAGGACAGTGAAAATGAGTCCTGACCGCTGACCAATTTAACTAGGCCTGGGAAGGGTAAATGGTTTTGGTGAGCTCTGGCATGCTGGCTCTGAGTACCACAGATGCCTCCACATTCCCTCCTTTGACCTTCCTCCTCCTGCCACTGAATAGCATTGATGGTTTTTAATGACAAAGACATAAGACTGTCCAGACGTCCTCCTTCTCTAAGCCAGGTTGTAAACTGATGCTACTCAGTGGGGGCTGCAGACAGACATGACCACTATCACCTGCTTGCTACTAAGAAATGCAGAATCTCAGGCCCCACCCCAGAGAGTGTATTAATCAGGTTCTGCATCTTTACAAGATGCCCACGTGACTGTTGTGGACACTATGATTTGAGATGTGCTGCACAACCCTAATTCTTGTACAGATTAACCTAAAAATGTTTGCGTATCAAGTCACTCCCACAGTGGGCCCATACACATTTGATTTACTGCATAGACCCTCTTGTTCTGGTGCCCTAAGCCTCTATAGTTTGGCTCCAATATACTTATCTAACCTTGTACCCTTTTTGGCTCAGTTCAACATCCCTTAAAATGAGGCAGTCATTGTATTGTCCCATCATGCCTGCTCTCTTATCTCTGAGACTTTGCTCATGCTGTTGTCCTCGCCTAGGAAGCCCTCCTCACTCCTATCCACAAAATCGCACCGACCCTGTGAATCTCAGCACAAGTCCCATCTCCTCCATGAAGCCGTCTGACTCCACACAGTACAGAACTCAAGTGAAACTGAGTTACATGATTCTCCAGCCATGTCTGGTGGTAAACTGTCTGTCTGTGAAAGCTGGAATCCCTCCCATGCAAAGTGCATTTCTCACATTTTTTGTGCCCCCACTGTGCTTTCCATTGCATAGACACAGAATAGATTCTAAATAAATGCTTGTAGACTAGTCACCTCCACTTATTCTGCCTATGCCAACACCCTGTGGTCCTCACACCACAAGGTGGCAACTTGCTATGGAGAAGCTGCTCAAAACATATAAATATTTTTGTCTGGTGAACAAGTCTGTATTAACTAGCTGGAACATACAAAGCAGTGTGCCACATATGTGGGGGCACAGAAAGTAATCGAAGGAGGGCAGAGCTCTGCAAGAATCTAGCTGGAGAGGCAACTGCTACATGGATGAAAAGTTAGCCTCCAACACAGGACGTTTGATCTGTGGAACCACAAAAGATGCATATCAGGGTGCAAAGCAGAGTGAGAGATTAAGAGGACATGCCCCTCCCTGGCTCTAAAAGCTCTCTCACTTCATTGTCCCAGCCCACTTCCACACTTGCTTCTGTTCCACCACCAACTGTGCTATTGACTTTCTTCCTGACACTCCCACACTTTTCTGGTTCTCTGCAGTGCTGCACTCATCTTATTGCCCCTATTCTGTCGGTTTTCACTCCATCCCTTCTTCAAGGCCATCTCTTCATGTGGACCTCCTGCATCCTCCCAGATGGATGTTTTCTCACTCTCTCCTTTGATACCACCCTCCCCACAACCACTGCAAAATTTAGCTGTGTCCCTCTGAGGACTCTTGCCCTGTGCTGCTGACTCTTTGCCATATTATAAGTCCTCTGAGGTCTGAGATGCTCTTGGTTATTGTCACAAAGCCTACAACTGTTAGTACAGTACTGGGCGTATGGATGGTACCCAAAAGACGTCTGCTGGACTGGAAAGCAAAGAGCTATATAGGCACAGCTGAAAATGGTGGCAAATAAAGATGCCCTATACCAGCCAGTCTACCCTGGAAGAGTTAGGAGAACCACTGGACTCTGGTCATGCCTCCAGGATAAGCTTTTGAGATTATTTCTAAGGGAAAATGTACACATTGTATTTAGTGTTAATTTGTTAAAAGCAAGCATTTAAAATAGACTGTAAGAGAGAACGGATGAGTTCTAGGGGGAGGGATGAATAGGGAGTGACTGCTAAAGGGTATGGGGTTTTATTTGGAGGTGATGAAAATGTTATAAAACTAGATTGTAGCGATCATTGCACAACCTTGTGACTATACTAAAAACCACTGAACTATACACTTTAAAATAGTGAGTTTATGTTTTAACTTTAAAAATTGATTGCATTGCATTTCAATGTAGAGAGTTCCTTCCCTCCATTTAACACAGGTTGTCTTACTTTAAAATGTTCCATTTCCTGTTAGTCAAGAAAACAAAAATATCTTCAAGGTAAAATAAATTCATCGATTACCAGAAATGGAATTTTAAAGACTGCCTATAATCATTTAATAAACTTTACAAAAAGCTATAATATTAAGAACCCTACTTTAATGTTTCTTTTTCTTTCCAACATTCAGAGAGTCTCAAAAAAAAATAGCATAAGACTTAGCCTCCCTTGAACACAAATCATCAGTGGAAAGGAAGATCACATTGTCTCTGGATTTCTGGAAAGTCATTTTTCATTAAAGAAGGCAATGCTTGCTTGCTCCTGCCTCCTCCCAGCCCAGCCCTGCAGGTTCATACCTGTCTGGCCAGCGATGACCATGGGCTGCACGGACAGCTGGAAGAGCTTGTCCAGCACCAGGTGCAGGAAGAGCACAAGCGGCTCCAGGCGGGAGGAGTTCAGGCAGATGATGCTGAGCTTCAGCTCATGCTCCAGCGCCATCTCGCTGATTTTCTGATCCAGCACGCGGATGGGGAAGGTCACCTGGCTCTCCAGGGAGTGGCAGAGGGTGAAGAACTTCTCCAGGTGGTTGTCCTGGGAAGGGAGAAGGCAGGCCTCATGGGGTTTTATACCATCAACGTTCACCAGTGGATTCACAAACACAATCGAATAGCTCTTTATGGGTAGAACCTCTTATCCAGCGTTTCAGACCAGAAGGTCTAAGACATGATGTTTCAGACCGAGGCTATGAACTTCTTTGTAGAATGTGGTGCATGAAATTGAACCTTTCAATAATTATTAGCTAAAGAAGAAATAATTTAGGCTCTGACATGTTCTGTAAGCAGAGGTCAGCGTACCAGGTAAGCATACTGCCAAGAGAGGGGTCTCAGCAGATGCAGAACTCAGACAGTGGCAGGTAAAGGAGAGAGTACGGAATTTCTTTTTAAAAGCTGGCAAAGTGGCAGAGTTACAGAGGGAAAAGAAGTAACAGCAGATGAGAGTTTCAAATCAAGTCTCCCTGCAAAGTTTCTCAACCAACAGTGCAGATACTAGGTTCCTTCCTTTAGGTGCTCGGCGCTTTTGTAAGGTCTTTCTATTCCAATGACAAATGAAACCTAAAGAGGTTTGCATGTCCCCACAAAGAACTAAAGGATTATTTTTTATTTATCTGTAGACAAGGATTTTCATTGATCTTTTATTGGCCTGTCCTTCAAAGGCTCCTCTGCTGCACCTTTACCTTCATTATTAACCTTGACATTCCTTACCTGGGTGTGCACAGAAGAAACAGCTTGCACTTCAATATTAAATACTCCCTTATGTCCTTCAGCCCACTTAATGGGAGGATTCTGTAATGGGACTTTCTGTGTTAAAGAAAAAAGAAAAAGATTAGCAATCCAATTCCCTTTTCTGATTGCTAACAAGCAATGCAGAGCAACTTGACTGGAAATGTCAGGGTTATACAAATACAGAACTCTCTTGAAAACTAATCTAACTGTTCTTGGAGTCAGGAGCCCTGGATTCAACTTCAATTCTACACCAAACTAGTTATTATTCATGTATTTATTCATTCCTTTTGAGACAGGGTCCCACTCTGTCGCCAAGCTGAAGTACAGTGGTGCAATCACGGTTCACTGCAGCCTCAACCTCCTGGGCTCAAATGATCCTCCCATCTCAGTCTCCGGAGTAGCGGGGACTACAGGCACACACCACCACACCCAGCTAATTTTTCTATTTTTTGTAGAAATGCGGTTTCACCATGTTGCCCAAGCTGGTCTCAAACTTCTGGGCTCAAGTGATCTGCCCACTTCAGCCTCCCAATATGTTGGGATTACAGGTGTGAGCCACTGTGCCCCGCTTCAAACTAGTTATTTTTACTTAGACGACTCAACTCAACTTTCTGGGCCTTAGTGTTCTGTTCTCATGCTGTGAGAAGAGGGTTGAACGGTGTAATCTGTCTCTAAGTTCCAAACCAGCATTGATGATTCTGGATTCTAGGAATTAAAATAAATTAAGATCCCAGCAATTTCCCCATTAATCAGAATTGTCAGGACAAAGTAGAGAACATCTTTACAAGACATGAAATTTTAATACTTTTGAGTACCCGATATTACTTTCCCCTTCACCACAGTTTTTCCAAGTGTTTCCAACATGTTTCTAGGCCAGCTCGGCTCCTGCTTTAATTACTCAAAGTGACTCTTTTATACGTTTATATATCAATACCTTCATAGGTCTTAGAGACAGTTTCTTGCCTTAAATTCCCATTGAAATTGCATTCCTTTAGAGACGTCCTGCAGTGTTGAGTGAGGAGGGCCTCGCCTAGGTTTGCATGTCTTTCATTGTAATGAAAGGTAGATGTGTACAGGGGATGGAGACCTTTAAAGCTATCTGAAGCAGTCAAAAGCTGCGGCCCAAAGTGGGCTCTAGCCTACACACACGTTCTGTTTGAAGTATTAGGAACTTTAAAAAATTAGTTACCAATATTTGAAAGCCTGAAAATTTCCTATAAAAGACTGCTTTTCTAACTTCATTTGAATACTGGAAGAAATGAAAAAATTGGCCTTATATCCCAGCATGTCACCAATCTGCAGAGTGAAGGGAACAGCTGTGACGTTCAGATGGGGAAGAGACAATCTCCAGAGTGAACAGATGCCACCAGAACAAGGCATTCATTTATGTTACTCATCTGGATCCTGTGGGCACTTGAGTTTGCCATCTGTGATCTAAAATAGCACTGTCCAGTGGAAATATAACGTGAGCTATATATGTAATTTAAAATCATCTAGTGGCCACATTAAAAAAGTAAAAAGGGGCCGGGCATGGTGGCTCACACCTATAATCCCAGGACTTTGGGAGTCCAAGGTGGGAGGATCACATGAGGCCAGGAGTTTGAGACCAGCCTGAGCAGCATAGCAAGACCCTGTTTCTAATGAAAAAAAAAAAAAAAATTAGCTGGGCATGGTGGTGCATGCCTATAGTCCCAGCTACTAAGGAGGCCGAGGTGAGAGGATTGCTTGAGCCTATGAGTTCAAGATTACAGTGAGCTGTGATCACGCCACTGCACTCCAGCCTGAGTGACAGAGCAAGACCCTGTCTCTAAAAAAAAAAAAAAACACACACAAAAGGAACATGTGAAAGTAATATTTCATTTAACTCAATATAGCCTAAAGACTGTTTCAATATGTAATCAATGTAAAAAATTATTAATACAATATTTCACATTTTTCCCCATGAAGTTTTTGAAATCTGGTGCATATTTTACTTATAGCACATATCTCAGTTTGAACTAGCCATATTTTCCTCAATAGCCACATGCAGCTGGTGGCTATCTTATTAGACAGTGCAGGTTTAAAGGATACTAAGAGAGGCTAAGGGTATATCTATAAACACAGCATAGCGCAAGTAAGAAAAAGGAATTAATGTTTACTTAGGAATTGAGTTTGTTGTTCGGCAAGCATTATCTCATTTAATGCTTACAGCAACCTTATAGGCAGATATGCAAATATGGGCTCAGTTTCATCTTCGAGACTCAGAGAGGGTAAGCAACTCACCAACATTCACACAGCTAGGGAGTGGCAGAATCTAGACTTTGGACACAGATTTGTCTCTCTCCAACACTCAGGTCTTTCCTATAGCTTAAAAAGATAAGAGGGGGTTCTAAGAAATTAGAGTGTGCAACTTGATGATGAGAAGGTGGTTTTGAGGGCTACTGAAAGGTGTTGATGTCCAAATCATAAAGACCAATCAGGGAAATGTCTGTGGACATACTCGGATTGCCCCTTCGATGGCTTTGATGAGAGAAGTTTTGGTTTACCAGACACATGCCTGTGGTCCAGGGCAAAAGTTGGTTCTCTCTTTAAGGAAAAAAGAAAATAAGAGGAAAACAGCCGGAAGTGAGACGGTAGATGGCGAAAGAACAGAGAAGAAAGTTGACTGGAACGGTTGAAATTAAATTCAAATTTCTGCGAAATTCTTCAACTTAAAATTGCAAGGAAAGCAAAAGAGATGGAGGATCTGTAGATTAAAAGCGTCTCCAGAGATGTAACAATCAATAGCAGTGTGTGGACCTTATTTGAATACCAATTTTAAAAAGCAAGCATCAAAAATATATCATTAGTGGGATAATTAAAAATTTGATCAGTGACTGAATATTTGATGATACTAAGAAATTACAGTTAAAATTTTAAAGTATGACAATGGTATTGTGATGGTTAAAAACAAATCCCTTATCTTTTAAGATGCAGACTAAAATGAAATATGACGTTCGAGATTTACTTCAAAATAGTACTTATTGATGTAAACCTATGCAAGGAACTGAGAAGTGGGCTAGCAGTGTGACAGCTGGTGCAGTCAGGGTGGACAGTCCCCTGGGCTCCCTTTATTTATTTTTTATTTATTTATTTTGAGATGGAGTCTCACTCTGTCACCCAGGCTGCAGTGCAGTGGTGTGATCTCAGCTCACTGCAACCTCCACTTCCCAGGTTAAAGTGATTCTCCTGCCTCAGCCTCCCGAGTAGCTGGGATTACAGGCACCTGCCACCACGCCCGGCTAATTTTTTTGTATTTTTAGTAGAGATGGAGTTTCACCATGTTGGCCAGGCTGGTCTTGAACTCCTCACCTCAAGTCATCTGCCTGCCTCGGCCTCCCAAAGTGCTGGGATTACAGGCACCCAACACCAGGCCCAGCTAATTTTTGTATTTTTAGTAGAGATGGGGTTTTGCCACATTGGCCAGGCTGGTCTTGAAATCCTGACCTCAGATGATCCACCTGGGCTTCTCTTTAAATGGGTGCACTGCAGCAGAGTGGATGAGCAAGAGAAAGTGCCAGAAACAGGAAGTGGGAAAGGCTATTGGCATAGGGATTGGTAGGAGAATAAATACCTTGGTATCTACCGGAGGGCTGTGACAACTGACCCAAGAAAGAAACGGATGAATCTGGCCTGGGAATCTTTTATAAGGATCCTTGATGGGAACAGTTGTTTATTATGAATGGCCTTAGTTTGCCTCCTCTTCTATAATACATTATTCTGGGAATCCCTCTGTGGTAGATAATGCAAGGTTATGCTGCCTTGGGTGTAGGTTGCGTCTACTAAACATTCTGATTTGGTGGCATTTAAAAGAATGAGGTTTCACAGTCAGTTATTCCTCCCATCCTATCGTAACAATGTGCTCTCTGAGAACATGATGAACATCCATGGCCACATGGGAATGAAAAGTGAGTCTGGGAAGGTGGTCCAAGACTACAGCTGGACAAGAAACAGCTGATGGCCAGCTTGCCAATTACCTCAGCAGAATGCATGGAGTAGTTGGGTGGCAATTTTTCCAAGGCAACTGGGAGACAGTAGGATCCAGTTTGAAGACGTTCATTTAAGAGAATTGGCAGCCACTGAAACAGATGATGTAAATAATAAAGTGGTATTTATTACAGCATATAATTCTGATAATTTATCTAGCTCGCAATAATCAAATGCAACTAAACAGTGATTAGATATTGACCAGTAGTCTTTTTGGCAGTAATTTCTGTCCAGTTCTTTGCATTTTAAATCTCTGAGACCTCCTGAAACGGTAATATTGGTGATTTATTGCTTTTGGAGCTAAAGCAGTAGCATTTTTCTCTGTAGCCAATGTTTGTGTGTGTCTGAACAACATCAATGTTTATTTTACCTTTTATATCTTTTAAGGAAAAAATTGTTTCTTCTTGGGGGACAAAGCTAGTTCTATACGTGAAGCACGGATATTAAATTTGGAAATAGTGAACACTGCAACGCTTTTTAAAAAACAGATGAGTATTCTTCCAACATCTATCACCCACTAGCTTTCCATTCCTGAAATTCGACATTTGCTAAGGCAAATCATTTCTGCCTCTTGCTATAATGTGGCTTAGCATGTTTTGCTACTTCTGACTGGAAAAAATCAAGTGAATAGAATTTGGTTGTTTATCTCTGCAGGGACCTCAGATGCACCAACAACTGCAGTGTGAGTCAGCAGGCTGGAAACAACTCACTGAATATCCCAGGAGAGTTTCCACGGAGGCTCCTTGCTTCTGCTGACAGCTGATATGGTAGAAGGTGAACAGGAGGTGGTGATTTACTGTGAGCTTAGCAGGGAGCTTAATTTTCACTTCTTCATAAAAGTCAGGAGACCTGTTTCAAAAGCACATTATACACAAATAACTTTTAGCAAGAATGATGACTTCTCCGATTGTAAAACGCCACAGCCCCTTTGCTCCTCAGAATTTGCCTGGTGTTTTGCTTTTCATTTTACATTACTCTGCTCTGAAGCTGGAAGTCCCTGAGACCAAGCTTATGTTATCAGATACACTTCCCTTACATAAAACTGTTCATGAACTAAAGGCTTTGTCAGGAAAAAAAACAAAACAAACAAAAAACAAAAAATAAAAAAAACTCCCCCACACAATGGAAAACTCCAACAACTTAATTTGAAGAAAGGATGAGGTTTGGACTCCTGCTGTGACCTCCTTTTTTTCCATTTCTACCCAAGGAACCAAGCCTAGCACCTAGCTGCACTCATCAAAGAGTAGAAGCAAATGAATGAGGCAGGAGGAAAAAGAAACCGGATTTAACTGCATAATGAAGCCCTAGGTTCTTCATTAATTATGAAGTACATTATGTACATTGTAAAGTAATGTAGGTATGTAATGTACATTACCTCACTTAATCCTCATCCCAATCCCAGAATGTGCCTAAATGAAGGACTTAATTAGGCCCAGGTTATCAGGCCCGGATCAAACCCAATTCCGTCCGACACTGTGCAGATGTCTCTCCCTTCCCTGTGGAACATGAATAATAGGGTAGGCATTATCCCATGACTCCATTTGCCAGTGGAATAATGAGTGTTCCGTTTCTCCTTTGGTCAGCCTAGGCAGACAGTGGGGCAGGTGTCAAGTGGAGCGGACAGGGACACACAGGGCAAGGGGAGCCGGACTGTGCTTCTGGCCCCCTCCAGGGTCTCAAAGCAAGTTAGGAAATGTGTTTCCTTAATTAACATAATACAACCTCTTTGCATCATACTAGAATAGAAGCTTCCGGAAAAGTCAAAACTATATTGGATTCTTGAAGACACGTTCTTCTCTCAGTCTTGGTTAATGGCAAAGTTATACATCTTCAACACAGAGTCATGGAACTGGCATGGATTTCCTTTGCCCCTCAGTCCCTGAATTATAAAAATAGTTAGGAGGAACCACCCAGGGGACTTGGAAAAACCAGGAGATGATGAAACCATCTTGGCGTATATTTAGAATGCTGAAATAGACTTACTTATTATGGTATGTAACAGCTGTGTACACTTCCTGCAGAAATTCAGGCCCGCTGGACTTTCCAAAGATGACCTGTTCACCAGTAGAGAAAGGATCAAATTATCGATAACATTCGGGTACATCAAATTGACTATCATCAGGCCAACAGGATGTTCTGGTCTCACAGAGCTGCATTTTGTACAATTAAGAGTGCTGGGTTGACCAGGAGCAGTGGCTCACACCTGTAATCTCAGCACTCTGGGAGGTCGGCGTGGGAGAATGGCTTGAGCCCAGGAGTTGGAGACCAGCCTGGGCAACATGGCGAAACCTCATCTCTACAAAAAAATACAAAAATTAGCCAGGCGTGGTGGCACATACGTATAGTCCCTGCTACTCAGGGGGCGGAGGCAAGAGGATCGCTTGAGCCTAGGAAGCAGAGGTTGCAGTGAGTCGAGATTGCACCATTGCACTCCAGCCTGGGCAAGAGTGAGATCCTGTCTCAAAAAGAAAAAAAAAGTGCTGGGACTACAACTGGCCCAAGCACACCAGTGCAAAGGAACTGGCTATGAAGGGTGAAATGAGGTTCCAAGGGGCTATATTAGTGACCAAAGGCCACATGTTTGTAAGATTAGAAAACCAGTACTCTCTCCACTCTGCCTCACTGCCTAGAGGTCTATCCAACAGGCCAAAGTTACATACTTTCATCTTGAGTGAGAAATCCCCAGTTCCGGGTTCTTCTCTCTCAAACATACAGACCTACTCACTTAGGTGATTTGAATCTCCACTGCCTTATCCACATTTGTGCCATTTAGAAAAAGATACCTCCTTGGGCCTGAAGCAGCATTTAGGATGCATTATGAACAAGTGCACTCACCTTTGTGCAGAGAAAAAAAGCTCTTTCCTCTAGATGCAGTAATCCCAACACCAGAACCCATGGCTCAGTGAATGAAGAACAGACTGGACTTTAGCCCACAGTCACTCTTGGCTGGGCATCTTGGCTGCCACAGGATCTGCACAAGCATATCTGGTACTCCTGGCAGTGGCATGCCAGGGGCCTGAGCAGAGAGGACTAAGAGGACCCCACCACTGTCTTAAGACACCTTGCATTGGGAAGACAGGTGGGACATTAGGAGAAAGGTTTTTTTTTTCTTTTTTTCTTTGGGTAGGACATTAAGAGAAAGGTTTTTTTTTTTTCTTTTTCTTTTTAGAAAGGTATATTAACTGAGTGCAGTGGCTCACGCCTTTAGTCCCAGCACTTTAGGAGGCCAAGGCGGGTGGATCAGCTGAGGTCAGGAGTTTGAGATCACCCTGGCCAACATGGTGAAACCCCATCTCTACCAAAAATACAAAATTAGCTGGGCGCGGTGGCACGCGCCTGTAATCCCACCTACTTGGAAGGCTGAGGCAGGAGAATCACTTGAACTTGGGAGGTGGAGGTTGCGGCCATTGTACTCCAGCCTGGGCAAAAAGAGTGAAACTCCGTCTCAAAAAAAAAAAAAGAAAAAAAGAAAGAAAGTTATATTAACTGAATTCTATGACTTATGGGAAATAGTAATAGCTAACCACCATCTCATTTAGTAGGAGATGGTTTAAAAAGTATAAATTCTGGCATTTTGAGTTCCTTGGAGCACACTGCATTTTATATATATATATATATATACGAATAATTTGATTTATATTTTGCTTCAGAACAAAGATCCACTCCTAGAAGGTGTGGAGGTGGTGTGTGTTTATAATTACTAGGCAGTACTTTGTATTTATTAGCACTGTGGTCCGAGGCTTCAGTAAGTGTGTAACACAGTGTGTGTATAACACAGTGTGTACAGTTTGTGCATGGAAGACACTCAGCAAACATGGCACACATGTTGAGCCATCTCTTTACTTTGTATGCCTTTAGAGTGGGGTGGTCCTATGGGCAGTATGGAAAGACTTTATGACTTTTTTTAATCCTCTAAAATGATCTGTATGTTCCAAGCTCACTACAGAATAAGCTGAGAAAGAGATCGTCAAGTAAGACTGACCCTGTTTCCCCATTGATATCCTGGGCACAGAAGCCCTTGCACATGCTGAGCAGTATTGGCCTGGAATAGACGGACTTTGTACACTGATGAGTCCCGGACTTGTGTGAATTGACAGGGGTGTGCAGCCCACCCTGATTTGAGGCAAATGTTTGTTTCCCTCCTTACCGGCATCGCATTGCTAGCATCTTCTCCACACATAAACTGGATCTTTATTGTAATGTTCCGGGCTGATGCTAGTTTGTTTACAAAGTTCAGCCTCTGTGGGTAGACATAGAGAAGGTTTCTGGAAAAGAAGAGATAAAGAATCAATGAAAAAGGTCTAGAGTTTATTTTAACTAAGTTCTTCAGCGAATGCTGAGACTTCCATTCATGGGGTGCTTTTTCCAAAGAAGTTTTTCCTCTCAGAAGTGAATTATTATTGGAGGGAGTGAATTACTTGATTCTTCCTCTTCAGCTACAGTCATCTGAAAATAGCCCCCATCGCTCTCTGTTTTGCTACAAGTAAAGATGTGTCTGCTGCAGCTTAGAAAGTCTTAATGTCTTGGAATGTGGAAATCTGCCTAGAGGTAACTGTATATCTGATACACAGATAAAGAAGGCAAAAAAGGTCCAGCTCATTTTAAATAAAACTCATGGCCATAGATAATGGCCTACTTGTCATTCTTCTCTTTTTTCTTCCTAATCTTTATGTAATAGTTTCCTTTTCTTACTGGCATGGCACTCGTATTGGCTTAGCTTTCTGTTCTTATCTAAGATGGCAGCCCAAACCTCCAAGCTCAATTACTGTATAACAACAACAACAACAACATGAATAATATATCCATCCATTTGATAACTATAGGACAGGTACTAGGCTACCCAGTGCCTGGGCAACTTGCATATATTTTTCTTTCTATTTGCATTATTAGTAGTAGATTCCACTACAATGTAAGTTCCACAAGGACAGCAATTTTTCTCTGATGTTTTTGATTCACTGATGTATCTCCAGCAGCTAGAATAGTGCCTAGGACACAGTAGTATTAAGTAAGTGTTTGTTGAATGAAGGAATGAGTGTATACATAATTGATGAAGTATATTCCTGGCTTGAAGAAACAATAATAATGATACTAACATTTAAACAGGACTTATCCTGAGTCAGGCCAATGTTCCAAATACTTCATATTTATTAATTTGTTTAATTCTCATAGCTATCCTATAGGTAGGTACTATTATCATTGTCATCATCCCCATGTCATAAGTGAGGAAAAAATGAGATACAGAGATGTTAGGTAATACACCCCATATCATATAACTAAATGGCAGAGCGGGGAATTGAACCCAGACTGTCTAGTTCCAGAGTCATGCTCATAACCACTGTATTCTCTCAGATAAGAGCCCTGATAAGCATGGCCTTTTCATACTGTGCTATCCTGACATCTCTCAGGGACAAGTTTGCCTTAATTTTCTAGGTATTAACAGTGGCATGTCAACCTGCATTTCCCAGCCTGTCCCACAGAGCCCTAGTGTTCTGCAAAGTGTTAACAAGTGTATGGGGAAGGTAGGGGGCGTTGAGCAAATGTGCTTGGGAAAGAGCAAGGCAAAGCGAGATAAACAGGTTACTGTGCACTGAGAATGCCTCAGAAGGAGAAAGACTCTTCTTTCTCCAAATGTTTTGACCTCAGAACTCCTTTCATTTATTTATCCTTTCATGGTAGCTTTTATGAATTTAACATTCTGAGAAATTATTTGGGGAAACATTGAGATAAACTTACCTAGTCACAGAAGAACATCCCACATCAAGGAAAGAAAAGTTAGGGCACAGGGATTCTCTACTCAAATCTCTTGCAAAATAATGAATGCTCTCAGGTATTCGAGAGGAAAAATGATAATTGGAACAATCAAGAACACACAGGAGCAGTTACGTTGGATGTGCAAGTTCAAAGGCCATGGAGGCAAATAAATAGTATTCCTAGGTCTTATTTTACCCTCATCTCTCTATTTTGGGTGACTCCCTGGAGGCAGAATGGGGCTGGCCTGGTGCTGGGAGCGAGTATGAGTTGCTGTACCCTGTGACTTTCTGGGCTGATATATGACAATACTCAATGAGCTTCAAATATCAGTGAGGTGCAGATGGTCTTCCCAGTAGAGTAGATGACAGGCCATGTCACAATGAAGGGATTAGCATAGAATTCTGGGGTGCTCAGGCCAGGAGGCACCTAGACTGAGCCCCAACTTTTAAAGATGAGACACATGATAAATGAGCCACAGAGCAGGCAGAGATCCACTACAGTGCTGTTTCTACTCAACCACTGGCTGTCTTAGCAGCACCTCCCAAATCTTGCTCTGTCTAAACAGAGGCAGCCTAAAACCCTGATGCAGGTAGATAAGACTGAGCCACTGATGCTGTCAGGAGTGGACATGGATATAGTAAATGATGATGGAAGACAGTGTACAGTTGGGGTGCAGGGATGTGTGTGGGGTACAGACCCCTCTCTGCTCACTGTTCACTTCTGTTCATCTCCACTGCCACCAATCAAATAAGCAGAGCTAATGTCTGTTAAGCAGGACTGAGGGTGCTCTCTCTGGAGGCAGACAGCTGAGATTTGAATCCAGCTTTTGCTTCTTTTAGCTGCATGGCCTTTGGCAAGTTACTTAGCTTTTCCAAAGCATAATTGCATCGACCTCAAAGGGCTGTGGTGAGTATTAATGAGCAACAACTGAAACCTAGAAGACTTCTCTGAAAAAAAAAAAGCCTTCTCCGAACAGAAAAGTCTTATAACTAGCAGTAGACTTCTATTATTATCATTACTATAATAGAAGCATGATATATGCTTCTAAAGGCATGATTTTTGAGAAGTGATTTACTTCTGTACCTTATCAAGTACAAACTCTGTAAACCTACAAATGTGAACACTGAAAACATACTGAAGTTATATAGCCCCCTAAAAACATAAATGATAGTTATTATGATAAGTATTTCCTCCACATGGCTAACAAGTCAGACCCACACTCCAACTTACCTTGTCCCTGTCTCTCCACTCTGAACCACCCTCATTCTCACCTGGACCCCTGCAACACCTTCTCAATAGATCTTGACTTCTACACTTGCCTCTTACAATGTTCCTCATATATTGGTCAGAAGGATTTTTCAAAAATGTAAAATAAATTATGTCAGGCCCCTACAAGGGTTTCCCAAACTTTTTATCATGGGTCCTACATGACCTTGCCCTTGGCAATGGCTCTGACCTTATCTTTCATCATTCTCCCCTGCTGGCCTTTTTTCAAAACCTAGAACATTCCAAACTTATTCCTTCCTTCGTGCCTTCTGTTCCCCAGAGGGCTTCCCCATTCACTAAATGGCTGGTTCTTCTTATCTTTGGGGTTGAGCTCATGTGTCATATCTTCTGAGGTCTTCCCTACTGTTCTATTTGATTGGTCCATTCCACTTTCACACACACACTCCTTCTTTCATAATCATATGATTATCTTAACAGAAATGATTATGAAAGCAATATGTGCCCAATTTTTCAACCTTGCATAACATAAAAGTACATAAAAGTATAAAGAAAAGAATAGCAACCACCCACTATACCATTGCTCCGAGGAAGATCACCGTTAAGATTTTAACACATTTCCATTTAGCCTTTTCCCCTCTACACATTAAACCTTTTTTTTTTTTTTTCAATTTTTGAGACAAGATCTCACTCTGTTGCCCAGGCTGGAGTACAGTGGTATGATCATGGCTTACTGCAGCCTTGACCTGCTGGGCTCCAGTGATCCTCCAGCCTCAGCCTCCCTAGTAGCTAGAATAGTAGGCATGCATCATGACCACCTGGCTAATTTTTAAATTTTTTGTAGAGACAGGGTCTCACTATGGTGCCCAGGCTGGTCTTGAACTCCTGGCCTTCAGTGATACTCCTGCCTTGGCCTCCCACAGTGCTGGAATTATAGGCACAAGTCACTATGCCCAGCCACATTAAACATTTTTATCATACTGTATGTACAAAGCTTTATCTTTTTTTATGCTACTAAATGTTGTTCAGTTATGACCATTTCCCTAATGTGACTATTCTTAATAAACATGATTTTAATGGGTGCATGGTATTGCATATTCTGAATATGCCATAATATATACTGGTCTCCTCTAAAAATAAGCGTTCAGGTCATTTCCTTGTTTCAGTTAGAAACCTGTGATGAACACTTTATATATCATGCCCCTCTGCAGTGCAGATACTTTTGGAAGAATCCCCTTATATTCTGTAATGCTCAGCTTCATCATCTTTGAATCAATTAAAAGACGCCAATCAACCTTTCTTGAATGCTGTGTTTGAAGGAATAATGAGCCAGAGTTTGTGAAGGTGCTTTGAAGTAGCTGGATGAAAGGGATTGTGTAAATCATAACAGTAGTAGCCCTGCCAGACTGCTCTCACCACACTTGTCTCTTACACTCCAATACAGGGGCACCGCCACCCATTCCCATGCACCCCCACCACTGCTCAGCAATTTTGCATGTTGCTTCCAAAGGGGTTGCTCACTCCTGTATCCAAACATCACCACCACAGATATTCAGTGTCCTGCCCCACACTGCCAGCACTCCCCACCGAGCACACAGCTGGAAGGAAACTTCAAGATAATTTGGTCCAACATCCCATTTTTTGAAGGTCAGGAAACTAACTCCCAGAAACATTAAATGAGTTTGCCTAGAATTTCTTTTAAGGAGATGCATTTCCTAAGGGTCATCATATTTCTAAATCAGTAAGAGTGCTAAGTAATATGTTTTGTTAAATCTGCATGTTTTTAAAGAAACGAATACAAGAGAATAATAATGTTTTCTTTTGGAAGGGAAGATCTGCCTGCATGGCCAGTAACCCAGAGCCCAAGCCAGATAAAAATAATTATTAACGAACGGATAAACAGGCTCATATGCTTCATATGTGATAAATTAAGGGTCTCATACTAGCCAGAGAATCATGTTATCTAAGTAATTTTGAGAAGACAGCCCATGACCTTAATAATTTGCCACTTGTTATGGCAAAGTTATTTTGAAAGTTTTCTAGGTAACTGAAGGTCCAGTGTATGTGCCAGGCATTTAGTATAATCTTATCTTTCCCCAAATGTGGACAAAAGTGGTTTTTTTCAGTCACATATACCACCGCATTGAGAACTGGACATTTGATATTCATCAGCAATTTTCCCTCCAGGGCCCCCTCAGATGGCTTTTCTTGATTACAAACTATTTTGGAAACTCCAAATTCTTTCCACTGATTTAGCAATGAATCCTCAACTTATTTTTAAACTGCTGTAATTGAGCAGCTCTGGGGTTAACTTGTGGAATCTGGTCATTTTTAGATCAAATTATCAACCAAACACTCTGCTCTTACCATCTTGGGACCATCTTCTATTTCCTTTGCTGAGAATAGGTTAACCAACGGACCTTGAAATCATTCAAAGCCACAATACAAAAACATCACTTTGGCTTCTCCCAGGTTTATCCTACTCTTCATCTGGTGCAAGGAAACAAACAGAAAAACCTGACCCTGTTAATTATTCCCAAGATGACATCAATGTGCTCTCCCATGGCCTTCTACAGCTTGGAGCTGAGCTCAAGGAGCAAGGAGTTACAGCAAAAAGCACACTGGCCACCTGTTTAAGCAACTGGACACTTTGAACACCTCTTTAGCTGAGCTTCTAGGTCAGCCAGGAGGAGAGAACGAAAGAGGGCTTTGAGAGGAGAGAGGAGCAGCTCGACAAGAGGAGTGAAGGCCCCCATCAGCTGGCTGCTGAGCTCCAGTGTCAACTGGTTGCAGGGATGACCTACAGGGAGGGATTTAATGAGGAGCTGAAGTTGCTGGAGCAAAGTTGGAACATGCTGCACCCTTTAAGGCAAGTGGGCTTCCAGTGACAAAGGTGATGGATGATGTCATGGTGAGTCAATCATTACTGATCATTTGAGTTGGCCATTATTTTAACAAAAGATTGGCAAATTGGTCATGGGAATAGGGTTCATGAAGTTGGGGTTATTTCTTCTGTGAAAATAGCCTGGTTAAGAAGAGTGGAGGTGCAAATAAACCTTCACAACGTGAATGCGTATGCATCGGCCATTCCTGGTACTGGTAAGCTAAACCATGTTTTGAGTAAAAAACATTGTGTCACTGATACCCACATCTGCCAAGGAGAACATGGAGGACCAATCAGTCATGTGATAAAGCCAGAATCCCAAGCCTTCTGTAATCTGAAAATATTTTACTTACAGGGCCTTAAAAATCTCAAAGAGAGCCAAAGTATTATCTGTAGTTGTTCAAGGTCGAACAACCCTTGCTGCTGCTTTTCCTGGGTATCTCTTTGAAAGTGGCACTGAGATGAGTTAAATGGCCAATACTCAGTGTATAATGTTGAGTGAAAATGCAGAAAATAAAATTTTATCTATGACAGGGCTGTAAGTATGCAAAAATTGAATATGCATGAAGGTTAGCAGCTAGAAAATGATGTGGGAAAGTGAAAAAAGTAGATTTTATTTCAAAATAAAATTGGTGTCAATTTTGGTTTTATTTTTGTTACTTCAATATACAGCCTGAAACAAAGTAGTAATATGAAATCTACGCCTTTTTTAAAAAAGGAGGAAACAAAGAAAAAATATTTGCTGATTTTGTGGGCTGCATTTTGCATCTCAGTAGCACCTGTAATTTAAGCTGCTTTTATACCAGAGGAGATGGGATTTATGGAGACTTGTGATTAGATAATGGGTGGAAATGTCCTTCAAAAAATTGCAAAGTGCTCTACAAATGTAAGGTGAACAAGTCAATCTCCTCATCTGTAATAAAACGGCTGGAGCCAGGTCTTAAACGCAATGATGCCTAAGAACTGCTTGAAAGCTGCAAAGTATGATACTAATTAAGACGATCTTCTTACCAGGATTGTGTGAACAAACGGAGTGCCTTTTAAAATGCAACTGTAAACATTCTGCAGGATTGTAAGATACTATATGTTACCTGGGAAGTCAATCAATCTGTCTGGGATCCTCTCTTCATTTTTCCATTTCTCTCAGTCTGTGTCTTTAATTTGTGTATTTCTCTCTGCCTCTCTTTCAGACTCTCCCAGTCTCTATGTCTCTCTGATTAACATCCCCCTGCCTTCCTCTGTCACAGCCTCTTTTTTTGGAGATGGAGTCTATGCTCTGTTGCTTGGGCTGGAGTGCTGTGGTGTGATCACAGCTTACTGCAGCCTCAACTTTCTGGGCTCAAGCTATCCTCTGCTTCGGCCTCCTAAGTTTCTAGGACTACAGATGCAAGGCACCACAATGCCTGGCTAATTTTTTAGTTTTACTTTTTGTAGAGGTGAAATCTTCCTGTGTTACCCAGGCTGGTCTCGAACTCCTGGGCTCAAGTGGTCCTCATGCCTGGGCCTCCTAAAGTGCTAGGATTACAAGCCCAAGCCACTGTGACCAGCTGAAATGCTCTTTTTGAGGGAGCACTCCATTCCTCCCGCTCCATTTAGTGACTAAAATCTATTTGCTTACCAGTTACCAAGTGCTTGACAATTTCCTACTCTGAGCTGAGGTTGAGGTTTTGACAGGGCCATTTAAGCTCTCAGGATGACAAACACAGCACCTAGGATCTATGAACAACTTAAGATTCCACAAAAATGTCTGAGATTCCAGAAGTTATTGGCTCTAAAAATATGAAAAGTAAAACCTCAAAACCGAAATTAATAAATTTTTAATTAAATGCTTACCAAATGCAAAATTTTTCAGTTAGCCAATGGCAACTCTTCTGAGTTTAACCTGAAGGCAAAATTTTTTTCCTGCTACTTTGCAGACTGTTATAAAATTATATACAAAGTATACATAATACAGTAGGTACATCTTGATATGTTTTAAATAACATGTGGTCTGGTGCTTCCAGCCTAGGGAAATCTTAAAAATGCCTTGGGTATGGATATTCGGGGGAGGGTACAAAATACCAGAAAAATCAGTGTTTCTATTTTATTCTTTTTTTTTTTTTAATTTTGAGATGGAGTCTTGCTCTGTTGCCCAGGCTGGAGTGCAGTGGCATGATCTCAGCTAACTGCAACCTCCACTGCCCAGGTTCAAGCAATTCTCCTGCCTCAGCCTCCCCAGTAGCTGGGACTACAGGAGCATGCTACCAGGCCCGGCTAATTTTTGTATTTTTAGTAGAGATGGGGTTTCACCATGTTGGCCAGGCTGGTCTCGAACTCCTGACCTCAAGTGATCCGCCCGCCTCGGCCTCCCAAAATGTTGGGATTACAGGTGTGAGCCACCATACTTGGCCTATTTTATTCATTTTTTAACAGCTTGAAACACAAGTGTTGGTTTGATAGTAAACTACTAGCAACATGCAATTCTGATACAACACCACTGAAACAGGTTTATACATAAAAAGCTCTGTTTTTCTAAATAAGCTCTTTCAGCCAAACAATTTTGGCAATTTCAAAGTAATTTCTTTTTCTTCATTTGTGTTTTAAAATTCTCCCTCTGTAATTTTTTTTTTTTTGCAAAGACAGAGCCAAAAAATTGATGAAGTGGAAATGCAGCAAAGCCAACTGCATGAACAAAGATGCTGTCATTCAAAAACTACAGGAAAAGGTTGGCGCTTTTTACTCTCTATAGCAATTTGTTGTAAATAGACTGATCCCATCAGAGTGAACTTCAAATGCCTACTAATGTCAGTAACATCTTCTGATTATCTGGTGTCTTTTATTCAAGGATTCAGAAGGAAATTGCAAATACATTATTTTAAGGTACTTATGCAAGGAAAACAGCTGAGGAGATGATTTTATCATTCATATTTCACTACCAGCAAAATCTATTTTAAATGTAATAATAAAAAATAGCTAACATTATTTCAGTCTTACTCTATGCAGGCACTGTTACAAGCATCTACGACAGGTACTACTATTAGTCTCATTCAGAAGACGATAAAACTGAGGTGTGAAGAGAATGCATTAACTTGTACCAGGTAACACAGCAGCAGGTGGCACACTGCAATTCAAATCCAGGTGCTCTGAAGTAAACAATCTCTCTGGTCAACAATTAGACTCACCAGAACTTTATTGTAATGTAGTCTTCTAATATCTACAAGGACTAAAGGGATGTTACTCCAAATAAACTATGAGGTTTTTTTGAGTGAGCTAAAATTTTACTACTCAAAGGGCAGTCCAACGAGTAGCAGCATCAACGTCAGCGTCAGCATCAGCATCAGCATAGCATTGCCTGGGAGCCAGTTAGAAATGCACCACGGACCTGCTAGATCAGAACCTACATTTTAACAATGCACCAGGTGTCTCAAATGTACATTCAAGTTTGAGAAGCACTGATCCAAGAGAACTGGTTTGTTTTTAAATTGGCAGACATATGATTCTTAGCGTTAATTGTGATTCCCTTTATTGCTTGGCTGCTAGGCAGCTCAAATTTGCAGGTTTTGTTGTTGTTGTTGTTTGTTTCTCTTTGAGATGGAGTCTCCCTCTGTCACCCAGGCTGGAGTGCAATGGCACAATCTCAGCTCACTGCAACCTCCACTTCCTGGGCTCAAGTGATTCTCCTGCCTCAGCCTCCTAAGTAGCTGGGACTACAGGCACATGCCACCACACCTGGCTAATTTTTGTATTTTTAGTAGAGACGGGGTTTCACCATGCTGGCCAGGTTGGTCTTGAACTCCTGACCTCAAGTGGTCCGCCCATCTCGGCCTCCCAAACTGTTGGGATTACAGGCGTGAGCCACCGCACCTGGCCTGCAGGTAATTTTTAAAGGAACTGTCAAAGGCCTTAATAAACATTCTGTGTACATATTAACCTTACACACATTTAGATTTATTTCTCTCTCCTTATTTTCCTTTCACTCAGAAATTTTATACCTTGTTATATAACCTCTATAACTGCCTTAGACACTTTTTAGAATGGGAAGGAGTTGAGCACAGTGGCTCAGGCCTATAATCCCAGCACTTTGGGAGGTCAAGGCAGGAGGACTGTCTGAGGCCAGGAGTTCGAGACTAGCCTAGCCTGGGGAACATAGTGAGACCCCATCTGTACAACAGAATTTTTTTTTTTATTAGCCAGGCATGGTGGTGTGTGCCTGTAATCCCAGCTACTCAGAAGGCTGAGGCCGGAAGATCACTTGAGTACAGGAGTTCAAGGCTGCAGTGAGCTATGATCATGCCACTGCACTCCAGCCTGGGTGACAGAATGAGACCCTGTCTCAAGAAATAAGTAAGTAAATAAATAAATAAATAGAATGAGAAGGTTCATAAATGTGGGAAGAAAAACAAAACATTTGCTGTGTCCTGTCTTGTCATTCTGTGGCCACGGCCTCATGCCATTATTTGTGTTTATTCCTGTTTCCAATGTTTTAGGTTAGATAAAAGTGCAAATTCACAAAGGAACCAGTGAAAAATGAAAACAGAACGAAAACTCCTGATGTGTAGGGTGAAGAGAACATTCTGTCTTCAGAAATCAGAGCAAGAAAAATGGAAGGTAAAACATGTTCCAGGGCACCAGTCAGAGCCCCACAAGGCTGTCTGCCCTGGGAAATGGTGCAAGATTAGAAGGAGGCACTGGGGGTGTTATCGCAAGCAGCAGCTTGCCCCTTAGTAACCCCTGTCCTCCACAGGCCAGGCTGCAATATTTCATATAAATGCTGGTACTGTACTCTGAACATCAGGGACCTCTACACCCCTGACAAACAGCAAATGCAGTTAAGACGCCAGAAAAAAAATGGTATCAAATTGTTTAAAAACTCTACAATAAATGGTCCAATATTCTTTATGATTTTGTAATGTTAAAAAAATCCACTGAAAGTCAGAAATCAAATGACAGAGAGAAAGAGAAAGAGAGAGAGAGAGAGAAATAAAACAATAGCCAGTCTTAATGTCTCTTATGGTACCACTTTTAAAGATTTCTTTCAGTGAGAAAACAATCCATGCTTTTTCAACTGATGATCTGCAATTTGAATATGAGATATGGTGATTTTATACAGCACAACTCTTATTACTACTAATTGATCTTTGAACATGAATTGATTAAATATAGCTGCTATGATATTTGTAGAATACCTTTTCTATTACATTAATCTCCATCCCATTCTTTTCCATGAGATAAGTAAAAGTTCCTTTTGAGTGAGAGATTGGAAAACCAGCATTCCGTCTGCTAAATAAAGCAGACCCTCAAGAATGCTATCTTTTAGAAATGGGTGAAAGGAGCCATCCTTAAAACCCACTTCACTTGTTTAAGTCCAACTAGTTTTCAATAGCAAAGACCCAAAGGGAAAGCTAGAGTGTTTATGGTCTTAGGTCTTATCCAGATCAGATTCCCATGGAAAAGAATCACAAATATCCAAGCATTCGAAATCTGCTGGGGAAACCTAACTGCTTTAAGAAAAAAAAAATTCTCTCCCCGATCCTGATTGAAAATGATTTCTAAACCATACTTTGTTGAACCAACTGAAATTTTTTTCAAGTAAGATGCCCATGTTAGCAAATTTCCTTCTGAAACACTGCTTGGTAGATTTAATATATTAAGAGGTTTATATATAATTCACTCTCACCTTAGTATGAATTGGTTTACTCACCCTCCCTCCTTACAAAAAGCTTGGATTTATGGACTGAAGGTGTGCATGAAGAAAAGGAATAAAAAGAGGATAGGGTAATCACTGACTAGGAAGCACTGCTTTGGGGAAGATCTGGATGCTTAGAGGCTTAAGGAAAGTGATGAAGCAAGGGAAGGTGGGAAGGGACCCAAACCAAATTTTTTTTTTTTTTTTTTTTTGAGACGGAGTCTCGCTCTGTAGCCCAGGCTGGAGTGCAGTGGTGCAATATCGCCTCACTGCAAGCTCCGCCTCCTGGGTTCACGCCATTCTCCTGCCTCAGCCTCCGGAGTAGCTGGGACTACAGGCGCCCACCACCACGCCTGGCTAATTTTTTTTGTATTTTTAGTAGAGACAGGGTTTCACCGTGTTAGCCAGGATGGTCTCAATCTCCTGACCTCGTGATCCGCCCGCCTCGGTCTCCCAAAGTGCTGGGATTACAGGCGTGAGCCACCGCGCCCGGCCAAAATTTTTTACTCTACATTTTTTCTTAAACTTAAGATTGACAAGACAGTCAAAAGGTCCACTGGATAAATGTATCTTTCCTAACTCGCAGCCACTGTCCTTGGAATCCAGGATGTGCTTTGAAGGGTCTAAGTGATCTGGATATTCTTTTTCTTATTTGTCTTGTGGTTTCTGTATAGGGATGGCTCAGAAATGTGTTCACCAGCTCGAGCCCCATGTTGGTTTATTAGAATCCTATTTCCAGTGTGGTTTTCTTTTTCTGCCTGAAAGTCATTTACTAAGAATGTATTTTTTTCTAAATGGGGGAAGGATTGGAACTACTTTAGCAAGAAACATTTCAGACAGCCTGCAAATCTCACCTTTCCATAGCTACAGTGACCATTTCACTCAGTACTCTGTACATTTGATAATATGTATGTAGATCTGCAGATGCTTGGGAGGTGAGTGTGCGGTTGGGAGTCAGGGAGGAATAGGGTGTACAAGGTGCTGGGGTGCTGTGCAAGAGGAGAAATGAATCCATTCCTTCATATGTATAGCTTAGGGTTTCTCCCCACTATTTGAAAATAAGAAAATGCAGAGAATCTGCTTTCTAGGTAAAAAACAACTTTTCCCTATTTTGCAGGCTTATTTCTTTGGAGTGTGGTTTAGTAAGGGACTCCACACCTTTGAGTATCTGTCAAGAAGTGGCTATTTTTTTTTCTTTTATTAGAGAGTGATGCGTTGCAGATGTCCTAGAAATACACCATTCTGGGCTGGGCACGGTGGCTCATGCCTGTAATCCCAGCACTTTGGGAGGCCAAGGTGGGTAGATCACAGGGTCAGGAGACTGAGACCATCCTGGCCAACAAGGTGAAACCCCGTCTTTACTAAAATACAAAAAATAAGCTGGGCGTGGTGGCACATGCCTGTAATCCCAGCTATTCAGAAGGCTGAGGCAAGGGAATCGCTTGAACCAGGAAGGCGGAGGTTGCAGTGAGCCGAGATTGTGCCACTGCACTCCAGCCTGGTGACAGAGCAAGACTCCGTCTCAAAAAAACAAAAACAAAAAAAAAAGAAAAGAAAAAGAAATACACCAGTCTGATGGGTACACTTTTCATGAGGCACGTTGTCCTCAGCATCCACAGAATTAACCTGCCCTCCCTGTCACCCTCCTACCCCCATATTCCTACCAATTCAATGTTTTGTAGCTTCGTTAAGAACTGTGCTAGCAGCTTCTAATGAAATAACCAATGATTCTGCTTCCTGATATTCTTGCTCTGTGAAATCCTCTCCCTTTGAGTGTGGGCTAGACCTAGTGACTCGCTTCTGATGTAGTGACAAAAGTCAATATGACGTTTGTCAAAATAGGACAAAAGTGATGAGGTACTGCTCTTGAGATTAGGCTGTGAAAGACCCTGGCCTCTATCTTGCTTTCTGTCTCTTACCTTCCTGCTTGCTTGTTTTGATGAAGCCAATTGCTACACTGTGAGCTGCCCCCCCATGAGAAAACATATTAAGGAACTTAAGGAAGCCTCTGGCTTAGTGAGGAACCGAGGCCCTCAGCCTAACAACCCGTGAGCAACTGCATCCCGCCAACAGCCACATGAGTGAGCTTGGAAGTGGATCCACCCCCAGGGGACCCTTGAGGTGACGGCAGCCTAGGCTGACATCCTCACTGCACTTTTCGAAGGCTCAGACCAAGCAGGTCAGCTGCACCTGCGTAACCTACATAAATTTGTGAGATAATGACTGTTGTTTTGAGCTGCAAAGGTTTTGTTATACAGCAATAGATAACTAATACAAGTATGTAAATTTTAAAAAGTATATGTCCAGTGTTCTTTGATATTTAAATATGTGTTTCCTTCAAAAAAAATGGTTTTACTTCAAAAATTTCTGCCTCAATTGGACCTCCTGGTCTAAGGACATAATATAATGACTCCCTACACAAAAATATTCTTTTTTTTTTTTTTTTTTTTTTTAGACGGAGTCTTGCTCTGTCACCCAGGCTGGAGTGGAATGCTGTGATCTTGGCCCACTGCAACCTCCGCCTCTCGGGTTCAAGTGATTCTCCTGCCTCAGCCTCCCGAGTAGCTGGGATTACAGGCACCCGCCACCACGGCTGGCTAAGTTTAGTATTTTTAGAAAAGACAGGGTTTTGCCATGTTATCCAGGCTAGTCTTGAACTCCTGGCCTCAGGTGATCCACCTGCCTTGGCCTCCCAAAGTGCTGGGATTACAGGCGTGAGCCACCATGCCCGGCCACAAAAATATTCTTAATCACAAAATAGTCTCTTTGGAGTCAATTCAATCTCCAAAGAAGTATAAGAACATGAGAATTTCTAAAAGTATAAATAATTTTTCCTTGGTTCCAGTTTTGATTATATGAACTAAATTAATTAATGTCTCCTAAAGAGGTTGTAATAGGTCAGATAATAAGTAGAATGCTAAAAAGTACCTAGTACAAACACCCTTCCTTTGAAAACCTCCTGCAGATAAAAACAAAATAAACATTTCAATAATAGTTGGCTTTGCTCAAGACCTAAAAGTTAAGTTTAAAGACACCATTTGCATAGTCCAAATCTGGACTATGCTGTATTTTTCTTTTTTTTTGAGGCCACCAGACAGAATTGTCAGATGGATAACCAGCACCAACCAACCTGCATGTTCCTTTAACAGACAGAGAGAGCACATTTTTCCCAGGCTTTGCAAATAGTTTCCTAAAACAAATCTGCCAGCTGAGAAAAACACATATAAATACCAGAATGCTTCCAATTTCTGCTGGTGCTGAGGTTGATATTTTTGGTTATTTGGGGTAGATCCTTTATTAGTTCTCTACCCATTTAAAGAAACAGCCAATGAATAAATCAATAATCTTCATTAAAATGCTTGTTTTATCATTCTTGATGTTTTTAACATTGCCAGATGCCTTGGTTTGGGTTGGGGAAGAAAGTATTGGAATCGGGGGAAACAGCAGGTCTGCTAGGAAATAAATTGGCCAGATGCCCCCAGCTGCCTCTATAAACATATCCTTGCTTTAGGCACTTGGCAAGAGAGAGGACTTGTCTGAGTTTTGGAGGTAGGAGAACTTTCAAAGATCTCAAGGTGGTTGCAGGACAAAGTTGCATTACATGTCATTGCATAGATCAGCATGGTTGCCTGTGGTTCTAGTGTCTCTTAGGAGACTGGGATTTGCCTTCCAAGACAGGCAGTCACCCCTCCTTGTCTATTTCAGCACCAAGCATAGTGTCTGACACACAGCAGGGGCTTATAATATTGGTTAGGTGAATGCATCAACATTATTCACAGGGTGACGAGTATTGCTAGGCATATGAGATTTTTCAAAGGGAAGATATCCTGCTCCCTTTGTCCCTGAATGACACATGGTGAGGAAGGAGCTGAGAAGTGTTCCCACTCCCTACACTCACACCAGTGTGACAAGTCCACAAGGGGATGTAGCATCCCCAGACCATTCTGAGGGTTAACAGTCCTTCTTACAGACTTCATTTCTTTCAGTGGTAGATATATAAAGTATCGGCAGTTTTTTCTTTTTTTTGAGACAGAGTCTCACACTGTCACTGGACTGAGTGCAGTGGCGTGATCTTGGCTCACTGCAACCTCCACCTCCAAGTTCAAGCGATTCTCCTGCCCCAGCCTCCCAAGTAGCTGGGATTACAGGTGCCCGCCACCATGCCCAGCTAATTTTTTGTATTTTTAGTAGAGATGGGGTTTCACTATGTTGGCCAGGCTGGTTTCAAACTCCTGACCTTGTGATCCACCTGCCTCGGCCTCCCAAAGTGCAGGGATTACAGGCATGAGCCACCGTGCCTGGCCAAGTGTCACCACTTGTTTTGGCTGCTGGCCTGGGATGCCGATTCTCATGCTAGAGTTTGGTTCAGTTTCATCACAACTCTGGGAGGAAACATTAGAGGTTGCATAAAATAAGCATATTCTCTCTGGGCTCTTGTGTTCCACCCCAAGAGCATCACTGTGAGGATCATGCTTAATAGTAATAATAATTCCATGCTCAATGCTGCAGACCAGGGCTCCTGTAACCATCAGTGACCTTGAAAGAGCAGTTAGGCCCTGAAGCCTATTGCCTGGAGTCCCATCCAGCTTTGCAGGCAGCTATCTCTAGAGCTGTGTGTCAGCAGCTACTCGCACCACGTCTCCCATTCCCCAAGTTCTAGGCTTGCTGTGGGGTTGATGTTTAGCAACATCAAACATTTCTCCTGCTGCTGCTGCATTCTCCACTTCCTTCTCCAAACTGCCACATGCTCGACGCCCACCAAACATGCATATGAATCACTTGGAGGTACTGACATGTCTAGAGAATCATTGATTAGGTAAATGCTAAATTTCTAGACAAATCCTGATTCTCACAGGGTTCTTGGTGACTTCAGGGAAAGTTCTACAAGGGAGTTGGAAACACTGGATACAGTGCAAAAATGCAGGGTTTACATGCCACTGGCTATTGCTAGAGAGCTGTCTAGGGAAGACTGTTGCCATGACATCTTTAACCAGAAAGCATCATCACCATCCTGTTGCTCTAAGTAGACAGACTTTGGACATAAAGAGGAAAACTTCCTGTTCTTCACACGTTCCCCTCCCATTCCACTTTCTCAGTCCCATTTGGTGGATATTTCCATGCCTACTGAGTAGATGCTGTGAGCTAACACAGCCTGCTGCTCTACCTGCACAGAAGATAACTTGTCAAATGGAGCCCAGCCTTAATTCCGGGACCAGGGGAAGAAACAGTGAAGGAAGACTGCAATGTGATTAACAAAAACTAGTACCTGATTTGCTAATGGGCAGCTCTAATCACAGCTTTGTGGCATCTGAAAGAATCTGCAGACTATCTTCTAGCCTTGGTGAATGGTGAGTGAGAAAGGCACTCCCTACTGGGGCCCTTTTCCAGCCATGATTTGTGTTGAAGATGGTGACCAACTATCTGTCCTTCTGACCTGCCCAAGACCAGGGTGCCACTCTAGAAACAAGACTATAGAAAAACTGATTTCTCCAGGTCCAATCCAGTCCCCGATGATGAGATCACATCAAAACCTTCTCACTGGAGAAAGGCGTTCCCCAGTTACCTACTTAGAGTTTAATTTCAGTCAGAGGTAGACCATACTAGGCAAATCCTGGTGGACCCCCGACCCTACCAGGACCTATCAGGAAGCTAGAGAAATTAGGGATGTGGCTGGCATCTCCTGTTGGCCATATGGTGCCACCACCCAGCTCCTACAACAAAATCCCAGTGAACTAGGCTAATTGTCAATCGGCCTCATCCCCTTCCCATGCCAATCCCAAAGAGCATTTCCTGAGTGAGCTCCAACACACTGATTTTTGTCCTGATGGGAGAAACGGTATGAATCTCTGCCACCCTCAGGAAGTTTACAAACAGGACGGGGGTCCACAGCTCTGATCCTGTGTCCATTCTTTGGCACCAGAGTTGCTGCCTGACAGGCTGACTGGTCCCCCTTCAGTAATTCCTCTTCCACATTCCTCCCCATTAAGGTTGCTATCTATGTTCCATCCAAACAACATTATATTGGTTTCAAAATAATGCAGGGAGAGGCACAGGTGTTATTATTCTGCTTATCCGCAAAGTGAGGACAAACCAGTAATTTGATGTTTGCTCTTTACAAAAGAGGAAGCAGCCATCAATCAATTCCTTCCTCCGTGGGTTGGCTGGTTATTAAAATGAAAGAAAACCTGCCAGAAAACCAAACCCCTGCCCTTTATCTCTCCCTAGTAAGACTATCTCATTGATGTTCTAAGAAAATTAAAGTGGCATGAACGTGTCCTGGACGGCACGTACATTGGCAGAATCTAGTTCAGCAGCCATTAAGTTAAAAGTATTGTAACCAGGAAATAAATGCAAAGGTAAAAAATACAAGAAGAGTGGCACCTCCCAGTGCTTTGGGAGGCTGAGGTAGGAAGACTGCTTGAGGCTAGGAGTTCAAGACCAGCCTGGGCAACAGAGTGAGACCTTGTCTCTAGAAAAGATAAAATAATTAGCTGGTGTGGTGACACACAACAGTAGTCCTAGCTTCTTGGGAGGCTGAGTTGGGAGGATCACTTAAGCCCAGGAGTTTGAGGCTGCAGTGAGCTAGAATCATACCACTGCACTCCAATCTTGGAGACAGAGCAAGACCCTGTCTCTTAAAAGAAGAAAATGCAAGAAGGGCGTGAGAAAACAGAACTCCAAGTTTGCGATGAGCCGAACTTGAGGAGCACAGGGAGATTCCTGGAAAGGTGAGAATGAGGGGAGGCCACGTTTTCAACAATGGGAGTAAGGGGAAGAACAAACAAGCTCAGAAGAGCTATTGAAGGGCAGCGGAGGGAGAAAGAAGAAACAGATTACATTAAGTGAAGAATAATTTTCATGTCCCTACTCTGAGAAGCAAATTCAACCAAGTCTGAGCCAAAGAGAATGAATCAGAATTCTAAGGTTTCTGAGTTTGTCTTCTGAGAAAAATTCAGAGACTATTGTGTATTTTTGTGTATATTACCTTTAAGGACATGAACTGACACTTCGAGAGAACAGAAATGTAAATCTGTTAATAGGATAACGAAACTGGTCTGTGTCCTGTGAGCTGGTTGACAGAAGTTTAGAAACGCTGCTAAACTTGTCTTTGAGCCCTGATAGGAGAGAAAGCTCAGCCCATGTCACCCCTATCAAGTGAGTGGAGTGGTACAAAAGGAACGACCAGCTTGGGTTTAAAAGCTATAACTCCAGGGAAAGATAAGAAATAGGCTTTGAGATTTTCTTATTGCTAAATGTACAATTATTAGCCTGGGCATGGAAACCCCTTAGAAATCATTAAAATGAGCCATTATGTTGAGCTCCTCTAATTTTATCCTTATGAAGCCATGATATTTATATTTCCATTAATAGTTACATGAATCTCAATTTACATTTTGAAAGTTGTCAAAGAACATGAAACAAAGCAGCCAGGACTGGGACATTTTTTGAAAGTTTTAGAATCTTTCTGTTGTTTACACCAGTGGGTAAAGAAATTTCATCTTTTAACTATAAAAGACACATGACATCTGATGAATTAGCCATGGTTTTAAACAATTACCTTATTACGCTGTCAAAACACAGTCCTTTCAACTACTACTCACAGCTCTGTTTTATTTTGTACTGTGGGGTTTACCTGCACCTCCCACTCAGTTTCTTCCCTTGGGAAACCCTGACGCAGCATCTCATATTTTGCCTGAGTATAAGACGATCTGGAAGTATAAGACGATTCCCAACTTCTGCTGAGGGCCCAAGGGCAGCCTGTCTGAGGCCTGAAACCACAGGACATCCATTAAGGAGAGCTGTTAAAATACCTCTGCTTTAGAGATGGCCAAACACTCTCAGTGAAAGGTGGATGAATGCTGACCTTTGGGGGCATCTGTAAAGCACATGAGGAGGTCAGAACGGAGGATGAAAAAGCTACAAAATAGCGTCCCCCACAACTTCCCAATTGCAAAAGAAATAAGACTAAACAGTTTCCCAAAGCTATCCCATCAGAAGAGAACAAGCCACTTCAAAGGACTGATTTTAAATAATAATTTGTAAAACTAACAAAAGTATAGAAATCAAAGACAAAAGGCTTTTTGGATTTTAGGTGCTCCCTCTAATCTAGACAAACTATTCAAGATCACAGTCAAATGCAAACCTAACTTTGACTTAATTTCATCACCACTTCTCCATTGCTTCTGCCTCCACCAACCAGGGCAACTCATGTAGAAACAGGATGCCTCATGAAGCTTCCTGCTGAATTCTATGTAAAGGACAGTGGAAAAATGACACTCGTCACTGTTAAACCGACAGCAGGACTTTTAGGTAGGACAGTTCTATATGGGCTGTAACACCAAAGCACTGTGGACTCAAGAGTATAAAATAAGGAGAGTGAAATGGAGTTGTGAACGGTGGAATCAGTGACACTAATGTACACAGCACCTCCTTACTCCTACCTGCCTCAACCATGATTCTAGGAAAATTCGGCCCATTCTGTGGTTTACATATGAGACAAAATTGGTGAATGTGTAAATATGTATAGTAAGCAACTCTCCCCAAAATGAGAAGATTTTGATCTTTAGCTACATTAAGGGATGCATCTCTTGGTCCCCCTCCCCACTACACCTTCCAAAAAAATGCCAGATGTCTAAGGTCAGGACTTACTAATGAAAGGAGGCAGAAACTGACAGGCTAGAATAAAATCCTTTGCGAAAAAATGATAACAGCGATCTCGTAGGACGCTGCAATACTTTTCAGTTTTTCCTGGTCTTGCACTTCAAGGGCAAAAAATAAAATATGTGTCCTACTTTCATAAATCACGACTTCATGTTTTGTAACGAAAAAGGTAGTCGTGTGTCTGAATCTAGAAAGTGAGTGAATTGTGTCCTCTAGTGGCTGAATAATATACTGGAACGGTAGCTTTGCTGTCATAACCTTAGGCAATTGGTTCCCTCCTGAATTTTTTCGTTCTTACAAATAGGAGGATTGCTGAGTTTTGGAGCACGGCATTAGGAATGTGGGGATTGTGTTCCTGATTTATTATCAAGACCAAGATGCAACTAGCACCAGAAATTCACTTTGTCTTTGTCTCCATTCCTTGGCTAATTCAAATGACTAGATTTTGCCTGGGCTGCCACTGCCCTTCCTAAGTAAATGGTTTGTTTATAAAAGCTTCTGTTCCATAAGCAACTGCTTGCTAAGCCTAGTAAAACCAAGGATTGGGCTTCCGGATCATCTTATACTTAGGACAGAGTTTTTTGTTTTTGTTTTTTGAAAGAGTCTCACTCTGTTGCCCAGGCTGGAGGGCAGTGGCATGATCACGGCTTACTGTAGCCTCGACCTTCCTGGCTCAAGCGATCCTCCTGCCTCAGCCTCACAAGTAACTGGGACTGCAGGTGTGGACCCTCACCCCTGGCTAATTTTTTTGTTGTTGTTGTAGAGACAGGGTCTCGCTATGTTGCCTAGGCTGGTCTTGAACTCCTGGGCTCAATGGATCCTCCTGCCTCGGCCTCCCAAAGTGCTGGGATTGCAGGTGTGAGCCGCTGTGCCCGGTATGGAGCATTGGACAACTCCATATAGTAGAGGAACTCATTAAGGGTTGGTGGAAGCTTCCCTTCCATGAGAAGGAGGGGGAAGCTTTGATTTTCAACAAAAGAGAGTGTCAGACCACCAGTGCCCCATCCCAGACCACCTGAATGGGAGTCTTCAGGGTGGGGCTGGATACTTACTCTGATGCACAACCACCCTTCCTTCACCTAGCACTGAGAAGATCCACTCTGAATACAGAGCTAACTGGGCTTAAACTGGGAACCTATTTCCTTGGATGAAATAAAGTCCCTTTCAAGGATACTCCCCATGTCCTGCCCCGCTTCCTAACCACTTCGTTTGGAGTTATTTCTGGTTCATTTCTTTCCTTAGAAGTTCTAGTCACTAAATCATAACTCGCAGACATTCCTTCTGGTCAGGTCCTGCATGCATGCTACGCCATTCCTTTTCCCCCGCAGAAGAGAAGGTGGGTAGTACTCCTTAAGACTCCACTGTGATATGGGAGCACATCCCCGTTAGGCCAGATCAGACTTCTGGTCCGAGAACATTCAGCTGAAGAGGAGTCGTCCTGAAAACAGCTAATTATCCATCAGAGAAATCATGTTCCAACTGATATGCTTGTTCTCAGCAAGCACAGTCCTCCACAGCAAGTCTGATAATTGGATAAACAAGACCTCAGAGGCTCTCGGGGGTTGAAGTGAGAGATGAAAACGTACTTTATGTGGCTCTCTTTACTGTAATCACCAGTTAAAGGGACGGCAGGGAGCTTAACAGCTCATTACAACCTCATTGCCTGTGATCTCCGCACATACCCCTCTGGCGGCCGCAGGATAGGATGCCCTTGAAGGCCTTGCTGGGCCTTGGCCTCAGCCCATGCTGTTTTCATTCTGCCCCCACCAGAAAGCAGCTGGTGTCTCTAGTACCAGCTGTTGGGTCACATGGAAAATAAGCCAGGAGTTGGTGCAAATGTGTTCCTAGGCAGACCACTAGCATTTTCTTAATCTGGACACAGAGCAAGGAATGCCAAGCTTGGATTTGGATAATCCTTTTCATCAGCTCAGTTTTTCCAGCTGTTCTGCCCTGCTTTCAGAATTGCTGTCCTTCTGCTTGTGATTTCTCAGAGTCTCCTGCCTGGCTCTGGTTCAGAGGACCCTGCTCTAGCTCCATGCCTCTAACCCACAGAGGCTGCACATGGCACTGCAGAGGCCCCAAGCCGCTGGTTTGGGAGCCCCTGGTCATTCCTGGGATGAGCACTTCTGGCTCTAGAAGTTGGTCTCTATCATTAGAGCAAGCATTTATTTTATGAATGCGCAACCCTCACGGACCCATGGCGATACTTCTGGGAGCACTACCCAGTTCTACCAGAACTCATCTACAGCTGTTCCTTAAAGAAACTTGAATAAGGTAGAGACACGGGGCAGCACACACACATTACCGCAATTACTTTTGCACCAACCTAATACACTAGAATGCAACTCGAATGGTGCCCCACACAGGACACCTGAAGGGGCAGGGCAAAGAAAAGAGGCAGTGAAGAGGTGGGAGGAAGGTGAGGCTGGGGACTGGAAGGCAATGCCAGCCTATCCCAAGCCAACTTTACCTGAGGCACTATGGCAGCTGCTCCTTTAAGAGAGGTAAAGATAACTGGAGTTCAACTGAAGTAATATTCAGCTGAAACCCTCATCAATACCAAAATCCTAAAATGTGTGACTTTGGTTACCACTGGCACTCAAGGCCGGAAAACATCTGCTATTAGAACCAGGTAATAGTTCCCTCCACCCAGGGGGGTTCTGCAGTTTATGTTAAGGGCACATTAATTTGAAATCCCAAACCTGGCCTTCTCAGTGTAAGCATTTATTATTTGGCCCGACAGAGGTATTATCTACAAGCTCCAGGTAGATCAACTTTTTATAAGTCAAGCCATATTTCAAATTCATGAGGTGAATCCTCTATAAACGAAGAAATATTCCTGAATTTATCTGCCCCACAAATCTTCATTTTCAGTTATTTGATTTCCTTAAGGGATACAGCTATGACCAGGATTACTGATTGGCATGGAAATAGCAACATCAACAGTGAAAGTTACCTGACAGACTCTTGAAATGAGAAGAAATCTGGATTTCTTCAATTAAGAAATAGGAACTGCTGTCCCTGCCAAGATAATACGTTTTTTTTGAGACAGAGTTTTTTTGCTCTGTTGCCCAGGCTGAAGTGCAATGGCAGGATCTCAGCTCACTGCAACCTCTGCCTCCTGGGTTCAAGCGATTCTCCTGCCTCAGCCTCCTGAGTAGCTGGGATTACAGGCACCCACCACCACGCCCAGTTACTTTTTGTATTTTTAGTAGAGACAAGGGGTCACCGTGTTGGCCAGGCTGGTCTCGAACTCTTGACCTCACTCAGGTGATTCACCTGCCTTGGCCTCCAAAAGTGCTAGGATTATAGGTGTGAGCCACCACACCCAGCCCAAAATGATAATACTCTTGGGAGTGATAAGACTAATCCATACCTGTTATCAATACCATAGCAAATGAGTTTAGAGATCGTTGCTTGAAAAGAGACTTTTATTTTGGGGGCCAGTATAGAAAAGCCACAAGGTCCAGGTTTTTTGAGATATGGGGAGATGGCAAGGAACAAAAAGAGAGGAAAATGGACAGAAATGAAAAGGTGAGCTCACCCAAGGCGAACTTAGTCAGCTTGCCAATTTTACCTGGGGTTCAGACCTCACTCAATTCTTTCCATTTCCATGTCGTGGATAGGGGGAGGTGCAGGAAAGGGGACACTCATCTGGGACGGGGTAACTGTCAAGCCCAATCTCATCAAAACCACTCTAAAGCACACAAGCACTGGAGAAGAAAACTAAAAATTTAGAACAAGAGATTTAGACAAGATGCTTCCTAAATTCTGTGAAATTTTCATGAAGGAAGATTCCGAACCAAGTTCATTATCTCTCTCTTTCCTTAGATAGACTATAAAATATGGTGGCCTGAGAGCCACAGAGAAGAACTGTGAGCCAAGAGAAGAGGCCACAACCAAACTGGAGAGAAATCTCTTCTGTCATTCCCCAAGACCTGGTTTCTAACAGGGTGGCCTTGGCATTTCTAACGGGGTGTCCTTGGCACTTCTACAGTGCCCAGTACAGCTCAAGAAGATTAACTCTGTATTTGTGGGTCTGTTTCTCATGATGACAAGTTGGGTCCATTGTAATCTGTCCAGACTTGTCCTCCTTTGCCCTCCTACATTTCTGGATCGTTCAGTGCACTAATGCACTCTAAGTCCCACTGTGATGTAATTAAGGGATAATGTTTGCAGGAAGGAGTAGAGAACATTGTAAATGCCACCTGTGGGTGATTAAATGCTGAGGGGAAGTTGAATAACTACAGAATTCATTGGATGCAAGTCTCTTCCAATGCCACAAGCATTTTTTCCCCGATTATAGGATAAAGTTTCTAAAAAGATACAAAGCATCCATAAGCAAACATTTTCATGCCTTCATCTTCCTCTAAGGAATAGAGAATCGAAACTACTGCATCCTGAGAATGCTTATCTCCTCTAGGAGGGAGACGTGGGGACTAAGTTTAGATGTGAGGAATGAGGATTGAAAATGAAGAGCTGCTCCAGGAAGGATTAAATGGGGAAATAAGTGTATACCTCCTGAATACCGCAAAGAAGAACTCTCCATTCCTAACTGTGTGAATAGCTGTTTGTATTTCTCAGTATAATTTTATTTTCTAAATTATTTTTTTTTTTAGAGATAGGGTCTCACTCTGTTGCTTGATTTGGAGAGCAGTGGCACAAGGCTAACCTCGAATTTCTGGGCTCAAGAATCCTCTGCCTCAGCCTTCTGGTTAGCTAGAACTACAGGGACGCACAATACCACACCTGGGCAATTTTTAAAATGTTTTGTAGAGATGGGGTCTCACTATGTTGCCCGGGCTGATCTTAAACTCCTAGACTCAAGCAGTCCTTCAGCCTCCCAAAGCAGCGGGGTTACAGTGTGAGCCACTGTGTCTGGCCACCTCGCTGTAATTTTTGACCTCAAGGAACCATTCACTTATCCTTTCTGGGTCTTAATTTTGTGCATCTGGAAATGTGGGGGTGGGAATGCTTGGATCAGGTGAGCTCTGAAGTTCTTTGCATTTTAGTCCCACATACGTCATACTGGGAAGTATGGGTGAGGAACTGGAAAATGGGAATTCTCTCACACTGCTGTTAGGATTGCAAATGTAAAATTTTAGAAAACTAAGACTGAAATGTGTATTACTTGTGATCTGGTAATTTCACTTTTAGATATATTTCTTAAAGAAACTTTCACAAATGTGTACAGAGGGGCAAAGACAAAAAATCTTACTCCATAGTGTTTGTAAGAGCTGAAAACTTGAAAAAGACTTAAATGCATATCAACAAGGAAATGAATAAAATATGGCCTCTTCACAAAGGAATACTAAACAGCAGTTAAAAGGAATAACAGGATGGGCATGGTGGCTCACACCTGTAATCCCAGCACTTTGGGAAGCCGAGGCAGGTGGATCACGAGGTCAGGAGTTCAAGACCAGCCTGGCCAAGATGGTGAAACCCTGTCTCTACCAAAAATACAAAAATCAACTGGGTGTGGTGGCAGGCACCTGTAGTCCCAGCTACTCGGGCAGCTGAGTCAGGAGAATCGTTTGAACCTGGGAGGCGGAGGTTGCAGTGAACCGAGATCGTGTCACTGCACTCCAGCCTGGGTGACAGAGCGAGACTCCATCTCAAAAAAAAAAAAAAACGGCTGGGCGCGGTGGCTCATGCCTGTAATCCCAGCACTTTGGGAGGCCGAGGCGGGCGGATCACGAGGTCAGGAGATCGAGACCATCCTGGCTAACATGGTGAAACCCCGTCTCTACTAAAAATACAAAAAAATTAGCCGGGCGTGGTGGCGGGCGCCTGTAGTCCCAGCTACTCGGGAGGCTGAGGCAGGAGAATGGCGTGAACCCGGGAGGCGGAGCTTGCAGTGAGCAGAGATCGCGCCACTGCACTCCAGGCTGGGTGACAGAGCGAGACTCCGTCTCAAAAAAAAAAAAAAACAAAAAAAAACAAAAACAAAAACAAAAACCCCACAAACCTTTATATGAATCAATATTGATATTTCCAAAAATGCAAGCCATTAAAAAGTTCCCATTGGTAAAACTTGTGGAAATCTGGGTAAGTAGAAAGAAAAATGACTCACGACTCCATAGTAATACTCAAACGAAAAAAAAAAAAAAGAAAAAAGAAAAACAAATCAATCTTTTGAGTGACAAAAACAAAGTGTAATATAACACCTAGAGCAGCAATCCTCAGCCTTTTTGGCACCAGGGACTGGTTTCATGGAAGACAATTTTTCCATGGACTGGGGTGGCAGCGGGGGGCAGGGGATGGTTTTGGGATGACTCAAGCACATTCCATTTATCGTGCACTTTATTTCTATTATTATTACATTGCAATATATAATGAAATAATTATATAACTCACAATAATATAGAATCAGTAGGAGCCCTGAGCTTGTTTTCCTGCAATTAGAGGGTCCCATCTGAAAGTGATGGCAGACAGCGACAGAATATCAGGCATTAGATTCTCATAAGAAGCGTACAACCTAGATGCCTCATATATGCAGTTCACAATAGGATTCATGCTCCCATGAGAATCTAATGTCACTGCTGATCTGACAGGAGGAGGAGCTCAGGTGGTAATGCAAACAATGGGGAGTGGCTGTAAATGAAGCTTCACTCACCCGCTGCTCACCTCCTGCCGTGCAGCCTGGTTCTTAACAGGCCAAGGACCGGTAATGGTCTATGGTCTGGGGGTTGGGGACCCCTGACCTAGAGTGTGAAGTCATTTGCGTAAATTTTAAATGAATATGAAGATAATGCCATTGAGTGTTCACAGATGTGTGTGTAAGTGTGTGTAAAAGGAGAAAAAATAGGACATACATAATTTCATGATGATAAAAGTCTAGGAGGTGAGGTAAAAGTCTGTGACTGGAGACTGGGGATAAAAGAAGACTTCAACTGAATCAGTACCACTGTATTTCTTTTATATAAAAACACAGAAAACAACAATGTCATTTCTGGATGGCGGGGAAGAGATGATTTTTATAGACGGCATCCTTTTCTGCATTAAAGGAAATAGTCTCAAAATAAAGAAGTGCATGAGCATTAATGCCTTTGGCAGATGTGTGTTGACAAGCACTCCTTCCAGACCCCATGGAATAGGTCAGGTGCCACCATAAGCGATTCAGAAACCAAGGCAGCCCAACCTGTTAGGCCTTTAGTGTCTAGCTCCATACTCTCCAATACAGTAGACACATACGGTTACTTGACTTTAAATTAAAATTAATTAAAATTAATTTTTCAATTCCTCCATTGCACTGGCCACATTTCAAATGCTGAACAGCTACATGTGATTAGTAGCTATTGTACTGGTGGCACACATATAGAACTTTCTGTTATTGCTGTAAATTCTATTGGAATGTGTGCTATTATTATGTTATTGCTGTAAATTCTATTGGAAAGAGCTAATCTTTAGCTGAAAACCTGTCCTTTTGACAGCTAGCACATTTTGGTCACATTGCTCTTTTTCTAATATGTCCTTCTGCACAGAGGAGAACAAAGGTAATGGCTAGCAGATTTTTTTTTTAATCTCTGGAAAACATGTCCACTATAATCCTAAACTACAATTACATCTGAAGTAACCCTTTCTTGTTAAAGAGAATTAGGTAAACTATGTTTAGAAAGAGATTTGGCAATCACCTACGGTTACATAAATATCACATTTCATTTCCCTGAAACTTAGGAAGTGGGAAGACAGGTTGAAGGATGAGAAAACGTTATTCAAATAAAACTCAGAATGTGAGCTCAATGGGTTTTCCAAGAACCTGCTTTTCTTTTTTTCTTTTTTTTCTTTTTCTTTGAGACACAGTCTGGTTCTGTCTCCCAGGCTGGAGTGCAGTGGTGCAATCTTGGCTCACTGCAACCTCTGCCTCCTGGGTTCAAGCAATTCTCCTGCCTCAGCCTGCCAAGTTGCTGGGATTACAGGCATGCACCACCATGCCCAGCTAAATTTTGTATATGTTGTAGAGACAGGGTTTTGCCATGTTGCCCAGGCTGGTCTCAAACTCCTGAGCTCAAGCAATCCTCCTGCCTCGGCCTCCCAAAGTTCTGGGATTATGGTGTGAGCCACCACGCCCAGCCGGAGCCTGTGTTTCTTACCTGTACACAGTGTGAGGGACATATACTTCTCGTGTTGGAAATTCCAAAATCTCTTTGTGCGGGCGTGTCCGGTTTTCAGGAAAGGGTTTCACGGGCAGCATTTCAGGAGTCAGACAGCAATTGATGATCTCTGGAGCTGTAGAAATCTCCAGTCTGAGCAAGCCTAAAGAGAGAAAATAGGAATGTTCTAGTAAAGAAACTGTCATGTTATGAGGGAATTAAGAAAGATTGTTGCACTGTGTTTCTTTCATAAAAATAAGAACAAACTATAGTACTATAAAAAAGTTTTGGAGCTAATTTCCTACAGCTTGAGAAAAGTGTGTCATGATAACTTTTGAAATTTAGCCTCTATAAAATAAAATATAAAGCAAGAAATTGTAAAATGAGAAGGAATGGATTAGAGGATTTTTAAAGTTCTTTCCTGAATTACCACAGTATAATTTTATATTGTCAAGTAACTTCCCTGTATTGCTAGCAGTAAAAATTGGGAGTTTTAAAACTGGCTTCCAGCTGGATGTGGTGGCTCACGCCTGTAATCTCAGCACTCTGGGAGGCCGAGGCAGGTGGATCACAAGGTCAAGAGATCGAGACCATCCTGGCCAACATGGTGAAACCCTGTCTCTACTAAAAATACAAAAAATAAGCTGGGCGTGGTGGCAGGCACCTGTAGTCCCAGCTACTCGGGAGGCTGAGGCAGGAGAATCACTTGAACCTGGAAGGCAGAGGTTGCAGTGAGCTGAGATTGTGCCACTGCACTCCAGCCTGGTGACAGAGCAAGACTCCATCTCAAAAAAACAAAAATAAACACAAACTGGCTTCCCTGGACCTGAGGATGCTACAGAAGTACCTCCAGGGCTGCCGAGTGAGGATAAGGAAGATGCCTTTGCCTTCTACCAAAGCATCTCACATTTACTTTTTTAATACTAAGTATAATATTTTATTTGATTAAAGGGGCTCCTCTGTTTAAACAGTTATCTCATTATCTGAGAAACCAGATCTAAAGCACAAGGTTTGTTTACTAAATCAATCCTTTAAGAAAATTAAAAAAAACATTAATAGGTTTGCCAAAAACGTAGAACAATTCAGATTCTTAACCCCTAACACAAAATCTCACATTTCACTTGGCAAACATGATTTTATAAATTCTGGCATTAGACAAAGAATGTGTCTAATGATAAGCAGTTTTGGCACAGCTAAAGAGGATAAAGATAAGTCATTCACACCTGGAATTGACTTGACTCGTCTCTGTAAGGATGATGATCTTTTGTAGTCAGCTAAAAACTTGAATAAGTCTTCATCACTAAGGCGATCTCCTTCCTGCCAAGAGAAAAGTCAGAGTTAATGTAGATGCACCTTTGACTCTTGGGTTGGGGACAAACGATTTCTGGGAAGATTTTTACCTTTAAGTTTTATTCTCACAAGTCTTTCATAGAAATTAGGATTATAGGCAGCTCTGAAATCACTGAGCTCCACTTCTTGTTAAGTCCTTCTCAATCACTGTGACTCACTGTGCCTCGGCCTCTTATCAGTCCTTCTGGGGATGGGGCATCTGCTGCATTCTAAGGAAGCCTGTCTGACCATTAGAAAACCAGGCCAAAAGCTTCCCCCCTATAACTCTCACCCTCTGATGCCAGTATTACCCCCCTGGAACAATACAGAATAAGTTTACTTTCTTCTTCAAATGTTCGAAGGTGGAGAAAGCATCTTTCCGTCTCATTTTCTTCACATTTGTCTCGAACAAGGTTAAGTATAAATGCTGTCCACCCCCACATATGCCCAAGATGGATCAGGAGCACACATGCGTGATCTCCAATCCTTACAACAACCCAGTAAGGTAAGTGGGTAGATATGTCTTATTCCCAATGAGACCATCCAGACTTAGTTAAGTACCTTGTCCTCCAACGTCATAAGATTGAAAAGGGTACGTGTATGCTGAATAGAAACCTTTTCAGATCCTTACTATTTCTATTATGTGGCACGGTGCACAGGCCCCCTCAGCATCTCTTTTGCATTTCAGTTTGTTAATGTAACCCCTTTAAATGCTCCACGAAGACTGCGTAGCTATGGAAAACTTTCCAAAACAGAGTCAGACCAAGCGAGTTTATTTTAAGTGTGGCAAAATATAACTAACATAAAATTACCATATTACCTCTTTTTCTTTTTTTTTTTCTTTTCTGAGATGGAGCCTCACTCTGTCACCCAGGCTGGAGTGCAGTGGTGCAATCTGGCCTCACTGCAACCTCCACCTCCCAGGTTCAAACAATTCTCCAGCCTCAGCCTCCCAAGTAGCTGGGATTACAGGTGTGCACCACCACACCTGGCTAACTTTTGTATTTTTAGTAGAGACGGGGTTTCACCATGTTGGCCAGGCTGGTCTTGAACTCCTGACCTCACGTAATCCACCTGCCTCAGCCTCCCAGTGCTGGGATTACAGGCATGAGCCACTGCGCCTGGCCCATCTTACCTGTTTCTAAGTGCACAATTCAGTAGTGTTAAGCACATTCTCTTTGTTGTGCAACCAACCTCCAGAATGCTTTTGTCTTGCAAAAAAAATCGAAACTCTGTACCCTTTAACCAGTGACTCCCCATCCCCTCTATCCCTAGACCCTGGCAACCATCATTCTACTTTCTGTCTCTATACCTTTGACAAGTCTAGGAAGATTTTATTTTCGTAAACAGTCTTGATGTTTACTGAGCTAACAAAGAGTACCATCTGGAATGGTCACCCTCTCTGAGCAAGCAGGGAGCCCTGGAAACTTGCACATCAAGCAGTAGTGAAAGTGGAAACTTGCACATGAATAGCCAGGCCAAGAAACCCTGAGATCCACCGGGAAGGAGATGTCCCAGCCAGACTGTCGTCATAGCTTAATGAATGGATTGGCCAAGATAGTTCAAATAGGATAGTTTGTATCACAAGGAACGAAACCTAACCCTTCTCTCAGTTAAAATAGCTAACATTCATTGAGCACTTACTGTATTCCAGGCACTCTAAGAAGAGCTTGACAGGTCTCATGTCACCTGACCTTCCTGCTAGCCACATGAAGTTAAGTACTATTGTTCCCGTTTTCTGGCTAATGAAATTGAGGCTTTGTGAATGCTGTGGTTTGAATGTCCCCTTCAAAACTCATGGTGAAGCTTGGTCCCCATGGTGGCAGTGTTGGGAAGTGGAGCCTTTAAGACGTGATTGAATCATGAGGACTCTGCCCTCATGACTGCATTAATCCATTCACAGATTAATGGATTAATCTGCATCATGGGAGGGGAACTGGTGGCTTTATAAGAAGAGGAAGAGAGACCTGAGCTAGCATGCTCAGCTGCTCACCGTGCTCCACCTCAGGACTCTACAGAGAGGCCCCGCCAGCAAGAAAGCCCTCACCAAGGGTAGGCCCTCAACTTTGGATTTTTCAGCCTTCAAAACTGAAAGAAACAAATCCCTTTTCTTTTTAAATTATCCAGTTTCAGATACTCTATTATAAGCAGCAGAAAATGAACTAAGACAGTGAGCTTAACTAATTTGCTCTCTTAATCACTACATATCCTCCTCCTGTGGGTTCCAGCGCCCATGCCAGTATGGGGAAAAATCCAGACACACTGTAATGTGAAGAGATACCTGCTTGAAAAAGCTGCTAACGCTCAGAGTGGAGGTTTTGAAGTTGGATCCAACCCCATTTTCCTCCAAGGAGAGGGCTCTTTCAGAAAGCCTTCTAGATTGGGCCAATGTCCTCCGTTCACCCACTGAGCTTCTCCCTTTAAGAAAAACAATCGTCACTCCAAAGTATGCCTTTCTGTTCAAACACACAGCAGTTATTAACTTCACAATATGTATGTTTAAAGTCACTGATCAGGAACACTGAATATGGCCATCCTTGTTTTGAATGAAAATGTCCTTCCATTGGCCCCTACCTTTCTTAGTCCTCCTGTTGGTGTCCTTAATCCTCCTCCGACCAGAGGAGAGAGGCCAGGAGCAGCCATGGGCCCCTCCCACATGGAAATTAGGGTAGACCAAATGCCACCCGGCAAGAGTCCAGAGCTATAGCCAGAACAGGGTCTCCTGATAAGCTTTATTTAGTCAGCACAGTGTTTGCTTTTCTTTTATTTCTATATTTGCATTCCACTGGGAGAGGCATGTACTCAAATGCCCCTGAAGGCATTTGGGATTGTGACCCAAACATGCTGGGGTCAGCCTGTGTACACTCTGAATCCCAGCATTCCTCTGCTCTCATTATGTGGACCAGGCAGCAAGACTGAGTTTCTGCCTTGGGTGATCTGCCCAATGGGAATTAGAACCCCAAATCACACTCAGACTTGGGCTGGGACCCTGATAGTTTGCCCAGTTGTTTCTTATCCCCTTTTGGGATTTGGGTGGAGATCTTGTTGCTTTTATATTGCAAAACCTCATGGGTTCTCTTGTAAATAATCAAATTGCTTAGAACTAGAACAGTTCCAACCTGTCTTTGAGTATCTTCTTATCCTTAATTCTTACCATGATGTTGAATTAGAATTTCTTGCTACCTCTACCCACCTAAACTTGCCATTCTGCCTCAGTATAATACACGACATCTTTGCATCTTCTGGTTGCTCCTTAAGAATCAGTCTCTGTTGTCAGGTTATCCTTGACCTAGAGATGACTGAGGCCTCAGCATGCCCTATCCTGAATTACCCAGCTTGTGTGCCCTCTAAGCTCTATACATAACTCTTATCAATAAGTTACTTGGGTCTACATAGACGGCATTAAAGAAAGCTGTGGCAGGAAGATCAGGATGTGGTAAAGTGAGGTTTGTTATTGACGAACCAGAAATAACCCAGGAGTTCTGACTGGTGATTATGTACCAGTAACTCCAAAATAGCAGCAGCAATCACAAAATGCCCTTTCCTCCACTTCCCTGCTCAAGGGAGTATTTCAGAAGTGGCTTAAGCCTTAGCTTAAGGAATGCATGAAAAAATGTGAACATGGACTTATATATTTGGTGGATACAAAAGCATTTAGGGAAAGAGAAACCCCACCACAGGTGATATGGGCGGGTCTACTTGAAAATTTGCAACCCTTTTGAAAATTTCTACACCAAGCAATGTAGGAATGAATGATTCAGATCAAGGGTGAGATGATGAAAAAGAAATATGCTAAATAAACTAAAACAGTAAATATTCTTTGGATGCCCGTTTTTTCATTACACTTGGCAAAGTAAACTTTAATGAACTGGAAATTTTGCTGGGAAACTTGAGTTTTTCTCTTTTTTCTTTTTTTTTTTGAGACAGAGTCATGCTCTGTTGCCCAGGCTGGAGTGCAGAGGCCTGATCTCGGCTCACTGTAACCTCGCCTCCCTGGTTCAAGCGATTCTCCTGCCTCTGCCTCCCGAGTAGCTGGGATTACAGATGTGTACCACCACACCCAGCAAATTTTTTGTATTTTTAGTAGAGACAGGGTTTTACCGTGTTGGCCAGGCTGGTCTCGAACTCCTGGCTTCAAGTGATCCGCCTACCTCGGCCTCCCAAAGTGGTGGGATTACAAGTGTGAGCCACCACGCCCTGTTGAGTTTTGCTTTTTGAAGCCTTTGTAACAGAGGCTTTTTTTTTTAGGCTTAGGAGTCGACCATGGTGTCTCTGCTTAACACACTATAGATGGTTACTACATCTTCTTGTTAAAGTTTTACTTTTGAGAGGGGGTGGCTAGCAAAAATCAGCTTTTTAAAGTGTCAAACCATCTAGAAAATCTTACTATAAGAGTATACTTAATCTTCACCAATGTTCATGATAATTTCTTTTGGAGATCACTGTCCAAATATATGTAAGCCAGTCATAATAGTGTTTCATTCTATTTATCTCCTTCTTCCTCCCCACTTCCCACACCTCACTGTGCCCCCAGTCCCCACTAGTAAGCTGTGGACCTGGGCAGCGCACACTGGGGAGCCCTCCCTTTCCCACTGCAGGTGAAAATCTTACCAACCACAGAGTCCACATCAGTTACCTCCCTCTCAAGGGTGGAGACATTGAAGAAGCTTGATAAGCTTATGGGTGCCCAGGCAAAGGGCATCCGGTATTTCCCCAAACGCTGGCAGAAGGATTCAGCTTGGAGTTTTAGTTTTTCAATCTTTTCTTTACTCTGGAGGAAAATGGAAAGAAACAAGCTGAAACAAGCATCAGCACCAAGTCAACTGCCTCTGACCTGAATATGACAGCCATCTCCAAAATCCAAACCCTACTGATTAAAAAGAGTAAAAACGTATCTTCCCACTAAAAAATAAAAACAGTGAATAGGCAGAAACATGATGCACTTGGGCCAGAAGTCTAGCTGATAAGGAAATAAAGATTAAAAAATGAGGAGTTTACAGAAAGGCTACATTTAATTAGTAAAATACATTTTTAGCTAACAAAAACAAAAAGGGACTCATTACACCAGATTATCAATTCTTTTGGTGGCTAGCTATGTGACTTGGATTTGCACAAAAGAATCTTGAAATCAAATTTAGTATATCATCTACCAAGCTCCCAAGTGAACCTGTTTCTCCAAAAGTTGCCTTGGAAAACTCCAAAAAATTCTAAAAAGTTTCCTAACAACTCCTTAGGAAGTTTACAATACTTCCAAGGTGTTCTTTCTGAGTTCAGAATAAAAGACAGATTTAAAAAAAAATGCCTTGAGTTCAATAAATCTTACTTGACATTTATGAGTCTGTAGAGTACAATACTAATAAGGTAAGTCTTATTCCAGAAAGGCTATTTTTTTTTTTTTTGAGACGGACTCTCACTCCGTCGCCCAGGCTGGAGTGCAGTGGCACGATCTCGGCTCACTGCAACCTCCACCTCCCAGGTTCAAGCTATTCTCCTGCCTCAGCCTCCTGAGAAGCTGGGAATACAGGCACGTGCCACCATGCCCGGCTAATTTTTTGTATTTTTAGTAGAGACAGGGTTTCACCGTGTTAGCCAGGATGGTCTCAATCTTCTGACCTCGTGATCTGCCCGCCTTGGCCTCCCAAAGTGCTGGGATTACAGGTGTGAGCCACCACGCCCGGCCAAGGCCATGTTTTAAAAATCACACTGGGAATCTTTGCAAATTGCTGTTGAGAAAAGATATCCTTTTCATAGGCTCAACACCTATGCTGTGCTAATGAATATATAATGCATGGTAGTGGCAGCCAATTCCCAGTTATTTGCATACCTGAAAGGGCAGTGGCCCATGCTGTTGAGGAAGGCCAGGAGAGCTCTGGCACTGTTTAGTTTTGGGGTCTCCACGGACCTCCCAACCAGCTGAGTCAGAGCCTCAGAATGAAGACAACAGGGGGTGGCCTTGCCCCAATCAAGTTATGCAGAGAGACCTTGCTGTATGTCAACATTAGAAAATTCAAGGATTTATTTCTCTAAAAAATCATCATCAGGCTGGGCATGGTGACTCATGCCTGTAATCCCAACACTTTGGGAGGCTGAGGCAGGAGAATCACTTGAGGCCAGAAGTATGAGACCAGCCTGGGCAACACAGTGAGACCCCATCTCTAAAAAAAATAAAAAACTAGCCAAGCATGGTGGCATGTGCCTGTAGTACCAGCTGCTCAAGAGGCTGAAGGGGAGGATCATTCGAGCTCAGGAGTTCAAGGTTGTAGGGAGCCGTGATTGCACTCCAGCACTCCAGCCTGGGAGATAAAGTAACACACTGCCTCAAAAAAAAAAAAAAAAAAAAAAAAAAAAAAAAAAAAAAAAAGTCATCATCAGTGACCAGTTTTCTTTTCCTCTTTTATTTAATTAAAATGTAGTAGTGTCTTATATAGGGACACATTAGGGACTAAAGCCCATTAACTATTTGTGTAACACTTCTGAAAATACCTGCTTCTTCTAAGATGTCTCCATTTAACAATACTCAAATTACCATACCTTTCCACCATCACTTTCTTTGATAACCGTGTAGGGCTCTGCACAGTCTCCAATCTCTCCCTGCTGCAGGACTTTTTCAATCTACCAATAAAAAGAATATTAAAATAAGGCACATAAATTACATCCATAAAAAGGAATCTATGCAACCATCAAAATTACATTTTATGACAATATTTGATGACATAGGAAGCTATCTGTGATACATATTTTTTATTAAAAAGTTTATATAAAGAATAGCATACAATTTTATTTAACAAATCATAAAGGCATATTAAAAGGGTGACAGTAGATACTCAGCAAATGCAGCAAGTGTTAATAGTAGTTATCTTTGTATGGTGGGATTATGTGTGATTTTTATTTTCTTCCCATTGCTTATGTGTATTTTCTATTTTAAACAATAAACATGTATTATGTATATAATAAAAACGGCAATAAAAGTTATTTTATAAAACAAAACCCAGGAGACATATGTAGGAAGTGGAAAACTCATTTTCTTTATTATTGCTTACAATGTAAAAAAGAGATATGGTCTCTGTGAAAGTTGGGTTAGGGACTAAAACCTTCCACAAAATGAATGACTGAACCGAATAAATTATCTGTAATTGTCTCCCTTGTAATTCCTATTAGGGCTAATTCTCTGGATTTAACAGACTTGGAAAGAAACTCAAAAGCATTGGGATGTGCAGCTTCTTGCTTTGCTAACTGGCTGTTGATAGGAATGAATGCTGGTAATAAGAATGAATGAAGTGTCTTCTGTCTTGCTTCAGGTAAAGTGACTGGCTGGCCAGTTGTCATAAATTTGGGCACCATATTTAAAAGAAAGACAAGGAGAAATTTGAAATTTCCTAACTCTCCGCTCAAAAAAAATTTAACTTAGATGTTGAAGAGTAAAACCAGTGGATTTAGTCCCATCAGTTGAGATGATCCTTGAAGAAAGAATTTGGGTCAACATAGTCCAAAAGGGACACATACTTAACAGGTGCTGTGAGTTAGGCACAAAGTATTTAACAATACCCATGATAAAGGGGCATTTATGGGGTTTCAAAGGAAGCAGCATGAGGCTACTCAATGAATATCTGCTTCAGGGAGGACTCCAAGCAGGAAGTCTCTCTTCTCATCAAAGAAGTTCAAAACCCCCTCCCATTGCCACAGCATGAAGAGAAGGCGAATCCCACTGAGAGATGCACCACACTGAAAACATAGGCACATAACACTTGAGCTAGAAACTGACCAGTATTCCTGCTAATCAGCAATCATTTATTTATTGTTGAGTACCTTCTATATGGTAGCAGCTGGGAGATAAGGTAGCAATAAACACTGCCCCTATTCTCCTGAAGCTCATAGTCAGGAGCTTGTAGAACAAATTGGAAGGAAGCTAATTTTTCCATGAAGTGAATGGATTAAAAATGTGGTCTTTAGAATAAATTCTGAACAGAGATGAAGAACTTCTTAATTAGGACCCTGAAGCAAGGAAGGGGAATGCCACGGCTTCATGCACTAGTAGTGTGTATCATGGAACATACAGGAAGCAGGAGAAGTCAGATTTGACCAGACCAGCAGATACTATGCCCTGGCTGCAGTGGGCAAGGAGACCTCCAGGTACTTCATAAAAAGGAGCTGCAGGCCGACATGAGAACCTATTGTTTGGTCCTTCATGATTTATGCAAAAGTGTGTAATGAAATGCATGACTCCTCATAACCACGGAAAGTAGGGCAAATAAGCCTATCAGATTAACCTAAAACTTTTCTTAAGGGAAGAGACTACTTTCTGCTCTATTCAGAAGGGGTAGGATTAACACTTGGCATACCTATTTTTTTTTCATATTTAATAGCCATTTATTGTTTACCTAATTATGGTATATCAGGAACAGGGTAGGTGTTTTTACATACATTATTTCAATTTTCTTCAAAACCACTCAGGCACAGGGATCATTGTCCAATTAGACTGAGAGACTAACTTGCTACAATACACAGCAGATGTAGCAAAATAGGAATTTGAACCCATTTCTTTGAATGCCAAGTTGTTTTTTAACTGGATTGTAAACTCTTTAAGATGGGAAATTTAACATCTGCAAGACTTCTAAAGTGCTAGGCTCTCTGCTTTGTGTTTTCTCAAACTCTGTGGCTCTCACATAAGGATGGGCACATTGCAACTTATTAAATATTTAAATTGGGCATGGCATACCTATTTTTAAACAATTTTTGAAAAGTTTCCAATTCACTCCCATTTTCACTCTTCTTTCCTTGATTGTAAAACAAATTCTTTTTAAAAAAAATTTCACAAAATCTTGAATTAAACCTTTAAGCGGAAATAATCCCTTAAAGCCGTATTATATGCAACACCTCAACTAGATGACGCTACCTAAAATACATTAAAGACCCTGATGTTCGGCCTGGGAATATAAACAAAAAAGAAAGAAGCCCCTCTTACCAAATAATGTCTGCCTGGATTTGCTAAATAGTTTAACACCATTTACTATATATTTAAAGGGAAAGAAGCAACAATGATGGCATTACGATAAAGAAAAGCAAACAGAAAGCCAACCAGGGGCTGTCTTGCTGAGTAGATTTCAATTTCTTAAATCTATCCAAACACTTTAGTATGTTTGTTATGCCAAATGAACACATTTATACATTTGAAAATTTTGGAACATATTTAGTAAGTGATAGGAACCAATGGGTAACCACTGTTACTTGGCAGAATATGACGGATTAATCAAGAGAAAGTCATCCACTGGGAAGTAGAGTTTGAGATAAAATTTGGCTCTATAGAACTAGTGTTGGCTTCTTCAGTTTCCTAGGCTGACAGAGAATTGTGAACTTACCTACAGGGCTACCATAGTGGGCTTTAATTTTCCTGTATGTCTAAGTAATATTGCAATGAAAAGGAGACACATTAAAGTTTCACAACAACAGAAGTGTCTTTTCAGCAATATAATTTTAACTATACTTTCTATAAGCTTAAATAAGTTCCCCTCAAGCTACAGTAACCTCTCATAAGCTTTGTTATATGGTGTTAAAGAAGCTAGAGTGAAAAGACATTTGCCATCTGTTAAGTGACCTCAAAGCTACCTGAATTATTTGCAATCCATGAGATCATGGGGCGATCACTGAGACTACAGACATAAAACACTTTACTAACTAGATAATGTTCCAAACCTAAGAGGCTGGGGGCACATGAAATCAGACACCTGAATTTGTTGTTTTGTTTTTACAATGATTTTATGGCCGGGCACAGTGGCTCACGCCTGTAATCCCAACACTTCGGGAACCAAATACGGGTGAATTACCTGAGATCAGGAGTTTGAGATCAGCCTGGCCAACATGGTGAAACCCTGTCCCTACTAAAAATACAAAAATTAGCCTGGTTTGGGGTGGTGGGCTCCTATAATCCCAGCTACTCGGGAGGCTGAGGCAGGAGAATCGTTTGAACCCGGGAGGTGGAGGTTGCAGTGAGCCGACATGGTGACACTGCACTCCAGCCTGGGTGACAAGAGCGAAACTCCGCTCCAAAAAGAATCAATAAGACCAATTATCTAGCCTAAGGTAGGTAAAATACCTGATGTTTGTTAATTTCTAACCAGTCATTTTGGTGTACAGAGAAAGGATCTGGTTTTCTTACAACAGCAAAGAGTATAGCCTAGAATGAAAGGCTCTTCTACTTATAATTGCCCCATAGATTTCAACTTTCATTAGAGACAGTCTGTGACATGGTAAGAATTAAAAAAAAAAAAGGAGGATGCAACTTGAAAACCACAGCCCACGCTTCAGATTGTAAAAGGCTGGACTTGGGAACACGTAACTATGCATCTCTAGAGCAACATGAACATCGTTAGGAAACTCTAGCCCAGAGATTTTGTTCCTTTCTCCACAGCAGCTTCTTTGCACCAGGTCACTGAAGGAACTCTCCTTAATTAGGAGAAGGGTGCCCAAGATGTGCCAAGCTTTATTCTGTAGTCATGACTATCCACTGAGGTCAGTGTGATTATCTCCACTTCACAGATGAGGAAACTCAGTCTCAGAAAGACCAGGAAACTGCCAATGCCATTTAATTACTAGGTTGTAAAAAGCCAGGACTCAAACCTAGGTCTGTATGTCTCCAAAACCTAGTCTTTTCTAGTATCTGAAACAGTTTACTTAGAAGGGAAAAGGGGTAAATTGAGAAGGAAACAAAGCAAATCTCAGAGGATATGTGGACACATTCTGAGATTTCGTGCACCCCAAACATGTGCTGGGAACAACGCAGCAATGAAAACATCAGATTGGGCAAATCAGATCGTACTGAATTACCTTGACTACCAGGTAGATGTCTGAGGACGGGTAGGTGACTGAGAAGACTGCAGATCTCGCCTGACTTGATGCGGCCACTGAAGGCGTGTGAGCTCGCAGAAATCCTTTGAACTGGTCAGAGTTCAGGTCACAGTGAAAATTTTCTGAGATCTGTAAATGAGCAGCAAAGTGAAATACAAGTTAGACCTGTTGCATTCATGGTTTAAACATGTTAAAAAGGAGTAAAAACACCACAGAGAAATTTTGCTGAAGGAGTAAGTGTAATAATCACTGATGTGGTTTAGGAAAGTGGCTCCTGGATAAATCTGACAAATGCTTTGTCACAATGTCTAGGTATTCTGGAGCCATTTGAGAGATGTTCCTTGAAACATTTAAATGTTTATTAACCCACTGGTATTTCCTGAGTATCAGTTACTTCACTACAGAAGAGCAGGACCTCTGCTCTCAATTAATTCACAATCAAGAATGAGGGAAGGACTGGGTGTGGTGGTTCACACTTGTAATCCCAGCACTTTGGGAGGCCAAGGCGGGCACATTGCTTGAGCTCACGAGTTTGAAACCAGCTTGGCCGACATGGCGAAACCCTGCCTCTACAAAAAATACAAAAACTAGCCAGCATGGTGGCATGTGCCTGTGGTTTCAGCGACTTGGGAGGCTGAGGTGGGAGGATGGATCACTTGAACCCGGGAGGCAGAGGTTGCAGTAAGCCAAGATCGCCCCACTGCATGCCAGCCTGGGCAACAGAGTGAGACCCTGACTCAAAAAAAAAAAAAAAAAAAGGTGAGGGAAAAGGTAAACATGTAACTAACTACAGTAAAAGCAACATACAAGTCACCACATGCATACAAAGAAGCACTGTGGAAGTTCCAGAGTGACAGGCCATTTGCAGTTGGGTGACAAGGACAACTTTTCATGGAAGCAGCACTGGAGATGGATGGGCCTTAGAAGATTCTGATAGGCAGGGGTGGAAGGTGATGATGTACCAGGGAGAGATTAGAGTATGAATAAATATCTCAGGGGTTTGAATGGCTGGGGGAAGCTTAGGCAGTGGTCTAGCTTGACTCTGCATAGACTATGGATGCAAAGAAGGTAGAGGAATGCCATCATGAAGAAAGCCTGGTTGTAGGGAATGAATCTTAGTGAAGATTCTGAGCAAGAGCATGATGTGAACAGTGCTCCTGGCTCTCTTAGTGTCGTATTACTTAAGAGCCACTGTATGGTTGGGTTCTCCCCTTCATCACCAAGAGAATTTTAGTGGTGAGTGGCTGCCCAGGCAGAGACTACATTTACCAGCCTCCTTTGCAATGAGGGGTGATCATGTGACTGAATTCTCTCCAGTGAATTGTGAGCAGAAGCAATGTATCAAACTTCCAGGCCTCCTCCATCCTTCTTTTCTCTTCTTCAGGGGCAGCAATGGCAGTGACAAGAGTAATTTGGGGAGAGCACATACTGAAGATGGAGGAGCCACTGCCAGCCTGTATTTCTGAGTGGCTGCGTGGAACAGAGGGGTCCCTCCTCCCACCCTGGATGGTTAAAGAAACAAAGACAGCAACTTCTTGCTTATAGGCCAGTGGTTTTCAAAATGTGGTCCCCTGACCAGTAGCTTCAGCATCAGCAGGGGACTGTTAGAAATGCAAATTCTCAGGCCCCACCTGGACTTGCTGAATCAGAAACTCTGTGGGTGAGGTCCAGCAATCTGTGTTTTAACAAGTCCTCCAGGAGATTGTGATGCATGCTGAAGTTTGAGAACTACTGCTTTAAACCACTGAGTTTGGGGTTCTGCTTGTTTTAGCAGTTAACCTATCCTACACATCTCAGTGTTTATTAATATTTATGCAGGAGATGCTTGTTTCCTTAAATACAGAATGATTATGGGTAAAGAAGGGCAGAAGTGTCCATCCTACTCTGGATTTGCTATTGTTGTCCTCTTCTAGGAGTCACAAAATGACTAAACATTAAAAACACACGAGAGGTCTTGGTCACTGTTTTCATTAAAAGCACATTACAGTTGGTAAGATCTGAACTCTGTGACAAATTGAGACCTCTACCATGTAAGATGCCCTTCAGTCATGAGCCTATTTCACAGTGCAAAGAACTCTCAAACTGAGGAAGCTTTACATGCGCATCCAAGCTTGTTAAAAATGTATTTAAATGGGTTTGTTTTATACATAACCCCATGTGCTATTTCCTTCTTTCTCTATTCCAACCAGGCCAGCACCTCCAGTAGCCTTTCCCTCTAAAATTCTTCAAAGATCTTAAATTACATTCTCAGACCACTGCTTGAAAAATTGCAAAGGCAACAGAACTGGACCCATCAAAGATCATTTGCTTTCAAATCTGACAGGTTCTTGCTGCAAAGAAGATTTAAACACATACACGCAAAGAATCATGCACAATATATGTGCCTTAAGGATGGATTTTTCTTTGCTTTCTTACCTTTTTCCTTTCTTTAACATCGTAGAGGGCAATGCTGGCAAACAGGGGCTCAATTTCAATCTCGAACCTACCATAGAAAGAGAGGAAAATCTATGTGGCTTTGAGTTAGATAATTTTGAATTTTCTGAAAACACCTAGATAGATAAACTGGTTAAAAATATGAGCAGTTTCCCGAAATATTTGGAAAACTCCAAGTATATGAGAATCACACTGGGATATTAATGGAGAAATATAGGAGGTTTGTGAAAAATTCCTAATCATTTGAGATCATGGTGGACATTACAAAAGCATGGTGGATATTTTTGGAATATCTCACTCATTCACTCACTCACTGCAAGAGAGAGTGGGCTGAATGGACCTTTAGTGTGATTCATCTTCTTATTGTAACTACTGTGTTTTCAGAGGGTAGACTTTCTGTCTGAGGTAATGGACTTGTTCACATTTCACATTTTGTTGTTAGATAGTATCTGTTTCACAACTGCAAAGATATGGAACCAACAACCAACCTAATTGCCCACCAACCAATGAGTGGATAAAGAAAATGTGGTATATATACACTATGGAATACTGCTTATCCATAAAATAGAATGAAATAATGTCTTTTGCAGGAACTTGGATGGAGCTGGGGGCTATTATTCTAAGTGAAGTAACTCAGGAATGGAAAACCAAATGCTGTATGTTAGTGGGAGCTAAGCTATGAGTACACAAAGGCAAACAGAGTGGTATAATGGACCTTGGAGACTCAGAAGCGGGAGAGTAGAGGGGGATGAGGGATAAAAAACTACATACTGGGTACAATGTACACTACTTAGGTGACGGGTGCACTAAAATCTCAAACTTCACTACTATACAATTCATCCATGTAACCAAAAACCATTTACCCTAAAGCCATTGAAATAAAAAAAATTTAAAGGATAGAATCTGTATTATTCAATTCTAAGGAATGGGGCTTTTCAGATGGCAACAAAAGAAAAGTTCAATTGCTTTTCCTTAGATTTGTAGCGGGACAGTCAGAAGAAGGCTGGGTTTTGATGGGGATGAATGTCTGGCCCTTCCTAACTCCATTACTGGGGAGTTGCTGAGTTGAGGTCAGGGAGGGGCTTGAGCACAGCAGATAAACACTGAGGTACCTGGGCCCCATGAGAGCTAGAAAGATGAGCCCTCATATTGGCCCTAATTGCCAATTCCCCTCGAAACGGTGAATCCCAAAGCATAATCCTGGTGCATTATTTGCCTTTAGTATCTTGGTGGACATTACAGGTGCACATGGAACACTTGTGAAGGTCTTCCAAGTTTCTCAGCTTGACGTCCCATGGCTTTGGATGTTACCTGCAGAGAGCACCAGGAAAAGGGCCCCAGTCCACCATTACCTCAGACATCATGTCAATAAAGTCATGTTTTGTCTCCAGGTATGTGTGAGAGGATGTCCTCATCAATGGATAGCTCTGTCTCAAAAGAGGACTTTTTAGAAGAATATTTGGACAGAATATGAGCACAGACAAAAAGGGTTATTTGCTCAAATGGCGCCTTTGGAAATGAGGCAATTTGGAATCATGGCAGACTCACAGGGCACCCAGGCAGAGACCTGGACTCTGTTCCTCTTCCACCATCTGCTAATTCTGCGATCCTAATCAGGTTACTTACCTTTCTGAATTCCATTTATTTATCTGCAAAATAAGGTAAGGATGCTTGCCTTTCCATTTTCCTGGTTGTTGTGAGGATCATGTATAATGATGTGTGTGAATGTATCTTAAAAACAATGCCAAGTAGCAGCACTTTTCACAATAGCCAAAAGGTGGAAGTAACGCACGTGTCCATGAACAGATGCATATATGAAGCCAAAACAAAATATGCTACATATATACAATGGAATATTATTTAGCCATAAAAGGAGGGAGATTCTGATACATACTACAATATAGATGAACCTGAGGACATTATGAGTAAAAGAAGCCAGTCACGAAAAGACAGTTACTTTATGATTCCCCTTACATGAGGCACCTAGAGTAGTAAAATTCATAGAGGCAGAAAGTAGAATGGGAGTTGCCAGGGGCTGGGGAGTAGGGAGAATAAGGAGTTATTGTTTAACGGGTACAGAGTTTCAGTTTGGGAAGAGAAAAATTCCTGGAGATGGATGGCGGTGATGGTTGCAGAACAATGTGAATGTACTCACCACTGAACTGTACCTTAAAAATGGTTAAGATGGTAGATTTTGGCCAGGCGCAGTGGCTCATGCCTGTAATCGCAGCACTTTGGGAGGCTGAGGCAAGCGGATCATGAGGTCAGGAGTTCAAGACCAGCCTGGCCAACATGGTGAAACCCTGTCTCTACTAAACCACAAAAATTGGCCGAGCGTGGTGGCAACTGCCTGTAATCCCAGCTACTCAGGAGGCTGAGGCAGGAGAATCACTTGAACCTGGGAGGCAGAGGTTGCAGTGAGCCGAGATCATGCCACTGCACTCCAGCCTGGACAATAGAGTGAGACTCTGTCTCAAAAAAAAAAAAAAAAAAAGATGGTAGATTTTATGTTATATACATTTTACTACCCAAAAGCCCAGTGTTGAGGATTTCTATGATTATTCTTTCTATTATTAGGTAATTGCACATTAATTGGGGGCTTTTTTTTTTTGAGACGGAGTTTTGCTCTTGTCATCCAGGGTGGAGTGCAATGGTGCAATCTCGGCTCACTGCAACCTCCGCCACCCGGGTTCAAGCGATTCTTCTGCCTCAGCCTCCCTAGCAGCTGCGACCACAGGCATGCGCCACCACACCCAGCTAATTTTTGTATATTTAGTAGAGATGGGGTCTTACCATGTTGTCCAGGCTGGTCTCAAACTCCTGACCTCAGGTGATTCACCTGCCTCAGCCTCCCAAAGTACTGAGATTACAGGTGTGAGCCACTGCACCAGGCCAACTGGGGGCTTTCCTGGGCCTAGGCTCACCAGCTGCTGCCTGGCATGCTCAATCTATATTTAATTGTTTACTCCCTACTACACAAAGGGCCTGAATATTGCTGTGATATACTTAGGTTGGTACTGAGTAGTAAGTCCTCTGTGGTTCCGAGAAAGAAAAAGAGAATTGACATTTATTGAAGACTTAAAATTGTGTTATAATAAGTGCTTTCCACACATCAGCCTCTTTACACAACTACAGCATAATGCAGATATTATCTGCATTTAATACACCAGGACACCAAGGTTCCCAGGGAATAAGGAACTTGCCAAAGTCTACACAGTTAGGAACTGGCACGGTCAGGTTGTGAGCCCAGCCATCTCTGATCACAAAACCTGGGCTTTTTCTATGAGTGTTTGTTCTTTAAGTGTAGTCCCCAGAAACTAGCATTTTGAAGCAAAAGAAGTTTGCTAGCATGCAGGTTTCTTGATCCCACCTGAGACCTACTCAACCAGAATCTCTTGAGGGAGATTGTTATGGGAGATCATCCAAAATCTGCATTTAAAATAAACTGCTTGGGTAAATTTTCTGCACATTAAAGTTTCACCATCAAGAAGACTCCTAAGAGCTGAGATTACTTTTCATAAGATGGTATTAAATCTTAAAATATTTCTCCATTTAAAACACAAAACAGAAAAATACTTTGTCATTTTTTTTTTCTGTTACAAACACTTGCATAATTGGCAGGACCCTAATTCTTTCTGTATCTTTGAGGGTTTCTATATTTCCGAAAAGCAATACAGAGACAGTTACAGATGTCTACAACTTTAAACAAATTCCTCAGCTGCTAAAACATGTAGTATTATGAATAGAATCCTACATATCAATGTAAATGGGAAAACATTTGCCATTAATATTACCCTTATAATTTTACTATTCATGCTGTCATATTCTAGGCTTGCCTATAAGAATTTGTTTCTTTCTTTCGTCTAGTTTACTCTAAGTAGTTACTCCTAGGGCTGTCTTTTTGGTCTATCTCTTCTCTTGCAGTTATAGGTTAGTTGGATACTATTTAAAACACATGAGCAGGCCAAGTGCACCTGGCAAATATGTCAATTCGACTTAATTTCTGCTTTGGCAGTTGCGGGGACATCACTAGAAACTGCACTTTACAATTTTCATTAAGAGATATTCAAGTGACTCCTCTTTTTTTAATTTTAGAGATGGGGTCTCACTCTGTCACTCAGGCTGGAATACAGTGGCATGATCATACCTCACTGCAGCCTTGAACTCCTGGCCTCAAGCAATCCTCCCACCTCAGCCTCCCAATGTAGCTAGGGCTAAAAATTAACACATCTGTTAGTTTTTGGTAGAGAGGGGGTCTCACTATATTGCCCAGGCCGGCCTCAAACTCCTGGCCTCAAGCGATCCTCCCACTTTGGCCTCCCAAAGTGTTGGGATTACAGGTGTGAGTCACCGCACTTGGCCTCCATTAAAATTTTTTTAAAATAACACATATCTCTCTTAGTGACCATGTTTTCCCACCTGTGAGAACAGCTGCCTCTTATTCACTGGAGAGGTCTAGAAAGCTTGGCTATGAGCACCATAGAGGAGAATTTCTGCCATCTCAAATGACATAGTCGCTGCATCTAAAAGTAGCCTGATGATGCATCCTGTCAGGGCAGGTGGGTCCCTCAGACAATAGCAAAGGCTTCCTAAACAATGCAGAGGGGAACAGCCACTTCCACCCAGTCCTCCTGCCAACCAGACAAATGAGGAAGCTCCCACTGCCAGGTTGGTTTGCAAGGGCAAGGGCTTGCTTTTCTGTGCCCATTACTTGACACTCAGCTGGTTTATGGGCTGCTCATTTCTCCGTACAAAAGGCCCTGAAGACCCTCTGGTAGAATTGGCCAGCGGGAGGAGACTATAATATCAAGAGACCACCCATAGCTGTGTGAGCAGACTTGCTGGCTTGTATTCTGAGGCAGAAGACGTTGGCAGAGGCTATGCGTTAGAATCATAGAAGTTTGTGGTAGGTAGGAATTTTGAGACCATAAGGTCTATCAACTTCATTTACAGAGAAAAACTCAAAACCCCAGGGAAGTTCTCAGGGGTTGAAACCCAGCCTTACATCCAGAATCCAGATGCCTTCTCACTGCAAACCAGGGGCTGCTGAAAGGACCCATGAAGTGACTTTGAGAGATGGATGACCCATCTAATAGTATATAAATAAATGTTATGCTTCTGTAGTTTTGCTTAGGTAAAATATGTACAACTTTAAAGTTTTCATCTGTGGATTTGAAGAAGAACTCATTCTTGAAAATAGCAGTCTGCAGAGAGGAAGAGAGGCATGGAGGCACTCCAAGGGTACACAAGACAATCTATTGCAGTGCAAGAAGAAAATACTAGAATTTATATAGATTTATTTAGTTCATTCTTTAAAATTTCTCAGTTATATGTTTTATAATGTAGATAATATTTTAATATGAAAGTACAAAATTAATACATGTCTATAGAGGATTTTTTTTTTGCTATCATAGTATACAACTGAAATGTTTGGACGCAACTACTTTGAAGTAGATGTGGCAAATAATTGGCCCACAAGATGAAACCAGACTGTAGTCGTGTTTTAATTATATGGTGTTTATAAAGGGAATGAGAACATATTTAGGGAGTCGGTATATTATGCAGAAAAATCTGGGTTTTCAGTTTCTCTTGAAAAAATAGAAAAGACAGTTGACAACAATGGGCCTGTTTATTTGGATGGCAAGAGTTTGTTGCTAGTAGTGAGTGCCCCCTTAACATAGTTTACTACAGTCCCCACCACTCCCACTTGTCCCCTGGCACTAAGACTGAGTTTCAGTTGCATTTATCATTGTGTTTCAACAGTGGCACACTGGTAAATGTTTTACAAATAATCTCCGGGTGCTGAGGGTGGTGCAAATGTGTAGCATTGGCTGATTTCTACGTTGTAAATACTTTCGCCATGGCCAATTTAAAGTTACCAATGTGACTTCACTGAACACAGGAAGAGACGTGCACTGTCAGATCTCATGAGTTAGTACAGTCGACTCCAGCACACCACTGACTTAAGTGCTATTTTTCTTAATGTAGGTCATTTCACTCAACTACCTTACCTGCCTAACTATAGCAGACACGTGTGTTTGCCTTCTCTATTGTAGAAGAATGACCACCAAGAAGTTGGTAGAAAAAAAATCCAGGAATGGACTCAAACGTGCCCTTTCTACTACTCCACAGCTGCCCACTGTTACAAGTATTTGGGGAGCTCCTCTTTGATTCAAGCTCTGATAATAAATACAACATTTGTATGTAAAAGGCAAGATAAATCTCAAAGTAGTGGCAGTGTGTTTGTTGATACTTACTTCAAGGTCAGCAACTTGACCAATATTCTGTTGCCCAGGTGTTCCTTGGGACATTCTGGTACTGGACGTATTTCCACAGCATCCTCCTATTTTTAATCACATCGTAAGGAAATCATTAGTGAATTCTGTGAGGAGCTCCAATTAGAGTTAACCCAGGGAAGGGAAGGCTACCCTCCACGGCTCAAGTTAACTTAGATTTGCTTTTTTTCTAACCCTCTGCCTTTTATAAGAAAGTTTCTCTTCCAAACCCCAACCTCAAAGCCAGCATTTGCAGCAAAACAGTTTCTCCTTTTAGAAACCCAAGCATTCAAGACAAAGAGACTGAAGCAGGAAGGAAGGAAATGTGAACATGGATATGGCTTAGTAACATCCACCAGATGGCATTGCAAAATCTTATACCTATTGTGGATGTTTTTGTATGTTTTTTTGCCCACTCTAATTACACATTTGCAATATTTCTCCTGTCAAGGGCTTTACTAGTAAGCATGTGAGTTTCAGATTTGAAATCTGAGTCAGAATGGTTCACTTAAGGCTGTAAACCATTGATCCTATAATACAGAGTCACTTTCTCAGTTCACTGTTTTCTTAAACAGATGATAGAGACTTGGGGTTGAATTGACAAGTTCTAGACAGGTTTATGCAGTTAGAGCTTCCTAAAGTGCTAGGTATATGAAATTTAGTAATGACAAATTAAGAGCTCTACCTGTTTATTTTACCGCACAGAAACTAAAGACTTAAAGAGAAATATCAAGCCCCTATTGTAACCTTAACATCTGTATCTGAACTATCATTCTATGTTAATTATATTCATGTATGCAAAAATAAGTAGTGCAAATCCTTGAAAACAGTAATTCCCACTCTTGCAGTATGCTTTCCAAACACTGGTGAGTGCTCTGCCGATCGCAAGGGTCCAAAGAACAGGGTCACGTCTCACTGTCTTTTCCTGGGAGCTTTCCAGTGAATACCCCACAGCAAGCTTAACATTCTTGCAAATAGCAGTAAAGTCACCTTCTTGGTAAATATGTACCCACTTTGATGGAATGATCAGTGTGGTAAGCTCATCATTACTCCAACCTCTCCCTGTGGTCCCCATTCCCTGTGGTTACGGTTGGCCATGTTGCTGGGTGGAATGGCTGAGTTTATTTCAGAGGAGACATTGTTTTGATGCCTACTCGCTCAGGGCAATCTGGACCTTTTAGGGTCATTGGAACCGACATATCTAAAGGGAAGATCTCCCTAACTGGAAAACAACCTGAAGGTAGAGACACTCATGGATTTCTGGGACTGCCTTTGGTCTAGATTCTAATTTTTGAAATCCTTTTAAAAAAGATTTTCATTGGGAAAATTTTAAACATACACAAAAGTTGAGAGAGCAATGCAATGAAGAACCATTCACCCATCATCTAGCTTCAACAAGTTCAATTCAGCGGCATTCTGGTTTCATCTATTTACCCACTTACCACCTTTCTCGCTCAATACTGGATTACATAGAAGCAACTTCCCAGAGACCATATACATATATAAATATTTCAGTACATATCTTTAAAAGATAAAGACTTTTAAAAACATATAGCAATACCATTACTATGCCTAAAAATTAATAATTTCTTATTGCCACTAAATAATTTTTGTCAGTTTCAAATTTCCCTGACTGTCTCCATTTATTTTTACTGTTATTTTTTGTTAAATCAAGATCCAAACAAGGTCCACATATGATATTTGGGTGATATATGTCCTAAGTCTCTTCTAAGCTATATGAATTTCTTCAGGCTTTATAGCTAACTGAAATGGCAACTAATTCCCAAGCAAACAGAAAGTGGAAATGTGAAAAATTAATGGATACCTCTTGTTTTCATCATCCTAAAAATATATATAAATGAAGGGAATGAAAGAGATAATGAGAGAGAAAGAGACAGTATGAGAGAGATGATATTCTTTCATTTACTGTCCCAATGGATACAGAGGTCAACTCCACATTTGCCTACCTGTGATTTTCTTAGGTGAGCCAAGAAGTACTCCCCCAGCCTTTTTTTCTGAATTGGTTTTAGTTGGGTTCTGTCACTTGTAACCAACAGCCTCAGCAAACTTTTCTATAATTTGGAGTATTAGTGGAATCTTTCTTAGGGATTGACATAGAATGCCTTTTATAGAATAACCACCTTTTGTAGAATCAGAATGAATTAGGGAAAGAACTTGCCTTATAGAAGCTTGGTGGTTAAGTCCAACTTTTGCTTCTCCTGTAGACTCAGCCATAACTTGGATATACTAGTTTACCTCTCTTCTAACTTTCCTTACAGGGAAATCAAGTAATGATAATATTTAAAAATCTGATTGTGCCATCGAAAAAACCAGCATTTGTAATCATGTCAGAGTAGGTAGAAATTTACCTTTCTTCCATAGAACTTTCTTTGGAGAAAGCACAAATTATAAGTACAAATGCAATTTCTGTGACAACAGCTTCAAAATATTAAAGGGCTGGTATAGAGGCCCTCGAGCATTTTAGACACGCCAGTTTACAAATAACTGGAACACTAATTACGAAGCACTTCTCTCTACTCAATAAAAGCCGGCCCCATTAGGCCTGCTCCTAGATTATAACATTCAGTCCCAATGGAGTGTCTGCATTGTTTCAAAGATCATAAAACAAAGTTCCTCTAAAACCAGGCTATGTTTCATTATTTTAATCAGTTCAGATGGAACATTCTCCCCTCTAATACCACCAGACAGACACTGACAAGCAAATGTCCCACTGGACATATTCTCTGCATCCTTTAATTGTTCTCTCTCTTCTGGCATCCACTTTGGGTCCCTCTGTTACATGTTGGCATCTCCAACACAGAACCGAGAGGAAGAGGAAGGAAAGTAAAGGCCAAATCAGTCTGATTTAATATATTTTGACAAATCTGGTAAAAAGTCTTAATGTTGTGGATGGAAACTAAAAAGTTACATGATATTTAAAAATATCATATTTGGATTTCAGTTATGTGTCCCAACATACCAGGTAGTCATATGTATGTAGATACATAAACAAGGGAACACGAACTTTGTAGTTAGCGGGTTAGGGCCCCATTTTATAATTTAATTTATCTGCTGAATCTTGAAAAAGCTCTTTAGCCTAATTGTTGCTTTTTAATCTGAGGAAAGGAGATGATGATATTGCTCACATTATTCATACTTTATTAATTTATTTTTTAATTGACAAGTAGTCATTGTGAACATCTATGGGGTACAGTGTCATGTTTTGATATATGTATATATCGTATAAAGATTAAATCAAGTAATGTTTTGATCTATGCATACATTGTAGAAAGATTAAATCAAGCTAATTAACATATCTATCACCTCACCAACTTACCTTTTGTGTGTGTGTGATGAGAACATTAAAAATCCTTTTTTAAAGCAGTTTTGAAATATATAACACATTACTATTAACTCTGGTCACTATGCAGTGCAATAGGTCACTAAAACGTATTCCTCCAGCCTGAGACTTTGTAGCCTTTGATCAACACCTTCTCCCTCTCCCCACAGCTCCTGGTAACCACCTTTCTACTCTGTTTCTATGAGATCCACTTTTTTAGATTCTATATATAAGTGACATAATTTATTTTTATATTCTGCCTCATTCAGAAGACCATTTGAGGCTGCTGACAAAAACTGCAAATAAAATAAAAATAGGTGAGGAAACCAAGGTGCTTAGAAAATCAGGATAAGAAAAGAAAAGAAAGCTGGAGTAAATTCAGGACCCCAATCATTAAGTTGCCACATTTGGTGAAGGTGGACAGAAGTTTGCTCTAAGTAAAGAATTTAAGAGAGTTAGTTACAAAACGAGCACAATCTCTAAGTGTTTGTATTATCTCAGCAGAAGCGTGCTTCTTCTTTCTCTGAAGATGTGAAGGCTAATTGCCCTTTAGATCATCAAAGAGGAAGGTGCTAGACGGTGAGTAGGTCAATGTCAACAATAGTATTTCCATGTGGACGTGATATCCTATCTCATGACTGCTGTTTCCTTTATTGTCCTCCTTGTTGACCAGTGGTGAGCTCACTGAAGGGCAGGTTAGCAAACACAATCCAGAAGGGTGGGGGTATCAGGCTCTCTGATTGTCTCACTTAATCCAAGGATCGAATTTCAAATATTTAGAGGCATGGATGGATAGAATATCTTTTATGCAAAGTTTCCTCAAATCCTGTTTCTTCCAACTGAACTTTCAATACAATTTGGACAGCAGAGATATAGCAGTAATCTGTTCTGGCAAGACCCAGAAGTGTAGATAACCTCACGCAGAGGGGAAAACTGAGAGCCTCCTATACAGTATAAGGAGTTCAAACAGACACAAGGCTTGAATAATCGTCACCTCTCATTTCATCCAAAGTGCCTCAGGCAGTGACCACAGGCAAAGTCTACATTATCCTATTGTTGTCAGTCAGCTCCAATAAATGAAGAAGTAAACCATCAAGATCCCAAAGTTCTATACATTGGGAGCACGGGCTGTGATTATCCTAGCCTGAAATGTTTTCAAAGCAGGTCTCTCTGGTTGCTCATAGAGACCATTAAAAAGAAAGTAACAAAGCACTAAAGAACATCAAAGTTTAAGTAATGTATGTCTCAATGGATTAGTGACCACACATCCCCTCAAATAATAGGATGGTTTGACTTGCTGGGTGTGATTACTACATGTAGACCCTTGAAACATTTGGGGATTAAATGAGATGCTCTTAGTGAACATATTTTGTAAAGTGCTATGAAAATTCCAGTTGTTATTATTATCAGAATCCCATCTGTATGATAATCAATAATGGCTCTGCTATGACACACAGGCTTGCCTGAGTGAAAAATGAGGCCCCAGAAATCATACAAGTGAGCCCTGACATCATGGGCTGCTATATAGTAATAATGAACAACACAATTGTCCACATGACTCTCAGAGTCTTCACTGAGATTCTCCAGTATGGAAACAGTGGCACCCACCTCGTCCACTGATGGGTAAAGGGCAAAGAGCTCGGCCTGCCTATTGGTCCTCCGGGCCTCCTCGTTCTGCTTCTCAAAGTCCTCGGCACTCACTTGCTGCAGGAGGTTTTCTAGCTGCTTGTCAGGCTGCAGGCTGCGGAGGTCAAAGTCACAGGCAGTGACGGGGCCTTTCCCAGACACGTCGCACAGCACGTTTAAGTGGCGGGGGCCTGCCTGTGAGAGAAAACAGTGGGTCCTTGTGAGAGAGACAGCAAGTCTAAAATGAGAACTGAAGAATCTTGGATGTCTCAAGACTGCTCCAATTTGGGACTACAGAATCTCAGCCAGGCCTCAAGTCTTCTGAAGAAACTGGGGATTTGACAAGAATGACATCTTAGCTTCCTGGCTGGACTATTCTAAAATTAAATGTCTTCTTCTCACCTGGAAGCAGGTAGTTACTCATCTTATGCAGACAAACCAGTCCTGAGGAAAGGACTAAAAACAGTACTACATTCCTATCGGTTGTTGGCTTGTTCTTTCCTGGGGCTGGGGGGACCAGCCTCTTAATGAACCATGCTCATGTCTCACACCAGAGCAAAACAGAGCTGGAGGAAGTTGTTAACAAAAAGGAGACTGGGCCAGGTGCAGTGGTTTATGCCTTTAATCCCAGTACTTGGGTAGACAAGGTGGGAGGATTGCTTGAGGCCAGAAGTTCAAGACTAGCCTGGGCAACAGAATGAGACTCAGTCTCTTAAAAAAAAAAAAAAAAAAAAAGCAAAACTTAGCCAGGCATGGTGGCGTGCACCTACGGTCTTAGCTACTTGGGAGGTTTAGGTAGGAAGACTGCTTGAACCCCGCCCAGGAGTTCAAGGCTGCAGTGAGGTATGATTACCTTTTTTTTTTTTTTTTTAAAGACCGAGTCTTGCTGCGACACCTAGGCTTGAGTGCAATGGCGCCATCTCAGCTCACTGCAACCTCCGCCTCCCAGGTTCAAGCAATTCTCCTGCATCAGCCTCCCTAGCAGATGGGACTACAGGCGTCCGCCACTACATCTGGCTATTTTTGTATTTTTAGTAGAGATAGGGTTTCACCATATTGTCCAGGCTGGTCTGAAATTCCTGACCTTAGGTGATCCGCCCCCATCAACCTCCCAAAGTGCTAGGATTACAGGGGTGAGCCACTGAGCCCGGCCCCATTTAAGTCTTTAATCCATTTTGGCTGCTATGTGATATGATCACAAGTGACATCCTCTCATGCTTTGCCATATTGTTTTGACAGAAGCAAGTCCCAGGTCCCACCCACAGTCAGGGATGAACATCACAAAGGAGTGAATGTCACAGGCCCAGATGATGAGACAACCATAGAATTTGTCTGCCATATTAATTTTCTGATAATAATTTAAAGTGCACATCTAGCTTCTGTAATAATGTACTATTTTTAAAATATCGGGCTCATGCCTGTAATCCCAGCACTTTGGGAGGCCGACGTGGGTGGATCACCTGAGGTCAGGAGTTCAAGATCAGCCTGGCCAATATGGTGAAACCCCATCGCTACTAAAAATACAAAACAATTAGCCGGGCATGGTGGCCAGTGCCTATAATCCCAGCTACTTGGGAGGCTGAGGCAGGAGAATTGCTTGAACCCGGGAGGCGGAGGTTGCAATGACCCAAGATTGTGCCACTGTACTCCAGCCTGGGAAACAAGAGCGAGACTCCGTCTCAAAAAATAAGTAAATAAATTATTGTATTAACTTTTTAAAACTGTAAAAATCAACAGAGAAAAAGATTACAAATGACCCTACAAGTTACCAATTTTTTTGTGAAAATTTTTTTTAAAGTTAGGCCAGTTCTAATTATTGTGCTTCTAAGCTTCTAAAGTTAAAGTGTATTTAATAAAGCTAATAGGAAAGATTGGATTTTTTTTTTTTTTTAGATGGAGTTTCACTTTTTTTGGCCAGGCTGGAGTGCAATGGCGCAATCTCAGCTCACTGCTGCCTCTGCCTCCCAGGTTCAAGTGATTCTTTTGCCTCAGCCTCCTGAGTAGCTGGGATTACAGGCACGCGCCACCACGCCTGGCTAATTTTGTATTTTTAGTAGAGACACGGTTTCACTATGTTGGCCAGGCTGGTCTTGAACTCCTGACTTCAAGTGATCCGCCTGCCTTGGCCTCCCAAAGTGCTGGGATTACAGGCATGAGCCACCACGCTCGGTCACGATGACTTCTTCTGCAATCCAGCCTGGGTGACAAAGTGAAACCCTGGCTCATTAATTAACTAATTCATTCATTCACAAATAAATAGATAGGAGACTGCACTGGGAAATAAAGAGACCCTGTCTTAATCTCCACTCAGAACTTGGTTTTTGAAACTGGAAAATAAGATGATTTGTGAGGAGCCTTCCAAATTAAATTGTGTATAAACACCAAAGCTGAATGTTATGCTTCCGAAGGTCGATGTGGGAGTGGGCAACACTTTTCTAAAGGAATTTGGTAACAGTTATTGGATGAAGCAACAACAACAAAAAGGACAAAATTTGCTATTCAAGCTGTGTCCACTTTTGGCTGCGGTGTGCTTTAAGAAAACAACCTTAAATCAGTCACAAAGTGGATGTTTTATTCCATTAGGAATGTCTTTGTAATTGGGAACTGCATGCCTTGAACCAAAGACTCAGCAAAAAATGTATAACTGTAATCAACTATATGTTGTAGGACTACAAATGGATTAATGGTAAATATCTATAAAATTTATGGCAAAATGTTATTCTCAAAATTCTACTAAATGGACATACTACTGGACAATTTCTCCACACTACACATTTTTTGTGACATCTACCTCATAAAAGTACTACTCTACTAGATCATAAATTTTCCCCAAACTGAATGTGCCAGAAATAATCAATATTAACACTTCGATTATTAATGCTTTTGTTTTTCTTAAAATTTTTAAGTTTAAGGAAAATGACTTTAATTTCCCAAATTTATTTAAAAGGACATCAAGATACATATAAGTAAAAAATCTAACATTACTCATCCCTTAATCTAGAAATTTCACTTCTAAGAATTTATCCATAGGGTATAACTGGCAAGTGTGCAAGAATGTGAGGGCAAGGGCATCTCTGAAACACTGTTCGTGATAGCAAAACAATAGAAGTAAACTAAATGCCCCCAAAAAGGAAGTATTAAGAGATTTTGGAACTTTCATAAAATAGAATGTTATGTAGCCATTAAAAGAAAGAACCTGGCCAGGTGCGGTGGCTCATGCCTGTAATCTCAGCACTTTGGGAGGCCAAGGCCAGGGGATCATGAGGTCAGGAGATCAAGACCATCCTGGCTAACATGGTGACACCCCGTCTCTACTAAAAATACAAAAAATTAGCCGGGTGTCATGGCACATGCCCGTAGTCCCAGCTACTCGGGAGGCTAAGGGAGGAGAATCGCTTGAACCTGGGAGGCAGGGGTTGCAGTGAGCCAAGATCGTGCCACTGCACTCCAGCCTGGGCGACAGAGCAAGACTCTGTCTCAAAAAAAGAAAGAACACGTATTAATTGGAAGAGAAAGATAATCACAGTATATTGCCAATATGAAAAAGGAAGTTTTGCAATATTATGCATAATATAATCTAATTTTTATAAAATCTACGTGTACCAAGGAATCTTATCATATACTTGTTTAAATTTTATAAATCTAGCTATGTGGCCTCACCATTCTACTCAATAAGAAGGTGCACAAGAATGAGAGTGGAATTGAAAACATTGCTGTCATCTTGCAGTCCGAGATTCTCTCCATGATGAGTATTATTCCAATATTTCAAAACAAACAAATTTTGTACAATTTGGCTCTTTAAAAAAATTTAATAGACACATAATAGTTGTACCTATTTATGGGATACAGTGTAATTAATATCTCAATACCTGTGTACAATGTGTAATGATCAAATCAGGGTAATTAGTGTACCCATTGCCTCAATTATCATTTCTTTGTGTTGGGAACATTCAAAATCCTTTCTTCTAGCTATTTGGGACCACAGAATAAATTATTATTAATTCTAGTCACCTTACAGTACTATCAAATACTAGAACTTATTCCTCCTATCTAGCTATAATTTTGTAACCGTTAACCAACCTCTCTATTCCCTTCTCTATCCATCCTTCCCAGCATCTAGTTACCACTATTCTACCCTCTACTTCTATGAGATCAACTTATTTATCTTCCACATATAAGTGAGATCATGCAGTATTAGTCTTACTGTGCTTGGCTTATTTCACTTATCCTCTAGACTCATCCATGTTGACGCAAATGAAAGGATTTCTTTTTTATGGCTGAATAGTATTCTATCGTGTATACATACCACATTTTCTTTATCCATTCTTCTGTTGATGGATACTTAGGTTGAGTCCACATCTTGGTTACTGTGAATAGTGCTGCAATAAACATGGGAGTGCAGATGTCTCTTTGATATACTGATATCCTTTCCTCTGGACATATATCTAGTAGTGAGACTGCTGGATCATATGATCAAGTTGGCTCTTAAACACAGACAGTGGGCCGGGTGCGGTGGCTCACACCTGTAATCCCAGCACTTTGGGAGGCCAAGGTGGGTGGATCACCTGAGGTCAGGAGTTCGAGATGAGCCTGACCAACATGGAGAAACCCCGTCTCTACTAAAAATACAAAATTGGCCAGGCGTGGTGGCGCATGTCTGTAATCCTGGCTACTCGGGAGGCTGAGGCAGAAGAATCGCTTGAACTTGGGAGGCGGAGGTTGTAGTGAGCCGAGATCATGCCATTGCACTCCAGCCTGGCAATAAGAGCAAAACTCCATCTCAAAAAACAAAACAAAACAAAACAAAAAAAACAACAAAAAACACAACACAGTGACTTGAGTTCTCTGCTAGTATGCTGCAGGAAAGCGTGTGCTTTGTGTGTATGCTGGTCTTCACCTATTGTTTCTGGGCTCCAAATTCACCCTTTTATGCTTTGTTCTTTGATGCTGGGTCAGCAAATCATCTTTCCGCTGTGTCTGCTGCTCTCTTTAGGTTCTGTCAATAGGGAGCGCTACAGGGTTACCGGATGGTTCAAGGAGGTCAAAGGGCCTGGCTCCTTCCTCTTGCTGTTCCTCTCACCTTCGTAGTGACAGCTGGTTCTAGCCTTCAGGTTCTTTTGGTACTTCCAGAATCACCCTTATCTTACCTCCTTGAAGGTACCAGCACCAGCCGGGCAATTTCTTCTCCTGTGAGGTGTAAGTCCAGGCTCCATGAGGTTTTTCCCTCTGAGATCTTGAGATAACACCACCGGCTGGGCAGTACCTTCTCAGGGATTTCAGTCCTTGCTCTCAGGATCCTCTTCTGAGCTTCTACGTTCTGACAACTCCAAGATCTTCCCCTAGACCTGTAGTCCTCAAATTGTGGTCCTGGGACCAGCAGCATCAGCATCATTTAGGAAATGCTAATTAAAAAGTATGAGGTTCACCCTCCAGACCTACTGAATCAGAAATTCCAGCAGACAGGGCCCAGCAACCTATATTTGAACAAACCCTCTGGGAGATTCTGATGAAGCTAAAGTGGAGAACCACTGCCGTATACCCCAGCCCCAGGGTGGTGTGCTGTTTTCCATAATGACGATTTTAGGATAGCCTCAATTTTTCCCTTTTGGTTCTCTCAGACCTCCAAAACCGGTTTAATCAATTCCCTGTGTTAAATTTCTTCTGTTGAAATACCTACCGTGGCTTCTGTCTGACTAACATTAAGAGGAACAATTTAATTGGTCAGCATGTAGCGTGAAAATGGAATTTAGTCAAAATTACTGATGAAAAATTCCTTAAATCTCCCATAGAGCAGAGCATCCAGGTATTCTATCCCTCAGTAAGCCTGTCATATTTAGCGCTGGAAATGATGGCTGATTCTACTGTGAAGCTCCAAGTAAGTAGTGGGCTTTGCTTTAGGGGGACCACCTTGTCTGAAAAATTAGTATTATTTAAAAACCTCAAATCATTTCCAGCATGGTGAGATTCCTGTATTATGAAGACACATGGAAGTTGAAAACTATATTAGTTTACAAGAAGTTCTGTGCAAACTTGAACAAATTTTTTCTTCTCAATTTTATTTTTCTCATCTATAAAATGGGCAGGTTGGACAGCTCACTAGTGTTAAACACATTCACACTGCAGTATAACCATCACCAGCATCCATCTCCATAATGCTGTTCATCTTGGAATGCCGAAACTCTACCCATTAAACAATAACTTCCTACTCCTCCCTCCCTGAGCCCCTGGCGACCACATTTTGTTTATCCATTCATTATGGATGGATACTTGGGCTGCTTCTACCTTTTGGCTGCTGTGAATAATGCTGCTGTGAACATAGGTGTATAGAGCTTAACTTTTGGAAACATGAAATTTATTTGGCTATTGTTCTTTGGCCGTTTTATGCAAATGAAGGCTTGCTTTCTTTCTGTCTTCTATTTGTTAGAGTGTTTGCTGGAGTTCTTCAAATGACCCCAGGCATTTAAAAAATTAGTTACAGAATAGTGTTAAAAGTTCATTTCACAATATGTACACTTTAACTTGAATTTTAAACTGTAATTACTTTGTAAGAATAATGACAACTGGCCAGGCGTGGTGGCTCACGCCTGTAATCCCAGCACTTTGGGAGGCCAAGGCGGGCAGATCACAAGGTCAGGAGATCAAGACCATCCTGACTAACACGGTGAAACCCCGTCTCTACTAAAAATACAAAAAGAAATGAGCTGGGAGTGGTGGTGGGCGCCTGTAGTCCCAGCTACTTGGGAGGCTGAGGCAGGAGAATGGCGTGAACCCGGGAGGCGGAACTTGCAGTGAGCCAAGATCGTGCCACTGCACTCCAGCCTGGGCGACAGAACAAGACTCTGTCTCAACAAAAAAAAAAAAAAAAAAAAAAAAGAATAATGACAATAACAATAACAGTGACCAGCATTTACTAGGCACTAAGTGTACTTGGCATTATTCTAATTCTTTATGGATATTAACTCATTTAATACTCAAATAACCTCATGAGTTAGTATTACCATCCTTGTTTCCCAGGGGAGGAAACTGAAGCCCAATAAGTTTAATTATCCTGCTTGAAGTTAGAGAGTTAGTACATGGTAGAATCACTAGGAGAATGCAGGTATTCTGGCCTCAGCATAGAGCTTTTCATTACTCTGTAGTTTGCCTTAGGGGCACCAACAGTCTCCGCAGGAATTGTCGTAGCGATGGGCCCAAGGTGTCTCTGTCCCCCAGTTAGAGCTTTTCCACTTTTTTCTATTTTAATCATTGGGTTTCTGGGTTTTCATTTGAACACCAATTTCTATAGCTACAAATAAGTTTGAAAAAAAAAATCACTGACTCAGGTGGTAAAGTTCCTCCTACTCAAACTTTCTATGAGTCTATCGTTTATTCTAGTTTGTAAAATTGACAGCATGCCCTGGGCAGAAGAGCCCAGTAACCTGGTAACCATGTTTGTTGATAGGAAATACCTGAGCAGCGGGTTCACTGCACTCCAAGGTTTCCGACTCAAACGTCTGTTTCGGAAGCGTCTTGTGAAAATCTTTCCGAGATCCAGTCTTTTTAAAGCCACAGATTTCTGGACTTCCTTGGTTTCTTTTATGGTTGATATTTAATTTGGAGAGAGAAGGAGGGAGAGAGAGCGGCAAACCATTAGATTAAAAATAAAAGTAATGGCTTAAGTGTAGACATGGTGCTGAGAGAGCTTTCAAAGAGGGAACAAATTACAATCCCTCACATTTAATTATACTCCAGGCCTAATACAAGGCTCTGTTGTAATGAGATACAAATTTACCCCCTGGCTGGCTCATTATTAAAGGGAGGCATGGCCTGGGAAAATGCCACTTCAGAGGTGCGGTCATTTCAGCTGTGGGGCATTTGGCTCCGAGCTGAAGCTAAACTATGACCCTAGTGTAAGTGGCTGGAATAAATCTAGCAATGTGCAGAAGCCACAAATAGAGATCGTTTGAAGATAAAAATAGAGAAAACCATTTAATCTTCACATCAATGTTCTTAATAATGAATAAAGCCGGCGGGACATGGTTAAGAAAAAATAAAAATAAATGATTTATCTTTGCAAACATCCTCAATCTCCACTCTATGAACTCTGTTAAAATTGTGTTGAATAATATATAGCTATAGAAAGAGTTTAAAACAGAATGTCTAGGTCTGTCACTGAAGAAATGAGACAGACCATCATAAGAAAGGTAAAAGATATAAGTTGTCAAGTGATGACTAGAGAAACCAACATGTGTATTTCCCATTTTTATGACTCAAAGGCATCTTTGGAAAACATGCTGCAAAGTCAAGTGCACAAACACGCCATTTTTATTTTTATTGAGGATACGGGATATCTTATCTTTTATTTTTTTCCAACTTTTATTTTAGGTTCAAGGGATACATGTGCAAATTCATTACATGGGTAAATTGCATGTCACTTAGGTTTGATGTATGAATGATACTGACGTCACTCACATAGTGACCATAGTACTCAATAGGCAGTTTTTCAACCCGCACCTGCTTCCATCCTCCCTTCTCTAGTAGTCCCTGGTGTCTACTGTTTTATCTTTATGCCCATGTTTACCCGATGTTTAGCTCCTGCTTATAAATAAGAACATGTGGTATTTGGTTTTCTGTTCCTGTGTTAATTCGTTTAGGATAATGGCCTCCAGCTGCATCCATGTTGCTGCAAAAAAAACCCCATGATTTTGTTGTTTGTTATGGCTGTGTAGTATTTCATGGTGTATATGTACCAAATTTTCTTTATCTAGTCCACTGTTGATGGGCATCTAGGTTGATTCCATGTCTTTGCTATTGTGAATTGTGCTGTGAGGAACATACGAGTGCATGTGTCGTTTTTGTAGAACAATTTATTTTCCTTTGGGTATAGACCCAGTAGTGGGATTGCTGGGTTGAATGGTAGTTCTGTTTTAAGTTCTTTCAGAAATCTTCACACTGCATTCCATAGTGACTGAACTAATTTCCAACATGTTAATTTTTGCCTTTTTTTTTTTTTTTTTGAGACAGGGTCTCGTTCTGCTACCCAGGATGGAGTGCAGTGGTGTGATTATAGCTCACTGCAGCCTTGAATTCCTAGGCTCAAGCAATCTTCCCACCTCAGCCTCCCAGTAGGTGAGAGTATAGGTACACGCCATCATATCCAGTTAATTTTCTTTTTCTTTTTCTTTTTTTTTTTTTCCATTTATTTTGATGTTTTGTAGAGACACAGTCTTGCTACATTGCACAGGCTGGTCTCAACCTCCTGGCTTCAAACAATCCTCCTGCCTCAGCCTCCCAAAATGCTGGGATTACAAGCATAAGCCACACGCCTAGTCTATTTTTTGACTTTTCAATAACAGGCATTCTGACTGCTGTAAGTTGGTATCACATTGTGGTTTTGATTTGTATTTATCTAATGATTAGTGATGTTGAGCATTTTTTCATATATTTTTTGGCCACATGTATGTCTTCTTTTGAGAAGTATCTGTTCATGTCCTTTGCCCATTTTTAAATGGGGTTGTTTTTTGCATGTTGAATTATCTAAGTTCCTTATAGATTCTGGATATCAGACATTCTTCAGATTTACGGTTTGCAGATATTTTTTCCTATTCAGTTGGCTATCAGTTTACTCTGTTGATAGTTTCTTCTGCTGTGCAGAAGCTCTTTAGTTTAATTAAGTCCCACTTGTCAATTTTTGTTTTTGTTACAATTGCTTTTGGGGACTTATTCATAAATTCTTTACCAAGGCCAATGGCCAGAATAGTATTTCCCAGTTTTTTTCTCTAGGGTTTTTGTAATTTTAGGTCTTACATTTAAGTCCTTAATCCATCCTGAGTTAATGTTTGTATATGATTAAAGGGAGGGGTCCAGTTTGAATCTTCTGTATATGGCTAGCCAGTTACTCCAGCACCATTTATTGAATAGGGAGACCTTTCCTCATGGCTTGTTATTGTCAACTTCGTCAAAGATCAGACGGCTGTAGGCGTGCAGCTTTATTTCTGGTTCTTTATCTTGTTCTATTGGTCTACGTGTCTGTTTTTGTACCTGGACTATGCTGTATTGGTCACTGTAGCCTTGTAGTATAGTATGAAGTCACACAGTGTGATGCCACCGGCTTTGTTCTTTTTGCTTAAGATTGCTTTGGCTATTCAGGTTTTTTGGTTCCATATGAATTTTGGAATAGGTTTTTTTTTTAATTCTGTGAAAAAATGATGTTGCTAATTAAGATAGGAATAGCAGTGAATCTAAAAATCTCTTTGGGCACTATGGCTGTTTTAATAATATTGATTCTTCCTATCCACGAGCATGGAATATTTGTCCATTTGTTTGTGTCACCTCTGATCTCTTTCAGTGTGTTTCATAATTCTCATTGTAGAGATCTTTCACCTCCTTGATTAGCTGTATTCCTAACAATATACTGAACCAGTGATGTTTCTTGAAAAATCCAATTTTAGGGGGAAAAATTACCAAAGAATTTATCTAACATTAATTTATCCTAACATTGAAACAAACAGTTAATTAAAATTCAAATTTCCCACATTAGTATTTGCCCTTTGCCTTTTTTTTTTCTTTAAGGACCTGTACATTTTAAAGGGTATTGATGTCAAAGGTTTAGTATGACATGACACGAAGGTTTACAAGGAGACTTTTTTGGGCCACAGAAATAAAAAATTAGCTGTATTCAAAAGAATAAAATAAATGGAATTGCATTCTTGATTTGGCTCTCAACTTAGACATTATTGGTGTGTGGAAATGTTATTGACTTTTGTACATTGATTTTGTATCCTGAAACTTTACTGAAGTTGTTTATCAGTTCTAGGAGCCTTTTAGCAGGGTCTGCAGTGTTTTCTGGGTACAGAATTTTATTGCCTGCACTGTGACAGAGCTAGTTTGACTTCCTCTCTTCCTGTTGGGATGTCTTTTATTTCTTTTTCTTGCCTGATTTCTCTGGCTAGCACTTCCAGCACCATGTTGATATAAGTAGTGAGAGCAGGCATCCTTGTTTTGTTCCAGTTCTCAAGAGGAATGCTTCCAGCTTTTGCCCACTCAGTATGATGTTGGCTGTGGATAGTTGAATAATAGATGGCTCTTATTATTTTGAGGTATGTTCTTTCAATGCCTAATTTGTTGAGGGTTTTTAACATGAAGGGATGTTGAATTTTGTTAAAAGCCTTTTCTGTGTCTATTGAGATTATCCTGTGGTTTTTGTTTTTAATTCTGTTTATGTGATGAGTCTCATTTATTGATTTGTGTATGGTGAACCAACCTCGCATCCCAGGAATAAAGCCTACTTGATTGTGATGAATTAACTTTTCAATGTGCTGCTGGATTTGGTTTGTAGTATTTTGTTGAGGATTTTTGTGTCGATATTCATCAGGGATATTGGCCTGAAGTTTTCTTTTCTGCTGTGTCTCTCCCAGGTTTTGGTATCAGAATGATGCTGGCTTTGCAGAATGAGTTAGAGAGGAGTCCTTCCTCCTTGAATTTTTGAAATAATTTCAGTAGGATTGGTACTAGCTCTTCTTTGTATGTCTGGTATAATTTGGCTGTGAATCTATCTGATTAAGGGCTTTTTGGGGTGGGTTTTGTATTACTGATTCAATTTCAGAACTCATTATTGGTCTGTTCAAGATTTCAATTTCTTCCTGCTTCAATTTTAGGGGGCTTGTGTGTTTCCAGGAATCTATCCATTTCTTCTACGTTTTCTAGTTTGTGTGCATAGGGGTATTTATAACAGTCTCTGAGGATTTTTTATATTTCTGAGGCATCAGTTGTAGTGTCATTTTTGTCATTTCTGATTGTGCTTATTTGGATCGATCTTCTCTCTTGTTTTCTTTATTAATCTAGTTAGTGGTCTAACAACCTTGTTTTTTTTTTTGAATAACAAACTTTTGGTTTCATTGATCTTCTGTATGGATTTTCACGTTTTAATTTTTTTCAGCTCTGATTTTGGTTATTTCTTTTCTTCTGCTGGCTTTGGAGTTGGTTTGCTATTGTTTTTCTAGTTCCTCCAGGTCACACACCATTTTGTTTGATTTCCTGAACTATAGAAAAACCACTAAGCTGGTAAAGGGACATGAGGTGATATTGGAAGGTATTAGGTAGATCAAATGCCAGATAGATAAAGTAAGAAATGTAAGAGAGCTACTAGCGATTATACAAATACAAAGTTTATAACTCTGGCACAGAGAGCAGGTATTTGACCAATTTTAGTTGACTGAATTAATTAAAGAATAAGATGTCCCAGTAATGTCTGTAGGAAGAACAGGACACTCTCCCTGGATTTTATTGTGTTCTGAAGACAAACAATTTGTTTTGAGCCAAAAAAAAAAAAAAAAAACAAGAATTAGCCTAGAAAAGAGATAAGACTAGCTTGCTGACTAATTCAAGTCAAGGCTTACCACAATGGGCCATCTTTTTTTTTTTTTTTTTTTTTTTTGAGACGGAGTCTCACTCTGTCGCCCAGGCTGGAGTGCAGTGGCACGATCTCCGCTCACTGCAAGCTCTGCCTTCCGGGTTCACACTATTCTCCTGCCTCAGTCTCCTGAGTAGCTGGGACTACAGGTGCCCACCACCACACCCAGCTAATTTTTTTGTATTTTTAGTAGAGACGGGGTTTCACCGTGTTAGCCAGGATGGTCTTGATCTCCTGACCTTGTGATCTGCCTGCCTTGGCCTCCCAAAGTGCTGGGATTACAGATGTGAGCCACCGTGCCCGGCCATAATGGGCCATCTTTAGCGTCCCCTGGCCACTTGAATTTCTCTGACCCAAACCTATATTGCTAGGGCTGGGTGAAAAGCAGGCTAAATTGGGGAAATGAAAAAAAAAATAAACAAGGTGAACTCTGAATAAGGAAATAAGACTAAACATTCAAAAACGATTTCAAGGAAAATGTACAGGCTGGGTGCAGTGGCTCACACCTGTAATCCCAGCACTCTGGGAGGCCAAGGCGGGAGGACCACTTGAGCCCAGGAGTTTGAGACCAGCCTGGGTGACATGGTGAAACCGCATCTCTACAAAAAACACAAAAAATTAGCCGAGTATGGTGCCACCTGCCTGTAGTCTCAGCTACTTGGGAGGCTGAGATGGGAGGATTGCTGGATTGTCCATTAACAGTTATTTGAGAGAAATTCTCACACGGATTTCATAAACCTGCTAGTTTCTTAACAGTCACTCTCACAAATATAAATGTAGGCAACAACATATCTGTGTGTGCTGACTGGGTAAACTTTCCTAGTACATAAAGTGACTGTTTTGGACTCTCCCTAAGGGCTCAAAGGAAAAAAAAATCTGTGTGATCTAACATCCTTGCTGGGGGTCAGGGGACAAAAACCAACTCAAAGTAGTGACAAATATATGCAAATATTAAGTTATCCCCTAAAATTATGCTACCCCAAATAACAATATACTGAACCAGTGATGTTTCTTGAAAAATCCAATTTTAGGGGGAAAAATTACCAAAGAATTTATCTAACATTAATTTATCCTAACATTGAAACAAACAATTAAAATTCAAATTTCCCACATTAGTATTTGCCCTTTGCCTTTTTTTTTTTTTTAAGGACCTGTACATTTTAAAGGGTATTGATGTCAAAGGTTTAGTATGACATGACACAAAGGTTTACAAGGAGACTTTTTTGGGCCACAGAAATAAAAATTAGGAAGCAGCTACCTAAAGACCTTTTGTGTGTGAAGCTTAGCAACCAGAACTATATCAGCTTTAGCATTACTTTTTGTGTTATAATAAAATGCAGCTATTTCCAAGAGTGTTTACTTACAAGGGAACATCTCTCTCTCCCTGACACACACACACACACACACACACACTTACAGATGTGTGCTTGTTTCCATTATCCTCAAGTTATTTCTCTCTGTGCCTCTGTTTCTTCGTAGGGTAAAGCATGAACATGAGGTGAATTCTAAGATATTTTCCCGAGCTTTAATATTTTATGATAAAAAGTTCATGCACTGTATCTGAAAAAATCAAAATCAATTCTTTTTTCTGTTTGTTTTTGTTTTTGGAGACAGAGTCTGGCTCCTTCACCCAAGCTGGAGTACAGCGGCATGATCTTGGCTTACTGCAACCTCCGCCTCCCAAGTTCAAGCAATTCTCCTGTCTCAGCCTCTTAAGTAGCTGGGATCACAGGCATGCGCCACCGTACCCAGCTAATTTTTGTATTTTTAGTAGAGACGGGGTTTTGCCATGTTGGCCAGGCTGGTCTCGAACTCCTGACCTCAGGTGATCCACCCGCCTCTGCCTCCCAAAGTGCTGCGATTACAGGCATGAGCTACCCCACCCAGCCCTAAAATCAAATTTTCTCTTCAAAAGATGCTTAACTTTTGAGACCATCAAATTTATTTGGCTATTGTTCTTTGGCTATTGTACACAAATGATGCTTGCTTTCTTTTCTGTCTTCCATTTTGTTAGAGTGTTTGTGGGAGCTTTCCACATGGACCCCACAGTCAATGACAAATAAGCATTAACAAATTAGTTACACAATAGTGTTAAAAGTTCAGTTCACAATATGTACACTTTAAGCCTTCAGGGTTTTTGCTATGGAAAGCATTAAGACTAGCATCTTCTATGACTGTGTGTTTGAAACCAGAGCAAACTTTCCCTCTCTTCCTCATACTAGGTTTAACATCTACTTCCCCATTTAAAAATCTCAGAAAGTCTCAAAGCTCCCTGACAGCAGCAAGGGTGAACCTGGCTGGGGAGGAGAGGACAAGGGTTGGCAAACATGTAAAGATGACTCATTCCAGAAGTGCTGGCCACAGAAGGAACCATCACTGGGTAGGCAGTGAGACTGCTGGCTCACTGCCACTGGCTACAAGAGAGTCCCAGCCTCATTACCCCACCCTGGCAATGGAATCAAATAAAGCCAAGTTCCTGTTGCACCTAGATGCAGACAGGAGAAAAATGGGGAAGTAGGCCAATGGCTAGAAAAATGATTCTCATGAAATGAACTCGACCTATTGCTTCCCAGGAGATCTGCATTCCTTTTCTTAAAACACTATTCTAACACATTTGAGACAATCCAAAGACCAAGCACGTTTTGAGAGCATTCTTTAAAGACAGTGTGGTGCAGCAGGCAGAATCCAGGCTCTAGAGTCAGAAGGAACTGGGTGCAGATGCTGGCTCCTTAATGTACCAAGAGACCTTGGGCAAGTGCCTTAGTCTCTCTGAGTCACAGTTTCCTCAAGTATGAAATAGGGGGAAATGTTGCTCATTTTGAGGACCTATTGTGAGGATTAGAAAATAATATGTGTTCCTCATCTTCTTTTTCCTCTTCCCTACCCTCTCTTTCCTTTCACATCTTCTTTCTCCTTTCCCTTCTCTCCCTTCCTGTACAATTTGGTGCTAAAATCATAAGGTGCATCAGAACAAGGCAGCCCTCCATGCCTTGGGGTAGGGAGTAGCCGAGGAGGTCCAGAATAGGAAGTTGAAGCCCAAACATGGTGAGGATGCATCCATTTAAGATGGACTGCCTGACATGGAAAATCAGAACCCATATGGTGTGAGGAGGGCATCCAAGCTGAACCAGGCTGGTGTGTGTTAACAGAGCCTGGAGAGTCTTAGTGGGTTTGGATTTGTGGGGAGGGAGTCTATGCACAACAGGTCAAGAGTGGCTCTGTGACATCCACAGCTGGATTGCTCTTTGTTACCACATAGGCTGATGAGCCGGGCGTGCTTTTCATACTTTTAGAAAGCAAATAGCTAAGCACCTTGACAGCTAGCACAACAAATGCATGTCATAATAAGCAATTATTGATCAGGGAGACATTTTTATGGTGTTTTGGGAGTAACTGAATTATATGCACTGATGTGTTTGAATTTTAATTGTTTACCACTTCACTGGGAGTAAAACATGGAGTAATAAAACAGATGATATCCCATTCCTTGATATCTCAGCTCTCCTTGAGCTCAACCTTCCTTCAGAATTACCTTAATCACCCCAGATGAAAAACAAAGTCTAAAGGCTTTTATGATGCTGCCCATAACACTCATGAAATGTTTCACTGTCTCTGCGGCAAGAATAAATATAGTATGTAAACAAGTTTAATTACTTAAGAGTTCAGCTCTCCACCAAGCATCAAAAACATTCTGAAGTTTATCCCTTTTTGGTTCATTTAGAGAAAATGACAGAAGAAATAAAGCTTAAAATCGTTAATATCACCCAAAGGATGTCATCAAATATTAATCCACACAACGTTATCAAAATATGCAGATAAAAGGTGGGACAAACAAGCAAACATGGCGCCATGCTAATCAGTAAACCAGTAATCATTTTCAAAAGTCACGGGGAGAAAAGTACTATTGTTTTTAGAACAAGGACACCAAATTTGGTGCTGTAGACATGAATGATAGAATGGAAATTGTTTAATAAATCTTCCAGTCTAAGTAACACAAACATTTCAAGTAAGAAAATACATTTCCTTCAATGTACTGGAGATCATGTATTTTACATTTTTATGTAACTTAATCTTTCTCTGTTAGGTTTAAAAGGAAATCTAAAAATTTCCTCTATTGTTCATGGGCAGCATTATTTGTATGATTTAAATGTCTCAATTATAGTACTTGAGTGGCAAATGCCCTATAGAATGATGAGGGTGGGAGGGAACACAAGTGGCCATTACTCTACTCCTCTGCCCCCTAAGTGGGATTCAAAACCATTACCACAGCTAGCAAGGACATAAAAGCCTATCTCTAGATATTATGGAGAAATGTAATATCAGCAGGAGATAATTGAGAAATAAAGGAGCTAACTAAATCAGTGTTTGACTGCATGGTTCTGGATAACAACGGCATGTCCTTATAAGGCAAAGTGGCTTCATTAAGTATGGTCCTCCAGAGGAAGGCAGGTCCCCCCCTCCATGGTGCATTCAATATATGGGAGAGAATTTTGTGTTCATTCCTTTCACATGCTAATATAAGTACGTTTTCTGATATGTACTACTTAATAAATATAATAGCTAATATTTATTGAATTATTATTATATATGCTACCAAAGTATTTCACTTGGAGGGAATATTTGGGATAAATGGAATTGATTTCTTCTAATGTAATGGTCCAAGGCAGATTTTACATCATGGGCACTACAGTCCCAGCACCACGCAAAGGGCACTCCCATGTCCTTTTGTAGTCAGCCCCCTTCCCCACTCCCAGACCCTGGTAACCATGGACCTGTTTTCCATCCCTGTAGCTTTATCTTTTCCAGAATGTCAGATACATGGAATCATGCAGTTATCTTTTTTGTCTGGGTTCTTCTTCTTTTTTTTTTTTTAAGACAGAATCTCACTTTGTTGCCCAGGCTGGAGTACAATGGCATGATCTCAGCTCACTGCAACCTCTGCCTTCCAGGTTCAAGCGATTCTCCTGCTTCAGCCTCCTGAGTAACTGGGACTACAGGCACGTGCCACCACGCCCAGCTAATTTTTGTAGTTTTAGTAGAGATGGGGTTTCACCATGTTGGTCAGGCTGGTCTGGAACTCCTGACCTCAAGTGATCCACCTGCCTCAGCCTCCCAAAGTGCTGGGATTACAGGCATGAGCCACCATGCCCGGCCTTTGTCTGGCTTCTTTCACTTAGCATACTGTATCTGAGATTCATCCATGTTGTTGTATATATCAATTGTTTGTTCCATTTCACTGCTGAGTAATATTCCATTGTATGGATTTACCAGAGTTTGTTTATCTACTACCCAACTGAGTACAATCTGGGTTTTGTTCCAGTTTTTGGCAATTACAAATAAAACTGCTATGCAGTCTTGGCAATTACAAATAAAACTGCTAAACTGCTATATTTGCACATAGGTTTAATGTAAATACTCAAGAGTGGGACTTACGGTTGTATGGTTAAGTGCATGTTTAACTGGGATTTTAGAACACATAAGGAAAGGAAACTTGGTGATAGGAAACTGTATTCAGAAAGTAGGTGTAATAGCTTCCAGATTAAAATAATAACTAAAAGAAGACTGGAGGGATTGAAATTTTATTTTAATAAATAATACCCAGCTCTGGCAAGAATATGGGAACACGCCAGTTTCATGCCCAGTTGGTAATGGAATGAAATAGCACGACTTTTCTGGAGAAGAATTTGGCAGCACCTATCAGAGCATACCATGTGCACTGGCTTCATTTCTACCCTCAGAAATATTCACACACATGTGTAGGGGCAAATGTGCAGATATGTTTGTTTCAGTATTATTTGCAATTATGAAAAATAGAGACAACCAAAATGGTCATTTAGTTTCAAAAACTTATGACACATTCCTTCACCCTTTGAATACTAGGCAGCATTTCAGTAGAATGGGATATAGCTCTGACATGGACAGTTATTTTAAAGAAATGTTTGTAATATATAAATACATACATTAATACATATATCTTTATGTGAAAAATATAAATAGACAAATATTTTTTGTGAGGGTATGAAAAGATCTGGAAGCTACACAGCTGGGCTTTACGCAGTGAAGAGTGAGTTAAGGGAAGGGTAGGACACTGGTAAGTAGTGAGGCATGAGATTTGCCTTTTCCTTAATGCACCTCCATATTACTTGATTTCTTTCAAAAAAATCATACATTATTTGGCACATAACCAATTAAAGGAGAGCTAAATAATCAATCACTAATTAACAAATGGCCAGCAACCCCTATTGCATCCTCCTCCGACTTTCTAGTAAACCACTTACGAAGACACAGAAAAACTGGAAACTCATCCAAATGAAGAGATAACTTAATGCCTGAATCTGGACAGAACCTCTGTGGATCAGATGGAGCTGGAAAGAGAAGGATGTACCAAACTTTGTCTCCCCAAAGGGGAACTCACTGAATAAAGATAAGAAGGTGTTGCACACCTTCCTGCCCACGAGTCCCTGGTCAGTGTCTATACAGAAATCTGAATTCTCCTTCTTCATAATAGTGGCTTATCTATGAAAGCATCATAGCTTCCAGCTGGTTTCATTTATATGAATCACCACCTTCTCCTTGTCCTTCTCCTTCTACCATCATTCTAAAACAATACAGATACAACTCACAGAAAACAACAAGCTAAAAATGTACTGTGTGAGGTTGGGAGATGAAGGGCATCTGGCAATAATAGTGTGCTGGATTCTCCCCACAGATAAAATACGACAGATGCACATAGAGACAGAATGATCCCTGGGAGGAGTGTGTGCTAGGAATTTTAGTTTTCATGGGCAGAGTGTTGGATTCAGAGTGCAAGAGAATGAGGCAGAGGGATAGAAAGAGATGCAACTTTTCTACAAGAAAGCTTGCCAGAAACTGACAATGAGTTCTGAAGTTGTCCACTTCTCCCTGTCCACTAGGTGACCGTTAAGAAGGGAACTGCTCCATTACACAGGGGTGCAGAGAACTGGGCCAATGGTAATCCCATCCCTAGAATGTTGCCTAACATAAAATTAAAACAGACATTTCTTTCTTTTTTAGGGGAACAAGATGCAAAAACTTGCATATAATAAATATATGGGTAACCACTGCTTCTGTAGAAAAGATAAAAACAAATGGAGACACATAAGGGAACAGAAGCAACAGTCAAGTGGCTAATGATCTGGATTAATGCTTTAATCCCATACTCTTAGAAAATAATAATAAGTTTATGAATCAAATTTTAAGCATGATGCCAAAATTAAATATAAGGAAAAATATTAATATAGATTTAATGACATAAATAATTCTGAATGTTGAAAATTAAAAACAACTTTAAAAGACAAAAGGCATACTGGGGAAGACATTTTTAATACATGATAGACAAGGGTTAATATCTTTAACAAATAAAGTGCTTATAAAAATAAATCAGACTAGACAAATACATTAATAGGGATGCACAAATTTCATGAATAAGCAGAGCACCAGGAAAAATAAAAAATGGCCAAGAAATATATAGAAGATGCCTAATCTAATGGTAAAAGAAAATGAAAATAAAAGAACCTTTTATCAAATAAAATTGGAAATGTTGATAAATTATAACATCTAATATTCTTGAGGATTCATGCATGTAGGGTCAATAATCTTTTTTTTTTTTTTTTTTTTTTTTTGAGACTGAGTTTCACTCTTGTTGCCCAGGCTGGAGTGCAATGGTGCGATCTTGGCTCACCACAACCTCTGCCTCCCAGTTTAGCTATTTTTAGAGGATCAAGTGATTCTCCTGCCTCAGCCTCCCAAGTAGCTGGGATTACAGACATGCACCACCATGCCCGGTTAATTTTGTATTTTTAGTAGAGACGGGGTTTCTCCATGTTGGTCAGGCTGGTCTCAAACTCCCAACCTCAGGTGATCCACCCGTCTTGGCCTCCCAAAGTGCTGGGATTACAGGCATGAGCCACCGTGCCCGGCCTTTTTTTTTTTTTTTTTTTTGAGATAGGGTCTTCCTCTGGTGCCTGGGCTGGTGTGCAGTGGTGCAATCATCACTCACTACAGCCTTGACCTCCTGGGCTCAAGTGATCCTCCTGCCTCAGCCTCCCGAGTAGCTAGGACTACAGGTGCATGTCATCATACCCAGTTAATTTTTTTAAAAAATTTTTTAGAGGTGGGGTCTCTGTATATTGCCTAGGCTGATCTTGAACTCCTGGGTTCAAGTGATCCTCCTACCTCAACCTCCCAAAGTGCTGAGTAAGATTATAAATGTGAGCCACTGCGCCCAGCATAATGTTTGATCTAGTATTCCAAATCTTTAAATTTGTGCATATCCTTTGACATAGAAATTCCTCTTGTAGGAATTAATTCCAAAGAAAAAAATCATAAATATGTACAAATTTTTAGTGAGAAGGATGTTTTTGCATTTTAAGCACAACACTGAAAAGTAAGGAATCACCTAAATATTAAAATTGGTTAAATAAATTTTGGTATAAATATATTATGCAATCATCAATCATTGTACTGAGGAAGCATATTTAATAGCAAAGGAAGAGAATCACTCTTTACTGTGAAAACTGAAAATGCATGTTACAAAAATGATATTATAATCTTATTTAGTTTTCATACAAACATATACCAAAAAAACCCAACACTATTCAAAGGACAGACATCAAATGTTCATGATGATTATCTGTCTAGAGTGAAACTGAGTGATTTGTGTTTCATAATTATTTCTAAAATTTCAACGAGTATTCCAAAAAGAGTCATTTTTTTCTCTTACATTTGTGGAAGATCAAGAAAAATCACTACTCCAAGAAGCTTGCATTGCCATGAGAAATGAAAAAGTGGACAAGCCCGAAATAGAAAATAAATCTGAAAACCAAATGTATCAAAATTGACCTTTCTATTTGTTCCTTCTCAGATTTTTTTTAGATCTTTAATGTCCAGAAAGTACCTCTAATGATAGCATTTAAAAACTTGAGAACAACTTGTTCTGAAATCTTTTATTTATTATCAGCAAACCATAATTTTATCTGACTGCCCAGCAAACTTTGTTTTCCATTCATATTAGAACAGATGATGGATTGGCATCTAACTTTCTCTTAATAACTTTTAATAATGAATGCTTTCTCTTTTTCTGCTGCTGAAAATGTATGCATATTGACATTACTCCAGAAAACCTCAGCACAAACTCAATGGCACCCTTCCAGGAGCTAGATAAAACCCAATCCTCAAAGTCTTTCATCATTTACCCCATAGAATAGTAATTCTTACTGAGGTATAGGAGGAGTGAGGCTATCAGAATTTTAAACTACTAATGTCTTGTCAAAGGTTCTGTGATGTGTCTCTAGTGGGGTGTGCCCTAATCTGTAGACAGTCCACATCTCACTCCCCAACATGTACACCCATGCAGGCTGAGAATTTCAATGTGCACAGATGTTTCTCATGAGAGAGTGCTGTCCAGGTCCATGGCATGGAGAGAAAAAGCTCAGAACAATGTCACAGAAGGTTTGATTAATCCAGGAGAGAAAGATCCCTTTCTGGAAGGCCAGCAGGTAATTTATTTCTTGGTCATAAACTCGAACGCCACCTCTGAATCTGAGGCCAGGTTTCAATTCACTTAATTTTTTCCCCCTAGGAATTCATCAAAATTAGAAGACAACAAAAAGGTTCTATTCCAGGTGCCCAAACTTCTGGCTTCCCTGGGCCATACTGGAAGAAGAATTATCTCAGGCCAAATATAAAATACACTAACACTAACAATAGCCAATGAGCTTAAAAAAATAGCAAAAAAAAAACCTCATAATGTTTTAAGACAGTTTATGAATTTGTGTTGGGCCACTTTCAAAGCCATCCTGGGCTCCATGTTGCCCACGGGCTAGGGGTTGGGCAAGCTTGCAGTCTATTCTTTATGTTTAAAATAGAACTTTATTTCTCAGTAAGTTAATGGATAAATAAACAATGGTACAGCCATGCAATGAAAGATTATTCAGCAATAAAAAAAATGAGCTATCAAGCCACAAAAAGACATTGAAGAACAAGGTGGAATTATGGAGACAGTAAAAAAGGAAAGTGGTTGCCAGGGAGGGAGGATGAACAGGTGGACCACAGAGGATTTTTAGGGCAGTGAAACAATTCTGTATGATACTGTAAAGGCATATACATGTCATTACACATTTGTCAAAACCCACAGAATATACAACACAAAAAGTAAACATTAATGTAAACTATGGACTTTAGTTAATAACAACATATCCATATTGGCTCAGCTACTGTAACAAATGTACCACACTAAAGTGAGATGTCCATAATAGAGGGAACTGTGTGTGTGATATGGAGTGGGGATAAGGAAGGCATACATGAGAACTCTATTTGCCATGCAATTTTTCTGTAAACCTAGAACTGTTCAAAGTATTAAGAAATATTTAAAAACTAACAATATAAAATTAATATTTATATACAAAAAGCGGAAAAAAAGTAACTTACTTCCGGTTCACGATTAGCCACTCACGGATGTAGGTCTGAACACAGTCCCTGACATGAGGGTCCAGTTCAACCCTAAGGAGGTAGAAAATGAAATAAACACATGTTATTACTGGGTAAAACAACAAAACAATCCCTTATCATGAGTAAGGAACATGACATGAATTTAAATCCTTATCAGTGAGAATGCTTAGGATGTTCTTGCCCAATCATTCCAAATGTCTGAAGTATTCCTGGGGCAATAAACATTTTTACTTTGATGAGACAAACATGTTGGCATTTTTTGCTTTGTGGGTTTTCTTTATTATACAGAATCATGTTAAATTATAACTATCCCCGAAGGCATTCTGACACAAGACAGGTAGAACTAGCTGTAATCGAATACAAAACAAGGAAAATAAGTATAAATACCTATCTCTGACAGGGTAATTTGGACATATTTTTTATGCATGTGTAACCTTGTTAGGACACGCATGTTCTCCTTTTTGAAAGCCAGGAAAAAGAACAGTTGTCTTATGCTTTGACGAAATTGCAAACACTGGCTTTTGCTGGTGATCATTAATTCAGTTGGTTCCTGTCATGTCTACTTAAGGAATGCACCATGAGCAATACTCTTCAAGTGCTTCAGAGTCTTGAAATCAGAAATAACAATTGTAGCAAAGCTTTTTGCTATTGTTGCAAATGCATTAGTACCAGAAATAAACAGGCTTAAATGCTACAAGCCTTAATTTTCTCATCTGTGATAAGGAGGTAAGAACAGAGACATGCTGTTAGTATTAGATGAAATATTGTAAAGGTTACAGATGCAGTCTCTGGGCCCTAACTGCCCAAATCCCAGCTTCATCGCTTATAGCTATGTGACCATAAGCCAGTCACTCAACCCTTCTGTGCCTCAGTTTCCTCTCCTTAAAGCCGTTAGAGTAGTAAGAGTGCCCCTTTTAGTAGACAGCTTTGATGAAGATTAAATCAGTTAGTGTGCAAAGTGCTTAGAAGACTGCCTGGCACACAATAAGACGCATATATAATATTAATAGTTTACACTTAGGTAGCATTTACTGTGCATTATGCACTGAGGCAATCACTTTATATGTATTAATTCAGTTAATTCTCAATCAGCACCATAGGGCAGGCATTACTATTATTCTCACTTTGCAGAAAAATGAGATGGTAAGGATCTTGTTCCAAGTCACACAGCAAGTGGTGGAGCAGGGACCTGAATCCAGGCAGCTCACCTGTAGCGTTCATGTTTTTCACTAACACGCCATCACAGCTCAACATAAAGTTCTGGGCTAGGCACAGGTTGTTCAACAGGAGTCAGCTATTGTTTACTCTGGTGTGATGATGATACCTTCCCCTGCCTTAATTATACAGAAGACTTTTTGGCAACAACTGAAATAGTAGAGGTTGTCTTAAAGTCATCAGACAGGTATGTTACCTATAAATTCTTTTGACAAGGCAATAGTATACTAAAAAACTGATGCTAAGTAAAGAAATTATCTTCCTTATCAAATTTCAAAAAAAAAAAACTCCTCCTTCCTCTAAATTCATTGTACTGTTTTTTGTTTTTGTTTTGTAAGAAACAGGGTCTCACTATTTTACCCAGGCTGAACTCAAATTCCTGGGCTCAAGTGATCCTCTTGCCTCAGCCTCCCAAGTAGCTGGGACCACAGGAACAAGCTGGGGTGACTGGCTACTGTAAGCATTTTAAACAGCTTTTTCCAAGATTCTGACCATATTTGGAAACATCCATAAATTTTACATAAAGGAATAAATTAAATGATTCTTCACTAAAGATGAAAATAGTAGGTGTTAACTTATACTAAAGTCATACCTGAATAAATGGACTGAAAATGGGGGAGTATGTTTCCCAAAAATGACAATGTTTTTCTTTCCTGGGAAGTGTGTATTTTTAAAACATCAGAGCTACACATATGGTCAGTTCTCCTATGTGAGTGAGGACTGTCTGAACAAGAGAGCAACGGTTCACAATAATACCAGCCCATTATCATCCAACCTCCTTAAACTGTGATGAAATAAAATCCAAAATAGAACTAGAATATATCAGAGTAAAGAGGGCAGGGGCTGTGTGTCAGGATCTTCTTTCTGGGACCTTCTGGGGAAGATGAGAAGATGGAACCTGTCCAGGAGGATATGAATCTTAATTTGGCTTTTAAAATAAGTGTAAATAAAAGTTTATCCTAAACCTCCAAAGAGACATTTTTTTTTTACATTTTAGAAGCAACAGGAGTTTCATTTAGCTACAATTCCACAGTTAGTTTGATGCCAAAAACTAATGCCCATGCCTATAAACATATAGAATAGCCAACTATAGAAACTCAAGCCCTAATTAGCTATTCACATATTTATTCTACAGAGCTCTCCCCACTGTTTTAGCACTGCATGACACTTTCTTCAAAGGAGGGACTTTGACTTATTCATCTTTTTATCTCAGTACCCAGAACACAGTAGATGCTCAATAAATGTGGGTTTACCTTATGTTTCTAACTTGACCCAGTCTCATAACTGTAAGCAATTAAAATGCTTCTGGATGGCGGCATTTCAGTAATTATTATTAAAAATCTTGACATTTTTACAAATGGAGAAACCGAGGATTTGGGAGGTCATGTGACAGCCAAGGTCACTGAGCTGGCAGCCAGGTGGTCTGGCTCCAGAGCCTGCACTTTTAACCTCCTCTTGAGCATTTCATTTGGTCCTCCTGCATCCCTTGCACTGGCTTAGTCTCCACATAGCTTTTCAAAAGCTCTGGCCAAACTAATTTAAAAACCATATATACTTAGATGATGATATCATATAGCTGTCCCACACATTTGAATGGACTGAGTAATTTTATTTTATTTTTAAGTTCAGATTGAAGGCATCTCCCCTACCCACTTATTGAAAACAATCATGACAATCCCAATCACATCTACATTTTAGAAAACTATTTACCCTTCCTCCGGCAAAGAGGGCTGCAAAGTCCTACATTCCTTTGGCGTGAACACCACGTCCAAGTCGTCATCAGTGAAGTCCCCGAGCTCCTGGGCAAGCTGCACATCCAGGCTGTTCAGGTGTGTCATCAGAAGTCCTTCAAAGTCCACTGGCTCCACAGGGTCATAAAACTGAGGCTGGAGGGGCAGGGAAAAGGAAAAGGAGGTTCTCACCCAGTTTTCTGGTAAAAGCACAAAGGCAATAGTAGATGTTTGCCTTGCTTTCCTTTGACTTAGTAAGTACTTCGCTCCTGGCATAAAACAGAGCGACTCTTTGGAGGAGCTGTCAAACACAGAAGTAGTGATATGGAAAAAAAATGCAGCACAGAAAGTCAAGTCATAACATGATGAGTAATTAAAATCACACCCCAAGGCGGAATTTTTCTCTCCTTAATTGCAACTTGATGAGGAATCCTGAGGAGATCCAAAATGAGATCACGAAGCTTCGCTGAATTTTTATAATTTCTCCCGCAAAAGCTCTCCGAGGCCATGTTTTGTTTACCCAAATACAGTGAACTAGGGAATGGAGACAATTTTCCAGAAATCCAGGCAAACTCAACACTCCTTGGCTGAGTATTTAGGCACAGTGTTTCTTTTGGCCTAAGTTATGCTATACATTGGTTCTCGAAAGCACTTCATATATAATCATAGCTGACAGTGAACACCGAGTGTTTCGGTGGCTGAAACAATCCAGGGCAGTGATTTCTAAATGTCACTGGGGTGACTGGTGCTGGTCTGGAAGAAATTTCCACTGGACTGCAGCTACGCAAGCAAACTCAGGGCAATCTGCTGAGTTTTCATATAGCTAAATTTACTCACTTTGAAATAAGCGTTCTTTGCTCTTCAATTTTACCTTCCACAGTTGGCAAGAGGGGGGATAAAAGAAATAATAGAAATTGATGGTAATTATAAAAACAGTTCTTATAATTGATAAAAAGTTGGCAACCTTTGTCAGTCCTCAATTAAAATATATTTTCTTTTCTGTGAAATCCAAAGAGTTAGGAATGACCACCCTAAGAAAGTAGAAGAATCACTTAGATCAAGTAGATTTGTGTCATAATAATAGCAGCTCTATGAAGTGTTCATTTATGGCAGAGTCTTTGGAGTCATCAGCCCAAGGGAGGTTGGGGGTGGTGGGGAAGTTACTGTTTTTCTCTATCTCTACCCTCCAGTGGACCAACAAAACAAATATCTTGGATTCTTTACTTGCACTGCCTTGATGGGAGACAAGGGCAGATCCAAGGGAAGTACTAACGAAACCGGTTTTTCATCCCTTTGAAATCATATACCAGTAACGGCTTCAAGTTGGAGAGGAGAGACAAAGCGCTGTTGAAGAGGCAAAAGGAAATAAGATCAGAGAATGGAGATGTGGCAGGCCTCGTTCCCTCCCCACTCTTGCTGTCCCTGATGATGGAGGAGACATGAGTGATGTAAGTTAGGGAGTGAGGATGAAGCTGCAAATTAGGCAAAATATGCCCTACTTCCTGTCTGGGATTTTTTTTTTAACTTTTAGGTTTGGGGGTACATGTGAAGGTTTGTTACATAGCTAAAGTCATGTCATGGGGGTTTGTTGTACAATTATTTTATCACCCAGGTATTAAGCCCAGGACCACATAGTTATCTTTTCTGCTCCTCTCCCTCTTACCACCCTTCACCCACAAGTAGACCACAGTGTCTGTTGTTCTTTTCTTTGTGTTGGTAAGTTCTCATCATTTAGCTCCCACTTATAAGTGAGAACATGCAGCATTTGGTTTTCTATTTCTGCGTTAGTTTGCAAAGGATAATAGCCTCCAGTTCCATCCATGTTCCCACAAAAGGCATGATCTCATTATTTTTATGGCTGCATAGTATTCCATGGTGTATATCTACCACATTTTCTCCATCCAATCTGTCATTGATGGGCATTTAAGTTGATTCCATGTCTTTGCTATTGTGAATAGTGTTGCAATAAACATTCACACGCATGTGTCTTTATGGTAGAATGATTTATATTCCTCTGGCTATATACCGAGTAATGAGATTGCTGACTTACATTATCCTATGCCATGGCAAAGGAGGGCAGAAGAGAAGGTGACAGGACAACCTCAGTAGCTGAGAGCAAAGCATTCCCCTCGTTTCCCAGGGTTTCCAGGTGCTATGAGAAGGGACAGAGTCGGTTCCCTTGGTTCTGACTGGGGACCTGAAGGTCAGCTGAAGAGAGGACTAGAGTCCTTACAAGGGTCCCTCTCAAAATGAAACAACAGGAACCATGAGGGGCTAAAGGAGCCAGAGATCAGCCTGTGCAGGAGCCAGATGAGGACTAAGTTTGCATTAGGACACTGGTGAACTCTGCCAGAGGAAACAACAGACACCATCTATGCACAAGACAAATGCATCTGCCAATCTGCCACAGACACCTCCATAGGACCAACCCCACAGGATAAAGAGGACTCTCCCACCCCACCCAACCACCACATGGAATACAGAGTTTAGAGTCAGGATTGAATGACTTCTATAGGAAATTATGAAACTGCATTTTTTCCAGCCCCAACCTCATGTCTATAAAGTTTATACCCATTTAAGCAATAATTATTGAGCATTACTATGTGCAAAGAAATTGGACTAGGATTGTCTCATTCAATCCTCACTATAACCCTGTGAGGTATGCATTCTTACTGCAAATTGAGTTCAATCGGTGTTTCAGAGTTTTGAATTTTTCATATCATGTCGTATTTACATATACAAAATGAGACATCCACGGGATGGAACCCAACTGTAAACATTAAATTCATTTATGTTTCATATACACCTTATACACATAGCCTGAAGGTAATTTTATACAATATTTTTAATAATTTTGTGCCTGAATAATTCTATTCAGTCATAACAAAGAATGAAATCATGTCTCTTGCAGCAACATGGATGGAACTGGAGGCCATTATCTTAAGTGAAAAAACTCAGAAACAGAAAGACAGATATCACATGTTTTCATTTAGAAGCGGGAGCTAAATAATGTGTACACATGGACATAGAATGCTAGACATGAAAGGCTTGGAGAGGTGGGAACGTGGGAGGGGGTGAGGGATGCTAGATTCCTTAATGAATACAATGGACACTATTTGGGTGATGGAGACACTAAAAGTCCAGACTTTACCACTATGCAGTATATTCATGTAGCAAAACTGCACTTGTACCACTTAAACTTATACAAATAAAAAAAGGTATTGTGTGTATGAAACAATGTTTTGACTGTGACCCATCACGTGAGGTCAGGTGTGGAATTTTCCACTTGTGGCGTCATGGAGGCACAAAAAAAGTTTCAGATTTTGGAGCATTTTGAATCTCGCATTTTCGGACTAGGGATGCTCAGCCTGTATGCTCATTTTACAGATGAAGAAAGCGAGGCTAGAAATTTAATAATTTTCCCATGATTACATAGCTAGGGACCGGCCCATCTGGAATTCAAACCAAGGCAGGCTCACATTCTTAACCGCTATAATTTTGATTGTTTTCTTTTGCAGGCCTTTCAAGAAATCTGTATATTTTGAAATAATCAAAACGCCAGGCAATAGTAAGTGTGTTTGGAAGTGAGTCAAATAATATATTTACCATGAACCACACATTCCACTCTGAGCTTCTCATAAGATTGGCTGCTCAGAGTAATAATAGTAAGTAAATAAAACTGATAATAAATGTAAACTTATTGTGAAGAATATCAATTACTCAAGGAGAGGCAATGGAAATATACACTTCAAAATTACACTGAAGCATAGTTTGAAGCAAGGTGACATGAGCCGTAAAACTAGTGAGTAGAAGCCTCATGGAGATATGACATTTGTGTGCAATCATCAGTGAGAAAAAATTTCACTTCCTGCCAGAGAATAATACTTGTCATGTTGGATAGGCAAGGTGGCTCACACCTGCAGTCCCAGCACTTCGGGAGGCCAACGCAGGAGGATTGCTTGAGCCAGGAGTATGAGACCAGCCTGGGAAAAAAGTGAGACTCTGTCTTTACAAATTTTTTTTTTTTTTTAAAGTTAGATGGGTGCGGTGGTACACCACCTATACTCCTGGCTACTCCAAAGGCTGAGGTGGGAGAAACACTGAGCCCAGGAGTTCGAGGCTGCAGTGAGCTATGATCACATCACTGCCCTCCAGCCTGAGTGACAGGAAGACCCTGTCTCTAGAAAACCAAAAAAAAAAAAAAAAAACAAAACAAAAAACCAAACTTGTCATGTCCCTGAAATTCAAAGCCACAAATGATGAAAAACCTGGCTGATAACGGCCCCTGTTACCTACAGGAGAGAGTATCCAGGGAGAAAATGATGGCTGACTTCCTCACTCAGCAATGATGTTCTGAGCATCTACTGCGTAGGGCATACTGAGCTCCTGAGTTGGCCATTGGAGATACAGAGGATCACAGACAGTTGTTCTCATGGAGTTGCATTCTAATAAACCATGAGGTGGTGAAATGTGCAACTTTCTCACACATAAATAATGCCATTATTTGGTGGGGGGAATTTGATAAAGAACATATATCATCATTAAGCACTGTGTGGCAACGTGCCAAGGGCAACATACCCAGTTGATGATAAAGTCATAAACTCTCGAGGTCTGAATCTATTCCGTACCGAAGAGCTGGTAAGCACAAACAGCAATGATAGCATTATTGAGTACGGTTCTAGCACTACACCCAAGTTGACATTTAATAGTTTGTCTCCCCTACTCTTTCAACACTGAAACTAAAGTGGGAGGAAATTGGTCATTCCAAATGTGGTGTAAACTAGTCTTGCCCTTGGCAAGTGGGTGGAGACCCTAACTACTGTTAACTAGGCCTCCTAGCAGTTGTTCCTCTTGCAAATTCAAGTAATAACCAGGAACTAAAAAAGATTTCTGTTCTCTAAACTATCAGGAGTCTTAATCTCAAGAGTAGGCTTTACTATGAGGCAGTCAACACATACACACACACACACACACACAAGCACACAAACATATATACATACATCTAGTGGTAAGCCAAAGAAGAAAACAAATATTGGAGAGAGTTACAGTGGCATTGCATTTCAGCAGGGATGCAGTTTAGAAACAGGGTCGGGTAGGGAATAAGAATTTCCTAAGATCAGTTCAAGGCAAGACTTGGGTCCCTGGAAGCTCAAAAGCCAAACATGAAAATTAACTGTTTTGCTTTCTCTGCTGTTGTGCTATATGTGGTCTCCTAGCCAGTGGAGACCAAAGACTAGTTTAAATGAACGTCAAAGTAATTTCAAGGTCACCTTTATGTCATGATTTTTCAGAGTATGCATATCATTCGTTATATGTAATAGCATAAGAAAAAATCAAAAATTAAAAACCAAAACAACTTTTTTTTTTTTTTTGAGACAGACTCTCACTCCGTTGCTGGAGTGCAGTGGCCGGATCTTGGCTCACTGCAACCTCCACCTCCTGGGTTCAAGAAATTCTTGTGCCTCCGCCTCCTGAAGAGCTGGGATTACAGGCATGCGCCACCACGCCTGGCTAATTATTGTAATTTTAGTGGAGACGGGGTTCCACTACGTTGGCCTGGCTGGTCTCAAACTCCTGGCCTCAAGTGATCCACTCACCTCGGCCTCCCAAAGTATTGGGATTACAGGCATGAGCCACCGTGCCCAACCCCTTTTGAAAAATAAGACAAAAATACTTAAGACTGCAAATGCAAATGCTCCTAAACCAGGCTTTACCTTTTGTGATGGCTTCATGATGTATCAACTTGGCTAGGCTGAACTACATTTCCTTGAATTCCTTTCCAGTATGTTTTCAGACAGGGTGAGCTACAAGAGAGTTCTCCTGCAGGAGCTGGAGGACAGAAGGGAGACTGCAGCCATTTTGTAGCATACACACACCTTTTTTCAGTTACATAATCAGTCATTTAGGTGCTTCTGTGAAGGGAATATTGCCAATGTAATTAAAGTCCCTAAACAGGTGACTTTAAGTTAATCAAAGGAGAGATTCCCCTGGGTGGGCCTGACTTAGCCAGTGGGAAGCCTTTTCTAAGAAGGTAGAGGCTCTCTGGCAGTTCAGACTCCAGGCTTCAGCTTGTGCCCAAGGGAGCTCAGTCTGTTTGGAATATTTCCTTCCTGACTATCTGCCCTGTGGACTTTTAAGCTTGCTTAGCCACACACCAGCAGTAGGCAAGCCAATACCTTCATACACATCCATATGGATTTCCTACAGCTTCTGTTTCTCTGAGTGAACCTGACTGATACACCTCCTTTCATTCATTCAACAAACACTACTGAGGTCCTACAGCAATCAGACACCAGGCTAAAGAAACAGTCACTTCCCTCAAGCAATTTTCAATACTTCTCTAGTGAAGGCTTATGCAGTCTTTCTTTTTAGTTATTTTTTTCAGACTTCTGGTCAGTAGACTAGAAACACACAAAAAATAATTAGAAATATCACCAAAGCTTAAATTATCCACAACCAAATATTCATTTTTAAAATTAAGCAAGTTTGAGATTTCCCTTGCCCCCTAACACATGTCAAAGGCTATTTCTCCTGACAAAGGGTAAGATTCAATTTGTTCTGAAATTGAAAATTCCTACAACCCCAGAACCATATCTGTTGAAAATTAATCTACATAGCTCCTAACACAGTGTAGTATACAGATAGCATACAGATAGCTGACTCAAACCACAAATCTGAACAATATTTCACAAATAGGATAGTGAAAACAGAGAGGTTAAATGACTTGCCCCAAGTCACATGTGCAGTCACACAGGACCTGGCTGCCTCGTTACAGCATTGGGGAGGCTTCATGCCACTCCTGGTGGGGACAGGGAAGAGGCATGATGTCTCCAGGTGGCGCACCTGTATCCTCATGCATGTTTATTTACCTTTTGGAGAGTGGTCCTCACATTTACTTGGCTGCTCACAACAGACAAGCCTTGTCAAAGTCACCTAAGACTTCATGATGCCAAATTCAATGGTTTTTGCTCAGTCCTGGTTTATTGGACACAGTTGTTCACTCTCTCCCTCTTGACATACTTTCTTCCCATGGAAGGCAACCAATTGTCTCAGGGTGTCCCAGTCTCTTAAAGTCTCATGTACTGAGAAAATTCTCAGTACCAGGCAAATTGTGACAGTTCGTTACTCTGTTTTACAGATACCACTTTTACTAGGTTTTCCTCCTACTACGCAGTGCCCTGGAGTTCAATTCTAAATCTCTTCTCAATCTGCATTCAATCTCAAATGATCTCATTCACTCCCATGGCTTTAAATATACATTTTTAAAATTACAAGTTTATATCTGCAGCCTCAACTTCTGCCATAAATTCCAGGTTGACTTTTCCAATTACACCTCAACATCACTACTTGGTAGTTTAACAGACCTCTCAAACACAATGAGTTCAAAACTAACTCTTAACTTTCCTGGCAATCTGCTCTTCCCATACCTTCCATACCTCCACACCTCTGCAAGTGGCAATTCCAGTCCACCAATTGCCCAGGTGGAAAACATTAAAGTCAATCTTGCTTCTTCTCTTTCTCTTACACTCTACATATCACCCATCAGAAAATCCTATCCACTTTGCTTCTGAAATATATCCAGAATACTTCTCACCTTCTCTTCTGCCACCATCCTAGTCCAAAGCACCGGTATTGCTTTCCTGAGTTACCGTGACATCTTCCTAACTGCCCTTCCTCGTCCAGTCTATTTTCCACACTGCAGCCAGAGTGATCCTCATAAAAAGTCAAATGGTTCCACGCCTAACCTCAATGCTCACAGCAGCTTCCTGTCTTAGAGTAGGAGCCAATGTTCTACAGTCTCTGAGGCCTGTGACCCAGCCCTGCTTTCTCTATGACTGCATTTCCTACTGCCCACTCGGTTCAGGCCTCATTCTGCTTCCTTGCTGTTTCTGGAGCATGTCACTTATTGAAGTCTTGGGGACTTTGCACTTACTGTTCCTTCTGACTGGAGTATTTTTCCTTCAGATATCCGTCAAGTTCATTCAGAATTCTGCCCAAATGTCTCCTTTCTAGACAGAGGCCTTCACAGATGATCCAATCTAAAAGCATCTCTTCTGGGTCACGATTTCATTCTTCAAAGCCCTCAATACTCCCTGATACAATCGACATTTTCTATTTGTCTGTGTCTGTCCCTCACTCTGAAAGGCAAACTCTATGAGGATAGGCCCTCTATTGTATTCACTGTTGTATCTTCAGTCTCACTGCTGTGCCAGCAGTTCCTGACACAGAGACCCAATACACATTTCTTAAATGAATGAGTAAGCTCTCTACTATCTTTAAACGAAGCTGAAGGCAGTCAAGTTCTTCTAGCTTCTGTGATATCAAAGTTCTGTACTTTATGGACTAAACACTTTCCTGCTTCCACCAACAACAATCTACCACTGATGCCACTAAGAGGGAGATGCTGACATGCCACCATGGGCATCACTCTAGTTTCACCAAGGCTGAGTTGATTCCTCTGCTGAACAATGACAATAAAGAAATGCCTGCTCTGTGTGCAGAATGCCTGCCACTCTTTTATTTTATCTTCCATTGTGAATCTGCATGAAAATTATCTTGAGATCTTCATTTTCCATCATGCCCCTTCCAGTGCAATCAATGAAACCTAAGAATAGCCCAACTCCTTGAAAGATGAAGTGCAAAAGAACAATAGAATCAGAAGAATAAAAGAGGACCATATTTATCAGGCAATTAACCATTTAAGTCATCATGAGCTGTAAAATAAAAAAGGTTGCTTTATTGCACAGAAGCCTATACACATAACAAAAATAAATGCCTTCTAAGCTATGAGACTTTTTTTTTAAAATAAATGTTACATATACAAACATGCCATGTAACCATGGTGTTTGGTACATATCCAGGATGTGGCTTTTTACATCCTTTTCTTCAGTCAGAGCCGTTATGGTCCAGCTAATTCATTCCATTTCACTTCAAAACTTTTCTATTCTCACTTTTAAAAATAGGATTTTTCCCTCCATAAAATATGTAGCTTAAGGTTATTAACCACCTAAACAATGTCTCAAATCCTCCTTACTTCCTTAGGGCATAGATCCTAACTCTTTCTTCTCTTGTCCTCTCCTCTCCCCTCCCCTCCCCTCCTTTCTTCTGAGACAGGGTCTCCTAACTCTTCTCCTGTATGTTACTCTTCTTTTGTATATCTTCTCTTCTTTTCTCTTCTCTTCTCTTCTCTCTTTCTCTTCTCCTCTCTTCTGTTTTCTTTTCTGAGACAGGGTCTCACTCTGTTGCCCAGGCTAGAGTACTGTGGCTCAATCATGGCTCACTGCAGCCTCCAACTCCTGAGTTCAAGTGATCCTTCTGCCTCAGCCTCGCAAGTAGCTGGGACTAAAGGCATGTGCCACCATGCCTGGCTAATTTTTTTTTTTTTAACTTTGTTGTAGAGATGAGTTCTCACTATGTTGCCTAGGCTGGCCTCGAACTCTTGGCTTCAAGCTATCCTCCTGCCTCTGCCTCCCAAATTGCTGGGATTACATACAGCCATGAGCCATTGTGCCTGGCTTCTACTTTGAACAATCAGAAAACAGGCTGGTTGTAATGACTCATGCCTGTAATCCCAACACTTTGGGAGGCCAAGGCAGGCAGATCACTGAAGCTCAGGAGTTCAAGACCAGCCTGGACAACATGGAGAAACTCCGTCTCTACAAAAAAAATACAAAAATTAGCCAGGCGCAATGGTGCGCCTGTGGTCCCAGTTACTTGGGAGGCTGAGGCAGGAGAATCGCTTGAGCCTGGGAGGTGGAGGTTGTAGTGAGCCAAGATTGTACCACTGCATTCCAGCCTGGGCGACAGAGTGAGGCCCTGTCTCTAAATAAATAAATAAATAAATAAATGAAAAGACAATAGTATATTACAGTTTCATTTTAACAGAGGTACTGATTATAGACTTGTTTGCCTGAATAGGTGGCTGGCACCAGAGGGTCTCTGGTTAATCTATTCACACAGCTGTGGCAATAGAGAATGCCAAAGCCAATAAGTGAGTCTACACACAGGGTTATTTACTAGCCACAGCTGCCTTCTAGCCCTGGTCACAAAGGATTTTGGTAGGAGTGTCAAATAGACCTGGGACAAGTTTATCATCACATCTAGAAAACCAACTTCAAATGATGGATCCCCTTCATACTAAAAAATGCAAAATTCGAAAATATTTTATCTACTTAGAAAATGTCTATACGCATAGTCATCAGACCTGATATTTATAGTTTTTAAAAACCCCAATAAAACAAAAAGAAAAATCAACATCAAACATACACCCTTCCTCTCATCTGATTTATCAGATTTATGACAGAAACCACTGTATTTTCTAAGGATATATCTGTAGGGTTAGTAAGTGGTCTTTGCTTACTACACCTTCTGATATCCAAAGCACACAGGGCAAAATAAGTGTTACCTTTCTTTATATTTTCCCCCCATTTGGAATACGTCTACCTTTAAAGTTTTTTAAATGGGCCGAGCGCAGTGGCTCAAGCCTGTAATCCCAGCACTTTGGGAGGCCGAGGCAGGCAGATCACCTGAGGTCAGAAGTTCGAGACCAGCCTGGCCAACATGGCGAAACCCCGTCTTTACTAAAAATACAAAAATTAGCCAGGCATGGCAGCAGGTGCCTGTAATCCCAGCTACTCAGGATGCTAAGTCAGGAGAATCACTTGAACGCAGGAGGAAGAGGTTGCAGAGAGCAGAAATCACATCACTGCACTCCAGCCTGGGTGACAGAGGGAGATTCCGTTTCAAAAAAATAAATAAAACTAGGCCGGGCCCAGTGGCTCATGCCTGTAATCCCAGCACTTTGGGAGGCCGAGGTGGGTGGATTGCTTGAGGTCAGGAGTTCGTGACCAGCCTGGCCAACATGGTGAAACCCTGTCTCTACTAAAAGTACAAAAATTAGCCAGTTGTGGTGGTGCACGCCTGTATTCCTAGCTACTAGGGAGGCTGAGGCAGGAGAATAGCTTGGACCTGGGAGGCAGGAGTTGCAGTGAGCCAAGATTGCGCCACTGCACTCCAGCCTAGGTGACAGAGCGAGACTCCATCTCAAAAAATCCATTAAAATTTTAAATAAATAAATAACAGAGTTGTTTAAATGATTCTCAACCTGGGCTTCAAGTTAAAGTCCCCAGGGAACTTTAAAATACTGATGCTTGGTCCCCACCCCCAGGAATTCTGATTGAATTGTCCCTAGATAATTTTAATGTCCAGTCAGGGCTGAGAACCCTTACTCTAAGTCTTCTCAGCCTTCTCAATCAAGCCTTTGCCTCCTATTACATCATGTATCCTTTTCTCTTCTAAACACCTGCCACTTTTGAAGCCAGTATACGCTATATTGCCTGTTCTCCCGAATGGATCATAAAGCCCTTCAGAGCTGAAGTCACCTTTTACTCATCATCTTCTTTTAATCTCCCACAGTGTCTCCATAGTGCCAAATCATAAGAGAGCAATACCAGCCAATATATACAAAGGACCTATTATATAATTCCATATTGCCTAGTAGGGACAGCATTATTATGCCAATTTTACAAACGAACAAACTGAAGTCTTCAGAGAGATTAAGTGGCTTGTCACAAATTACATGACTAATAAATGACAACTGTACTTCATCCCAGATTCACCTGACTCCAAGCTCTTCACTCTTGCAAAACAGCAGCAACAACAAAGACGTGTAAATGATTAGGTTCTAAGTAACTTGACTTCAATTAAATGCTTTTTAAAATTAAACAATCATTTGTATCAGCAAGTGGGCCACTGAAATGGTGGTTGTAAAAACAAAGGCAAGAGAAACAAAGGTCAGAACGCACTTGGTCTTATTTTTCAATTAGCCAAAATAATGCAACGAAAACCTACGGCTTCTCATTTTAAGGAAAGTTTTCTAAAACAGCTTTAGGTTGAGAGTCTTTAGATGATAAACTACTCCTTTGCCTTCCTAGAAATGAATCTTACTGACATGTTCCATTATCTTTCCATGAAAAGAAATTTTTTTTTAAAGGTAAAAGGAAATCACCATGTAAGCTGATGATTTCTTTTGGGGAACCTTCATTCGGGACGATGACTCAAGGGGAAGAACAGCCACTTCATTCTGACATTACAACACGATACCAGGTAAACATTATGGAGATGGATTTCCTAAGCAGACTATTCATCTAAAAGAAAAGAAAGAAAAGAAAAAAAAAAAGAATTCAATCCTCTGGGCTTCCACATGCCTCCGTTCTCCAGGTAGAAGGAACAAGAGCCATATACTGAAGTTGAAGTCAAGAGATGGGAAAAGAGATTCAGAAAAGTAAAGCGGAATAACTGCGAGTAATATATTTTAAAGGATATTCACATGCAAATAGAACCAAGACTAAATGATGACAGGTAGGAACACGTGATTCTTGCATAATTTAACAATTTTACTTATTGTTGCTGGTTTCTTGATATCTTAGAAAATGGACAGCTAAGCCACATGTTAACTTCACTACCCAGCTAATGTAGTAATTCATCAAAATTCACTTTCATCAAAACTTACTGAGGAGGCAGCAAACTACCAAACGAATGCTTACAAATATTAAGCATTATTTTTCTTTGTAACTTTACATAAAATAATTTCTCCTGAAAGAAAATTTAAGGCTGTGGCATTAAAGTAAAAGCTGGTGGCCGGGCATGGTGGTTCATGCTTGTAATCCCAGCACTTTGGGAGGCCTAGGCGGGCGGATCACCTGAGGTCAGGAGTTAGAGACCAGCCCTACCAACATGGAGAAACCCCGTCTCTACTCAAAATACAAAATTAGCCAGATGTGATGGTGCATGCCTGTAATCCCAGCTACTCGGGAGGCTGAGGCAGGAGAATTGCTTGAACTACAGGAGAATTGCTTGAACTAGGAGGCAGAGGTTGTGGTGAGCCGAGATGGTGCCATTGCACTCCAGCCTGGGTGACAAGAGCTGAACTCCATCTCAAAAAAAAAAAAAAAAAAAAAAAAAGTAAAAGCTGGTATGGAGAGAAAGGGTTAAAGCCTGTTAGCTAAACTTCCTTAACGTCTCTCAGGAGTGATGCCCACACTATTTCCCAAGACAACTACTGCAGAAAGCTGCAGCCTTCATTTACTTTTTTAAAAAGCAAAGCACTAAACCCTCTACCTTGTTTAAAATTTAAAAGTGTATCCAATCTATTTTAAACTAAATTTTGCATATTTTGGAATACAACTTCAGTCAATTTAAAAAAACTTTTTTGATTTTCAATTAAATATATATTAGCACAAATTAAACCAATAAGCATATCTAATTTATCTTGGTGTAAAGCTTATCTAATATACCTGAAAATGGACACAATATGCACTTGACATGCTTTTATTATACTCCGCAATTCTGAAACACAGGAAAAGTACAAATAAAAAGGCCAGTCTAGCAAGCCACTGAAGTCATAAGTAGATTTTCTGAAAAAATGGCATGGAAAGTTACCTCTTGTAGTAAAAGATGCTATAGGTTTTTTAGTACTACTATTTCATTAATGACGCAACACACAAATTATCCTTCTGAAATAACCAGAAATTACTCCAGTAAAACATACCTTTAAAAGATTCACAGTTACACGGCGTGTAAATTGTTACAGGAGACAAAATGGCGGTTACCGGAAACTGAGTGGAAGGTTACAAAATTTCTAAGAGCAGAAGTGGTTTTGAAGTAATAAGTAGAAACAAAAAATAACCCAACCTCTTCAAGATAACCACCAGAACCAGCAAGAAAGTGCTGCTGTGCTGTGTGAGGAAGTGAGTACAGGAGGGCTGGAGCGCTCTCACAAAGGAAGTGAATATTCACTTCTGGTTTTACAAACCATCTCATTTGTCAGATTTATCTCACTTGGCACACATCTGGCATTTAGTGCTCAAATAATATAACACATATAGGCACACTCAACAATTGGCATTGATATAAAAATGTAGGCAATCTTCAATTTAAGAGGAAATGTGTTTTAAAAATGAAGGTTTAGGGCCAGGTGCAGTGGCTCACTGTAATCCCAGCACTTTGGGAGGCTGAGGCAGGAGGATCGCTTGAGCCCAGGAGTTCAAGACCAGCCTGGGCAACATAGCGAGACCCCTGTCTCTACAAAAAGTACAAAAATTAGCCAGGTGTGGTGGCATGTGCCTGTAGTCCCGGCTACTTGGGAGGATGAGGTGGGAGGAGAATCATTTGATCCTGGGAGGTTGAGGTTGCAGTGAGCTGAGATCATACCTCTGTACTCCAGGCTGGGTGACAGAATGACACCCTGTCTCAAAAAAAGAAGGTTTGTACATACTGTAACAGGATATGAAGCTCCAGACAGAGCAAGATTATGGTGACAGAAGTGAATCAGAGATTGCGTGAGTTGGAGGGTGTGGCCTGGGGAGAGGAGATTGTAAAAGGGCACTGGGGAACGCTTTAGGATAAAAGAAGTGTTCTATATCTTGACTTATAAAGGTTAAGTGACTCTAAATTGCCCAAATTCACCAAATTGTACACCTAAAATGTGTGAATTTTATTATATGTAAATTATACTAGCAAGAAAATTATTTTACAAAAAGGAGGTCTGTAACTCGGCATTTCAGATTTTGGAATACGCTTTTCCAAAAAAATGCATACTACAAATGGTGGTAAGTTTTCAAGCTAGCCCTTCTCCCCCAAATATGAACCATAATTTGGATGAGACTGAGTCACCTGGAAGCCCACCTAGTCTAGAGACGTCAAAACCACAGCTCCCAGAGGTTCTATTATGTACCCTAAGTACCGGTTGGCAGAAAGAGAGAGGGATATTGTCTGATGTCCAGACACAGTCACAGAGTTAGGATCTGGTGACTGGAGAATGTGAGGTGACGGTAGGAAGATCTAAGGAACAGGAGGCAAACACACACCCTGGGCACTTTTGCACTTGACCAATAGCTAAGTAAACCTGGAACTCATACTTACTAGTTGAAGAGAGGGGAAGCCAGAGGTACTTATGCTCTGTCGATGGTACTGGCCAAGGTTTGGTGGGAGAGTAAACTGTTTCCTTATTTCCGCTGAAGAATACCTTGGATTAAAATAGAAAAATCTAAATGAAATGATTATTTTAGGAAATCATCACAATTTTAGATGCAATCTTTGATATCATGTTATAAAATGTAGGCCTTGGCTGGGTGATGAGCAGAACTGACTAAGATACCTTCTCAGTGGCCTGTTAGTGGACATTGTAGTTTTTGTCTGATAATACATACCCTTGAGAAGTTCACAGAGGCCATGATGCCTGCAGTCAGGGTCCTGCCCAATACTGGAAGGATGATGACAGAAGGAGGACTTTGAGGCCCAAGAAAAAGATCCAGGGCATTTGACTCCTTCTCCCCCAGCCATTCAGAGTTTTCTCTATGTGAGGATGTCTGGTATCTGACTAGAATCCTTTAAATCCTGAGCTGCCATTTTGATCCAGCCATTCTCATTTCAAGCAGCTGAACCCTTTTGGCTGACTGGCTGCTACAACAGAGAACACCAGAGAACTGTTATATGAATACTTCTACCTCCCTGTAGGCACCTTCGATGCTACAGGAATTCCCAATGATTGTATTTTTTCCAAACTGCTCCTAGTGGAGTGATCCTTTGCATCACCCATGTGGACAATGCTCAGCCAACACTTTAGGGAGCCACACACATGAGAGGAAATTGTTCCCCACTGTCTACTCACACCTGCTGGCATGTGACTGCTGGCCAGTGATAACCCAGCTTACAAAAAGGTTGACTTCTGAGCACTTATCTGTTAGCCATTTGTTTGGAACTCAGAGCACGTTTTCTCATTACATCATTGTGTTGGTGGTTGGATTCTCAGGCTAGTTCACAAAAGTGTATTTAAACCACAATGAGGCCAAAACATACAATACCAATACCACTACTGAATATAATTAGAAACTAACAGAGATTACTGAGGATCAAATGAGGTCACATATTTTAAACATGCTTTGTATCCAACAAGGGTATATATAAATTTTTAAATGTTGTAACTTTAGATGTAATACTTAAATATTACAAATGAAGCGTATTATGTTTTCTCTGTGAAAATGTGTGCTAGGGCATACTTATTAACTACCCAGCATGATGAGGTTTCCTACATGGTTTGCTTCGCTCCCGACCTTGGCAATGAGTTACACCTAGAGAGGCAGGAAACTGGGCTCTTGTCCCAACTTTGGCATCTATTCTCCCTCAGGAGCACCCCAGTTTCCTTTCAAGATGCCAACACTCATGCTGTGCACTGTCTAGGCAGAAACACAAATCAAAAGAGTGGGCACATAACTCACGGCAGGACAAGTGTCTCTCTTTCCCAGGATTCTGAATGACAAATGGAGAGAAGATTGGAAGAATAAGACTGGAGCACCTTCATCCTAGTGGTGGCCTGTTACATGATGAGGCAAGAAAGTGTGAAACCCCAGAGGAAGCTGTAGCTGCAAGCATACATTGTGCTCCTTAATTTTCTACAGCATTTTCTTTATTTAATTTTTTAAAAGTATAAGGAAAAACTAGGATAGGAAGTAAGTATTCTACTAGCCTTGAGGGAAATGGGAAATGCAGATCAAATCACAACGAGTTGCCATTTCACAACCACTAGGCTGGCTATAACAAGAAAGAGGGGCAATAACAAGTGTTTGCAAGGATGTGGAGAAACTGGAGCACGCATATGCTGTTGGTAGGAGTATAAAATGGTGCAGCCATTTTGGAAAGCCATCTGGCAGTTCCTGAAAAATTTAAACAGAGCTCCCATGTATCCCAGCAATTCCACTCAAAGGTATTTACCCAGGAGAAATGAAAACATACTTCTGGCAGTGTGTGGTGGCTCACACCTGTAATCCCAGCATTTTGGGGGGGCTGAAGTGGGCAGATCACTTGAGGTCAGGAGTTCATGACCAGCCTGGCCAACATGGTGAAACCCCATCTCTACTAAAAATACAAAAAAATTAGCCAGGTGTGGTGGCGTGTGCCTGTAATCCCAGCTACTTGGGAGGCTGAGGCATGACAATCACTTGAACCCGAGAGGCGGAGGTCACAGTGAGCTGAGATTGCTCCACTGCACTCCAGCCTGGGTGATGGAGCAAGACTCTGTTGCAAAAAAAAAAAAAGACAACCACACTTCCCCACAAAAACTTACACATGAATGTTCATAGCAGCCTTATTCATAAAGGCCAAAAAATGGAAAAAATCCAAACGTCCATCAACTGATGAATGACTTAACAAAAAGTTGTATATCCACACAATGGAAAATTACTCAGCAATAAAAAGGAAAAGAGTACATATATACACCACAACATAAATGAACCTTGGAAACATTATCCTAAGTGAAATAAGCTAAACCAAAAGACCACATGTTCTATGATTCTTTATATGAAATGCCCAGAATTGCAAAATCTATACAGACAGAAAGTAGATTTGTGGTCACCTAAGGTAGGGGATATTGTAGAGAAATGGAGAGTGGCTGCTAATGAGTTTGGGGTTTCTGTTTGGAGTAATGAAAATGTTCTGAAATTGATTGTAGTGATGACTGTGAATACATTAAAAATCACTGAACTGTACACATGGGTGAATTTTGTAGTATATAAATTATATCTATATAGATATAGATAGGTATACATGTAAATATTCTACAGAGACAAAAGTGAAGGCAAAAAATTAGTGTGACAACTAGGAATGAAAGAATAACCTCAGATTTTGTCTCCAAGTGCTTGATAGACTGATTTTAATTATAAGTTGGACAGTCACCAATTTTTTAAAAATCAGCAGATTAGACCACTGTCCAAAACAAAGGTCTATATTGCATGAGCAACAATGTATCTTGTGTTTGGCACCATAGGACTCAAACCAACACTGCAATCATTTATTTGCTTACTTGAAAGAGGATCATAAGCCATGGAGGGCCAACACAACCAAGCCAAAGCCCTTTTCTGTGATCAAGCTGACCCTTTTACAGATAAGACTGACTTCTCCTGCGACTGCTGTGTCCAGGTCTTCCCCTAAGAGCTCTCAAATAACATGTCTTAGCTTCATGGCCACTCTAAAACTGGTCCTATTATACACCAGAGTGGTCTATCTGAAATAAGAATATCTGAAAATGTTCAGGAAAGAAAGTGGCACTGTGAGAGGATCAAACAGGCAGGAAGGATAGGGTCTTGCTTTCATTTTGAAGCAAGATCTGTTGTCCTATGTCAAAACTCTAGTATTTTTGTCATCATGAAATCAGAATGTTCCTGCTCTCTAGCCCTTCTTAAACAGGGTCAACTGGTATTTCTGTTCCAGTCGTCCACGTACAAGTTTCCAAATTCAGAACTACACAACTAATCTTCTTCCTTGACACTTTGAGCCTAACCCAATACCTAATAGCACTCCTATTTTCTCTCCCTACAGAACCAATTATACAGAAGGCAATTAAACGTGTCACTTCAAAACTGTCAAATACGAACGAATGGTTTGTCCTTAAAATGAAAATAGTGAATCATTCCACGTGGAAAAGAATTGCTTCATATCATTTGAAGAACTTCAAAATAAAATATCTCTAGTGAGGCCCTACACACATATTAAGCTAGCAGAAATAGGCTGGAATGATAAAATTTCATGTTGGTCAAGCTGTGGGAAAACCAGCATGCCTCACACCCCTGGTGGGGTTGTATATTGGCTCTGTGTGTCTGGAAAGTAATACTGTAATATGCAACCAGAACTATGAAACTGCTGTTACTCTTTTATCTAACTATCTCGCTTTGGGAAATATACACCATGGAATTCATACAAACAAAAATATAATTTTGAGCAGAAATGAACATAAGAATTCTGTATATGATAGCATGATAGCAAATAATTGGAAATAACCAAAGCATCTCACACTGGAAAGAACACTGAACAAATAATAGTATAAAATATATGGCATATCATTTTTCCATTTAAAATGACAAAAATATAAATTAGGTTGACCCATGGAAACCTGCATATAAAGTAAGCTACAGTAAAAAACAGTATGAGCAACTAAATACAAACACACAACAATATAACAATATACGTGGAAATATACTACAAGGATCAGAAATCCTTTCCATAGTCAGAAAGTAGTTTAATAACTACCTCATTCAGGTCTGTCTCCTGTGAAGTTATGTAAGTTCATAATTTTAAAAAAATCCATATGGCTGGGCACAGTGGCTCATGCCTGTAATCCCAGCACTTTGGGAGGCCAAAGCAGGTGGATCACTTGAGCTCGGGAGTTTGAGACCAGCCTGGGCAACATGGTGAAACCCAGTCTCTACAAAAAATACAAAAATTAGCCAGGTATGGTGGTGTGTGCCTGTAGTCCCAGCTACTCAGAGGGTTGAGGTGGGAGGATTGCTTGAGCCTGGGAGGTTGAGGCTACAGTGAACTGTGTTCATGCCTGCTGCACTCCGGCTTGGGTGACAAAGTGAGACCCTGTCTCAAAACAAAAACAAAAACAAACAAATTGCATACATATAAAATAGTGTGCAGACAGAGCGTACTACTTGGGATGTTTAAAAGTTATGTAAATGTCAGCTATTAAGTTTCCTAATATGGAACTTCAGTCCCAAAAGAACATATAGCACCCCAATGTCCAAATCAACCTTCTTCATCTCTACCCTGGTCCTAGTGAAGGGGGACATCTGTCTCCACAAAAAGGAACACAGCCAAAGCAGGTGTTTGCACAGGTTCCGTTTCCATGCAGGTACTGTGTGTGGGTTTTATTTTCCTCTACATTTGATTCTTAGACCAAATTTGACATGTCCAAGATAAGTTTCATGATGTTAGATTTATATCATGATAATATTTCGTTAATGAGCTAAGATACCCTTCTTCTAAGGAACTCAAAATAGTTTATAAATATTATCTTCTTTATTTTCCCGGAAGGGAGCCTTGGGATTTATTTAAAATGTCAATACCCATTGTGACTAAGGAGTCAGAATGGTGGTGATGGATTGGTGGTAAGGAGTGGGTAGAGAAGCTCTATGTTTTTTTCAGATCAGCAGATAATTATGATATACAATTGGGACTACAAACCACAACTAATCATAGCGTAGAGCTTGCAAAGTGTGGCTGCTGGATCATTTGCATTAAGTCATCAGCTACTTAGATAAAAATTCGAATTCCTGGACCTACCCCAGTCCTGTATTAGCGTCTCTTGTGGTATAGCCTGGAAAACTGTATTTTAAGTCTGCAATTCCAGGTGATTTTTATGTTCAATAAAGCATAAGATTCACTGATAGTGCAAGACTGTGAAGGAATGGTTGGTTCATTCATTTATTCATTCATTCATTCCACATTGAGAACACACAAATTGCTGGGCTCTCTGTTGCTGTTCCTGGGAAGCCTGATCCAGTGGGTAGGTGGGAGGAGGGCAGATGAATAATTTAATACTTACAATATAATATGGTAAGTATTCTATTACAGGAATATGCACAGTTCCTTGTTAGCAAAGAGGAAGGCATTACTAATTCTGCCTAGGAATGTTTAGGGAGCTTTTAAAACAAGATTTCTGAGCCAGATTTTGAGAAAAAAATTAGTAAAAGAAGTTCTAATGGAGAAGACAATGCACTTTAAACTTTTTAACCATTTCATGATATGTAGACATCAGTTTTTCTCATTCTCACTTTAAGTATTTTAAACATCATGCTGCCTCATTTCTTTATAAAATATGTGTCTAGAAGAATAAAGAAAAAGAATGAAAACTCATTGACAGAGTCCTGAGTTTTGCCATTTGCTTGAGTTTAAGCACATTAGTTGACTAAGGTGGGCCTTAGTTTCATTATATGTAAACCAGAAGGGCTGGGCTGTATAGTCCTGAGCATCTTTCCAGCTCTAACAGGTGAAGATGCACAAGAATCTCCAAGCTGATCAATCAGCACCACGAGCTACTCCAGCAGCTGTGCTAGGAAACCAAACAGCCCTGGAAGGCTTCTCCCTGGCTTTTGACCCTCAAGGAAAATTCTTTCATTATCTGCTGGTATGGCTGGCAGCCAAAATGGCTGGATGGATTTTAAAACTGATTTAAGGAAAAAAAACTTTGTCTATAAGTATTGAAAGAGGTTTGGGTCTCTTGAGGTTTTCCTGAATCTGACATGTTTTAAACAATAGTGAAAGGGGTGGGGTAAAGAAAAGCAAATATATAATTTACTCTTGGTAACAAACGACTGTAAAACACTCCACGAATACAGTGTAAAGTACAAAGCTAGTAATAAGTATTAATTACAGACATTTGTGGGTATACATGTGGATGCAACCACAACATACAGTATAATTAAACCTTGCAAAATAGCCATTGTTTCAGGACTAGAAATGATTTACATCAAATAAGCAGTGAAAGGTTGTTACACACCCCTCTCCCCAAACTTCCTAAGTCACAAGGTTAGGGCAGGGTAGTATTTTTTAAAAATCAAGGTTTAGGCCGGGCACGGTGGCTCAAGCCTGTAATCCCAGCACTTTGGGAGGCCAAGGCGGGTGGATCACCTGAGGTCAGGAGTTCAAGACCAGCCTGGCCAACATGGTGAGACCCCCGTCTCTACTAAAAATACAAAAATTAGCCTGGCTTGGTGGCAGGTGCCTGTAATCCCAGCTACTCGGGAGGTTGAGGCAGGAGAATCGCTTGAACCTGGGAGGTGGAGGTTGCAGTGAGCTGAGATCATGCCATTGCACTCCAGCCTGGGGGACAAGAGCGAGACTTTGTCTCAAAATAAATAAATAAATAAATATCAAGGTTTAAAAATTTGTTGCATGTAGAAAAACTGACTTTGAATGATGTAGCTATCAAAGGGTTAGATCATTGTGCATGGCATGGATAAGGTCTGAAAACACACATCTATCTCAAGAGTGAGTAGTTCCTGGAGTTGACCACATAAAAGAAATCTAAGGCTTTTTCTGAGATGCATTCTTGGATGCTTTTAGTAAAGTGCACTTTTAAAAGTGTACAAAATGAATTTCTGTAGCAAACTTTATATATCTATATATCTACACATATATCTATAGATCTCTATCCATAACTGTATCTCCATACACTCATATACATATATGCATACATATTTTCAGCCATAAAGTCTAGAATAAATTCCTTGTAAGTTCTTCAGCCTGTGGCCTCACAATGGATTATTTCAGGTTTTATTGTTTCTCATATTCTCTATCTCTTCTCATAAACAGACAAGCCATAACTGTACAACTTCCATAAAACATATTCAAGAGGTGGAAACATGACTACAAAGAAAAGTTTGCCCCTTATTAGGAAGGCATGGAACTTATGTTTCTTCCTCACAGGGGTGTCCCAAATCCCTTTCACTTAGAAAATTCCTCTGAAGACAGTAGGATGTTTATTAGATGACTTAAGTGTTTGAGGGTTCCAGCAGCAAGACTAGAGAAGGATTTCTCACTGTCTTCAGAGACGTCTCCTCTCCCCAGCTTTTATATATCATCATATAAGTTTCCTTCTTGATATAATCACCATCTGCTGATGAAGCAGCATAATCACCTAAAAGAACACCTGTAACCATTTAGTGTCTTGTGTTTAAAGAAAAGAGAGTCTTTCCAGAAAAGTGTGTTGAGTCATAAAGTAACAGATGTAACCTATGTAAGCTGGATCCCAAAGGAGGAGGAGAGATGAAACTGGAGCAGAAGTAATATTTAAAGAAATACTGGCTGGCAAAAATACCAGACGCAGCTTCATAGCCCATCAGAATCAATACAGAGGAAATCAAACCTAGACACATCATAGTAGAACTACTGAAAGTCAGAGAAAAATCTTTAAAACATCCAGGGAAAAGACACATTATCTTCAAAGTGTAATAATGCAACCAACAAAATAAACTTCTCAATTGAAAAAGTGAAATCCACAAACCAATGCAATGACATCTTCAAAGTGCTGAAATAAAATAACTAACAATCTAGAATTTTCTACCTAGTGAAAATATTCTTCATAAGTAATGAAGGAAAAAAGATTTTACCAGATAAACAAAAATGGAGAGAATTTATTACCAGCAGAGCCATACTAAAATAAATAGTAAAGAGAGTTTTTGAGGCAGAAGAAAAGCAATCCCAAAGGGAAACACAGAAGTGCTGAAAGCATTGAAATACACCAAAAGGGTAAACATAAGTAAATCTAAATGACAGTGACTGTACAATATAAATATAATAATGATAATAATGTGAAGTTTAAAATACACATAGAATTAAAACATCAATGATACACAAAAGGTTTGAGGGGTAAACGGATTTCATGTGTTTTAAAGCCCATATTATATCATCTGGGAAATGGTAAAAGTACTAATTAATACTAGGATTCTAATAAGTCAAACATGTATTGTTGTAATGACTATAGCAACAAGAAACAAGTGGGCAAAACGGAAAAAAAAACCCACAGTAGGATTGAACATTTATACCCAAATATATCAGGTTTTTTTTATTTCTTTCTTTTGAGATGGAATCTCCCTCTGTCACCCAGGTTGAAGTGCAGTGGTGCAATCCCGGCTCACTGCAACCTCTGCCTCCCCAGTTTAAGCGATTCTCCAGCCTCAGCCTCCTGAGTAGCTGAGACTACAGGCACCTGCCACCACGCCTGGCTCATTTTTGTATTTTTAGTAAAGACGGGGTTTCACCATGTTGGCTAGGCTGGTCTTGAACTCCTGACCTCAGGTGATCCACCTGCCTCGGCCTCCCAAAGTGCTGGGATTACAGGCGTGAGCCACCGCGCCCTGCCTATATCAGTTATTAAATGTAAACAGATTAAATTCTCTAATTAAAAGACAAAGGTCATCAGACTACATTTTAAAAAATTGTTACTTATAAGAAGCACATTTTACTTTTAAAAACAGATTGAGTATAATTAGCTGGCAATAAACTGCACATATTTAAAGTATACAATTAGATAAGCTTTGACATATGTATAGACCCATGAAACCATTACTACAATAAAAAAGTTTCTTCATGCCCCTTCTTAATTTTTACCCTCCTTCTCCTGGTAACTACTAATTTGTTTTCTGTCACTGTAGATCCTTTGCATTTTCTAGAGTTTTATATAAATAGAATCATACAATATATCTCTTTTTTTGGTCTGGCTTCTTCCATTCAACAGAATTATTTTGCAATCCATCTATGTTGCACTGTGTATTAGTAGTTTACTCCCTTTTATTATAGAGGAGTATTCCTTTGTATGGATATAACATGGTTTTTTTAAAATCCATTCATCTGTCTATGGACATTTGAGTTGTTTTCAGTTTTTACCTATTACAAATAAAGTTGCTATAAACATTTGTGTTCAAATCTTTATATGGATACATTCTTTCATTCCTCTTGGGTAAATGACCAGTTAAAGTGTTTTACAACGTGGTTGTATACTCCCATAATCAGTGTTCCAGTTTTTCCATATGTTCAACAATACTTGGTGTTGTTAGTATTTTTCATTTTAGCCATTATACTAGATATGTTGTATGTGGTGGTATCTCATTGTGTTTTTAATTTGCATTTCCCTAATGACTAATGATGCTAAGCAAGTTTTCATGAAGAGACACACTTTATTTATTTATATTTAACTTTTAGGTATAGGGTTACATATACATGTTTGTAACATAGGTAAATTGCGGTGTCTTTCTTTCTTTCTTTCTTTCTTTCTTTCTCTTTCTTTCTTTTGACACATTTTAAATATAAGGACATAAAAAGACTGAAAGTGAAAGAATTTAAAAAGTTATGAAACCTAGCCAAAAGAAAGCTGAGGTAGCTATAGTACTATCAGACAAAATGGACTTCAAGAAGCGTTACCTAAGAGAGAGACATTTCCTAAATAACCAAAGGGCAATCCACCAGGAAGACACAACAATTCTAAATATGTATGTACCAAGTAATATAGGCTCAAAATATATAAAGCAAGAACTGCAAAAGTAGAGGAAAAATATTACATCCACAACTATAGTAAAAGTTTCAAACATACTTCTGTTCTATCATGCAGATTAAAAAAACCCAGAGATACACAGAGCTTGAACATGATAAACAGACTTGTGCTAATTGACATATACAGAAAACACTATGCCTAACTTCAGAGTACACATTCTTCTTGCACACATTAAACATTTACATGTTGACCATATCCCCGACCATAAAACAAATCTTAACAAATTGCAAAGGTCCAGAAATCATATAGAGTAGCTAGTCTGACGCCATGTAGAACTAAACTAGAAACCAACAAAAACATACTAGCTCTAAAACATCTAAATATTTGTTTTTGCAAATGACATAATTTTAAGCATATTTTTCTTTCCATTTATGTGCCTGGGCTAAGTAAGTGGATTTTAAAAAATTATATAAAAACCAAAAAGAAAATAGCCAGAGAAGAAAACTACATGTAATATTTAGACATAGTTATATAAGCTATTCTATTTTTATTTTGAGCATGTAAGATATTTTGCAATTTTAAATATAAAAAGTATAAAAAAGCATATTGTACAATGTCTCCCTCCTACTCCTGTCTGCCAGGTACCCAGTTCCCTCTGCATAGACAATCTAGGTAATAATTTCTTTTTTTTTTTTTTGAGACGGAGTCTTGCTCTGTCGCCCAGGCTGGAGTGCAGTGGCATGATCTCCGCTCACTACAAGCTCTGCCTCCCGGGGTAATAATTTCTTGTGTTTCCTTCTGTGCATATAGAGTTTATAAGCAAATACATGTATACATTCTTTCCCACATTTTTATTTACACAAATGGGAATACAGTACTTGAGAGTCATTATGTTGTAGTGTTCACCCATTGTTCATTCCTTTTTATTATGGAGGAGTATTCCACTGTATGAATACCACAATTTGTTTATCTGTTTGCTGGTGATCTTCATTTTGCTTTATTCACTTAATAGATAAATACATAATAATTCCCTCATTCTTTTTTTACAGCTGCATATGTATTCTACTATATAACTGGGCAATAATTTCTTAACTAGTCTCTTTCATTCATTTCTGTTGTTTCTAGTTTTCTGCCAGCACAAAAAAATTCAGAAAACTGTACACGTGAACTCATACATGTATAAATATATCTGTGGAATAAAGTCCTAGAATTGGAATTGCTGGGTGAAAGTGTTTGTGTATTAGTCCTTCAGAGTATTTTACCAATTAACACTCTAAGCAGCGATATAAAGAAAGTGCACAAAATACTTTCAACAATTTTAAGGAGTTACTGAATTAACTGGCTATTCTGCCCATTGTTATCTGTAACTATCCTGAAGAACCAAGAATCCATTTATTTGATAAGCAAAACCAACATTTGCATTGAGGGGCTCTTTTCTTAACTTTATGGGCAGGAAGTTGCTATCTAGTAAAGTTAATCCCTTTGTTTACAGGGTAACTGTAAGACTCAAGACAGTATGGTTACCTTCTGGTGGGCTGAAAATTTCATTTGGGCATACTAAGTTTGAGGTTCTCATGAGGACTCCAAGTGGATGTCAAGTTGGCAGTTGGATAAACAGGTCTGGAGCAGAAACAAAGTCCCAGTTGCAGATGTGAAGTTGGCCAGGCTTGAGAGGGCAGGGCTGAGAGGTCCACACCTCCCCACCCATGGTTTCTTGCCCATGTCCCTAGCAACCCATATCTAGTTTACCAAAATGGCTATATGTGGTGCCCACAATGGTGTGGTTATAATCTGTGGTCTGGGAACAAAGCCACATAGCCTGGCTAAACAACTAAACCAATCTCTCTCACTCTGAGCACCAGTGGTCATTCCTTTGTTTTGGCTTTCACACATCTTTGATGAGTCTAATCTTTGAGGAAAACACAGATAACAAAAGCTCTCAACAAGGTGGTCAGAGAAGATCTTGAAAGCAGCTCCTGGGACCACCAAACAATTTGTGGAATGAAATTTTGCCGAATGCATAGACTAAAAATAGGTATACTTCTGGCCATTAAGAAGAACTTTCTGATTATTAGGATTGCAGAAGGACGACTCATTTTTTGTGTGTGAAAACAGAAAATGATGCCACTATTTACTGAGTGCTTACATGACACAGGGCTCTGTGCTGAGCACTTGATAAGCACTTCAGTGAATCCACACAGCAATGCTATGAACCAGGTTTATCATCCCTATTTAACAAATGCAAAACTCAGGGCTGGAAATGTCTGGAGGATTTGAACCCAAGACTATCTGACTCCAAAGAACATTCTGTTAGTTACTATGCTTATTATATGAGTATAAGCTTAAAAATGCATTTAAATCTAAGTACATTATTTGAAAACCTTCCATGTTTTTAAATAGTGTACTTAAAAACTAGAAGGAAATACTACTATTCACAGTTATGTTAGAGAGGTAGGAAAATAGAATTTTTTTTCTTTTTTGAGACAGGGTCTTGCTCTGTCACCCAGGCTGAGTGCAGTGGTGAGATCACAGCTCACTGCAGCCTCAAACTCCAGGACTTACGAGATCCTCCTACCTCAGTCCCCTGAGAGTAGCCAGGACTACAGGCATGTACCACCATACCTAATTTTTAATTTTATGTCGAGATGGGTCATGCTATGCTGCCCAAGCTGGTCTCAAATTCCTGGATGCAGGTGATCCTCCTGCCTCAGCCTCCCAAATTGCTGGGATTATAGGCATGAACCACCACACTCAACCTAGAGTTTTTTTTTTTTTTTTCTAAAATGTTTGTGCTGTGGTTACCATAGATTTATGACAGAAATTGTAAACACACACACAGCTTTTTAAACTATTATGGAAGTATCTTAAGAGTCTCTTCAGGGCCGGATATGGTGGCTCACGCCCGTAATCCCAACACTTTGGGAGGCCAAGGCGGGCAGATCACCTGAGGTCAGGAGTTCGAGACCAGCCTGGCCAACGTGGTGAAACCCCATCTCTACTAAAAATACAAACATTAGCTGGGCATGGTGGCACATGTCTGTAATCCCAGATACTCGGGAGGCTGAGGCAGGAGAATTGCTTGAACCCGGGAGGCAGAGGTTGCAGTATGCCGAGATCGTGACACTGTACCCCAGCCTGGGCAACAGAGCAAGACTCCATCTCAAAAAAAAAAAAAAAAAAAAAAAGAGTCTCTTCAGGGCTCCTTTCATCATTACCATGTTGTTTCTAAGTCTCCTGGAATTTCTAAATAAACCTGTATTCTCAGCATACTTTGAGCTCTTGCACCCACTTCCTCCTCTACCTGGATTCAGTTAAACTCAACACACATTGTTGGATGCTATTGATTAAAAACACCTCATTTCTCCACTCTGATTTGTGATTTATCTAAGTTGTTTGTCCCAGCATAGCCAGCTCCTTGGCCAGTTTAGAGGCCACATACTGTATATTCATGAAAGGGCCTATAATGGTGCTATTTATTTTCAGATGTGCTGGCCAAGGCAGTGAATTAGCAGCATGTCTGTGTGACTTAGTGAGGTGACTTCAGTAAAGACATGGAGAGCCTTCCAGCCTCTGCTATTCAAGCTGATTGCAGTTGTGAAATACACATGCCTTTGCTATAAGGGGAAATGGAGCAGTTCTAACTTCCTCCTTTTTTGTGAGTTTGCTTTGTTAAACTATGGAACTTATGGAGGTGGCTGAGAGAGAAAGTTTTTGTTTGCCCTTGAACACTGCTTCAACCTGTGGGGGACAACTGAACTAAGCTAAGGACCATCAGGTAACTGTTGTTGTATCTTCATGCACACCCTCTATTGCAGTGGTTCTCAAAATGTGGTCCTGGGACCAGCAACATCAACATCCCCTGGCCAAGCTAGAAATGCAGACTATCAGGCCTCCGCCAGACCTACTGAATCCTAAACTCTAGGGATGGGCCCAGCTATCTGTGTTTTAACAAGCCCTCCTGGCTGGGTGTGGTGGCTCATGCCTGTAATCCCAGAACTTTAGGAGGCCGAGGTGGGCAGATCATGAGGTCAAGGGATCAAGACCATCCTGGCCAACATGGTGAAACCCTGTCTCTACTAAAAACACAAAAATTAGCTGGGCTGGTGGCACATGCCTGTAATCCCAGCTACTCAGGAGGCTGAGGCAGCAGAATCGCTTGAACCTGGAAGGCTGAGGGTGCAGTGAGCCGAGATCGCGCCACTGCTCTCCAGCCTGGTGACAGAGCGAGACTCCGTCTCAAAAAAACAAAACCAAAAACAAACAAACAACAACAACAAACAAAAAACAAGCCCTCCAGATGATTCTGATGCAGGCTTACATTTGGGAACCACTGGTCTATTGCTGGCAGACAAATTCCAGCTCTACCTGCCAGCCTTCTCTTGCCCTTTCACCATTCTCCCTCAGTGACATAGGACTGTAATCACCCTTCCTCAGTCTAACTAACGCTGACTATCTAGTTAATTTGAAAATCAAGATTCTAACAGACATCCATTTAATGATACCTGCTTGCTATGTAGCCAAATTTAACTAAGATATTCTACTTTGTACAAATAGTTAATGTGCCCTCAAATAATCACTTCCTCCATTCCCTTCTTCCCCAGTCCCAAACCATCTCCATCTTTTCTCAAAATTTATTTTAGTTTGGAGGATGGAAACAATGCTTCTTAAACCAAAGAAACTGCACTGTTCCAAAGTTATGAAGCTATTAATTGTTGACTGTTACTTACTTTAAGAAAAAGCTCTGATGTGGCAGGTGGAGTCAGTGCCTGGAAGGGTGAATATTTGGAGAAGGAGAGCAGGCTCAGGAAAGTTGTAGAATGACGAGAATCTCTTAGTTGAGAACAGTAGAAAGATGAGACATAAGCCCAGATGTCTGACATTGATTTATTCTTTCAAGTATTTATCGAGTGTGCACTTGCTCAAAGTTCTGGGGATACTGCAATGAGGAAAGCAGACAAAAGCCTCTGCCCTCATGAAGCTTCTATTCTGATGTGCACTGAAGCCTGAGCTTCTGCCACATTCTTTTGTATTGAGACTGCCCTATCCAGCGATCCTTTCAGCTCAGGGTGTTTTATCACTATGGGTACCTGAGACAAGAAAAATATATGGTGCCTCTATAGGAGGGGAGGAGATGACCAGAATGAGGGAAAAATTCTTCACAAGGAAAAGTACCCAGACAGACCCCACCCCAGCTAACCAAATTTAGTTATTCACAGAGCAAAGGAAATCTCTCTGAGGCTTCTAAATTTGACATCTTTATGGGTTCCAGGAATCATGCACATTCAATAAAGTCAAATTTATCCTCATAACAGCTCCCTCATGGGATAAGTACTACCCTCATTTTATAGAAAAAGAAGCTGAAGCAGAAAAGAATTGGGTACTGGATCAAGTTCTGAAGCAGAGCCTGTTCCGACCTAAGAACCAAGTCTGCCTCTTGCAGGATTTTCTTGCCTGTATTGGCATATCGATGCTCACTTAGCTCTAGCACTGAGCCTTTTCCAGAAGTAAGGCCCAGTCTTCAGCCAACATTCTCCAGGAAGCCACCATGTCCTTTATTGTTCTGCAAATATTCTTTCCTGCAGGGCTCAGAAAGAGCCTCATTCTTGTGATCTATCCACTATTTCCCGTATGAATCCTAATACTGTATCCTTAACAAAATTTCTATCTAGATATAAAATAAGTTCCCTTACTCTTCCCTTACTAAAGAGTTGGTCATGTTAGTGTGATAGATGCAGAAGTAATAATCTCTTAAATCACTTCTTAATAAATGAGACTACATTCTGTGCACTTAACAGTTATTCAAGATGACAACCATTAGGATATTTGTTTTGGTGAAATCGTATGGCCTGAGTTACGGATCAAGCCGGTATTTTAAATCAATAAACCTGAATAAAAATACCAACCCTTCTAATTTTGAGGGGAAGAGGTATTTTTCTCTATGTGCAATATTAAAATAATACTATGTTTGTTGTATAAAATATAGCAAAATTTACATCAATGAGTACAAATTATTCTTCATATGAAGAAATGATAAGAGACTAGAGGACATGTATGGTAAAGTTATTTGAGCTGTTTTTTTTTTTTTTTTTGAGATGGAGTCTTGCTCTATCCCCCAGGCTGGAGTGCAGTGGCGCGATCTTGGCTCACTGCAACCTCCACCTCCTGGGTTCAAGTGATACTACTGCCTTACTTAGCCTCTCGAGTAGCTGGGACAACAGGCAAGTGCCACCACGCCTGGCTAATTTTTGCATTTTTAGTAGAGATGGGGTTTCACCATGTTGGCCAGGCTGATCTCAAACTCCTGACTTCAGGTGATCTGCCCGCCTTGGCCTCCCAAAGTGCTGGGATTACAGGCATGAGCCACCGTGCTCAGCCTGTTATTTGGACTTTTTAAAAGAGACATGGCAAATGTGAATATTATTATATACAGAAATTTATTTCCTTCTGCATTAATTGGTGATTTCTTTCTTATTACCTGTCTTAAACTCAAAACAGTCAAAAGAGTCTCAGGATCGTTATAAGGATGATCTAAAGACATTCCGTTTAGACTCCTAGAATACTCAAGATACTTATAATTGTGCACACATATGAAAACCTTTCCTTTTATATTCTGAGACTGTTCTCTTTTTTTCTTTTTCTTTTTTTAGAGAACTTAAATATAAAACCTCCTGATATTCAAGCTAATGCTGTAACAACAAAGTTAACTTGAGCAAACTTTGAACAATTCCCTTGCAGGCCCTGTTCTGGAATCTTTCCAGTGGTGACCCTCAAACTTTAGCATACAAAAATAAGAATCTGCTAAAGAACTGATCAACCATGCAGATTTCTGAGCGCCACCCTCCTGAGATTCTGATTCATTGGTTTGAGCACAGCTAGAATCTGCATTTTAATAACCCCAAGGGTTCAGATGTAGTCCACCTAAGGACACTCTGAGACAAGCAACAACTGCCTTGTGAACTTCGAGCCAATGGAAAACCCGACCGAGAAACCTGTCTCATCATTAAGCCAACTTTATAATCTCAAGTCGTGATGCATACTTGGTGCTCATTCAAATGGAAGTAGAAGGAGAATGTGAGTCAATGTGGTTCTATCTGCAATTTTCCACTTCCACCTGCAGGGAAATGATTTATCCATAATGCAGGAAGGTCAAGGTTCCCAGGATAGCACAAATCAACATTTTCCTTCTTACTACTATGTAAACAAGTTTTTCAAGGCACTTTAGATTTAAAAAGTTAACAAAGAGGAAAGAGAAAGGAGGAAAGACGGAAGAGAAGGATTTTCACAGGAAAAATAAAAGAAAGGTAATCTTGCTAAAGTAAGTAGGACGAACTGGACTATACCTGCTGAATCATCATAGGGTATGCTTCAGAAGGCACACACTCAGCTAAGCCAGACACACTGGCCAGTAACGAGATAGCAAGAGTTGGGAATTATTCATTTTCTGGCCTCATATTATCTGCAGAGTCCATGAGGGTTTAGAAGGATGGTCTTTTTCAGAAATCTTAATCTGTATCAAATGGAGGAATGGAATTGCATCTCAGTGAGATCTTGCTGTCCCGATTCTTCTTCAGCCACCTGTATGCCTACCATGGGTTTGCAAATTCTGCCCTGGGTCTGGTTACTACATTAAGAATGTATCTTACTGTCGATATCAGGGTTCCTATTAAACTGTTCTCCTACGCAGTTCCCAAATACTAGACACATAAGGAAAAGTGCTTTCCTAAAAATGCTTTACTTTTTACCTTCAACAAGGGAACAACAGTTAGCTTCAACTTTCAACAGTTTTAGAATACTTTGCATTTTAAAAGCTTCTTGCATTTGAACACATCTCAAAATCTTGGCCTCAGTCTCTTTTCTCAATGCATAAATGCATAAATGTGGTTACGATCCCTGGGAGTTTTCACGTGCTTTTATACCAGGTGACTGTGTATTAAACGAGCTAAGGTGAAGTTGATCCATGATAATTAACAGGAATAAGATTTTAGGGAAAAAAATCCTAAAACCTGTTTCTTAAATGAAGCCATCAATCATGGCAGAGGAGCCACATGTTGGGCACAAAGCCAACACCCACACGGCTCTTTCTGGGACAAGGTTTTTGGTCAAGGGCAAGGTATTCCCCACAAGAAGAGAGCTGAACATGTCTCCCATTTTGCTAGTCTCTTATATTAGCATAACTTTTAGTCTTATGGAGGCAAACCTTCCCTGTTCCAGAGCCTTACTTCCAATGAAGTAGGCAAGGCAACAAACACTCAAAGAAGTTAAGGGACTGCTTAAGCCTAACAAATCTTGCAGGTGGTAGAGGTGGAATGAGAACTGAGTTTATACTTAGGAAAGTAGACTGTGGTCTTTTTTCCTAAAGAAAGTTGCTTTGAGTAGGTACAATGGGCAGTAGGTCACCATTTAAAGAGGAAAGAAATCCGTGACCAATCATAACTTGCTATGCTTGTAATTCCCACCACCTTAAAGCACATAGGAAGTGTTTAGTTGGATTGAAAGATCAGTTACTTGAGAGAATAACATACAAACTAAACCTTAGTACAGTGTGATATTCCTACATCAGACTAATCCATATCCACCTAATTTCATACAGGGACACTGAGGAAGTGAAGCCCAGACTACCCTGTAGATGCATAGGAAGCTGAGGAAGATAATGGGTCCCAAAAAAGCAATGGTGGGAATTGGGGTCCAGTCCTTTTCCAGGGGGGATGGAGTGTAAAAAGAATATTAATAAAATTAGGTGTTGAAGGCTAGTTTCCGAAAAAACATTTTGAATCAAACCTCTGTCCCAAGGACAGAATAAAACACTCTGTGCTTTGGGATACCCTAGGACCAACTTCATCCATTTCTCAGTTTTTCTTAGATTAGGACAATAATAAGTAGTTTAAATGCATGTTGGCTACCAACAAAAGTTAACAAATAAAGCCTGCCTAAATTGATGTGAAGAAGTATACATAGGACTTTTTTTTTTTTTTTTTGAGATGGAGTCTTGCTCTGTTGCCCAGCCTGGAGTGCAGTGGTGTGATCTCGGCTCACTGCGACCTCCCAGGTTCAAGCAATTCTCCTGCCTCAGCCTACCAAGTAGCTGGGGCTACAGGCATGCATCACCAGGCCTGGCTAATTTTTTGTATTTTTAGTAGAGATGGGGTCTCACCATGTTGGCCAGGCTGCTCTTGAACTCCTGACCTCAGGTGATCTACCCGCCTCGGCCTCCCAAAGTGCTGGGATTACAGGGGTGAGCCACTGTGCCCGACCTACGTAGGAATTTTTTAAAAAATAAATGAATCTAACAAGACATTTATTTTCAATATTCTCATGCTAACTTACACAGTAATCATATTCCAATGAATAACAACTGGTTCAAATCTTGCATAATCATCTACTAATTGTGTGATCTTGGGCAAATTAATTAACCCTGCTAAACATACGGTGGAGTGACAGAGACACAGACACACAGAGAGACTCAGAGTCCCAAACCTGTCAGGCTATAAGAATTCCCTTGGGGCTGGGCACGGTGGCTCACGCTTGTAATCCCAGCACTTTGGGAGGCTGAGGCCAGTGAACCATGAGGTCAGGAGTTCGAGACCAACCTGACCAACATGGTGAGACCCCCGTCTATATTAAAAGTACAAAAATTAGCCGGGCATGGTGGCATATGCCTGTAGCCCCAGCTACTCAGGAGGCTGAGGCAGGAGAATCACTTGAATCCAGGTGGCAGAGGTTGCAGTGAGCCGAGATCACACCACTGCACTCCATCCTGGGCAACAGAGCAAGACTCCATCTCAAAAAAAAAAAAAAAGAAAACAGAATTGCTCTCGCTTCTGCACCCCATGTGCTGGTTAAGTAGTTTCCCATTCTTCTTACTTTTTGGTGTACCCTTAAAATAAGGCACCACTAACTTAGGTAACATAAGCGTATCTTTAATCCTTATAACCTGGAAAAGCCTACTACTAGAACTACTATTACTGCAATTAACAATGCTAGTCACACTTAATGAGTGCTTTCTGTCTGATCATTAGCCCATTTAGTCCTCACAACAACTCTATGAGGGAGGTATTATTATCTTCACTTTACAAATTTGGAAACTGAAGCCAAGAAAGGTTAAGAAACTTGTACAAGGTTTTACTGGTACACACACAGAAGGAAGGAGACAGAAGATAGCCCTACTGGAAAATGTTATCACCAGGCGCATCTCAGAAAAAGTTGCTATAGGAGTTAAACTTCTGGCATTTTCCTTACCGGGTGCTTGGCAATGGAAAGCTTAGCATGCGAAAGCTTTCAGAAGAAAGGATACTAAGCTTTACCCCTGACTACTAAAAAGAGCAGGTTTTAGCTTGTTGCTGAGACTTTGAACCTGGCTCCAACATCATTAATCCTTTCATGGATAAGTAGTCCTGGAATACGTTCCAAATGTCATCCAAATACCCATGTTAGCAATGGGTAAAAGATTTAAGAGCAACTTCTAAACATTGATTTTTTTCATCAACTATGATTCTCTTTTTGAGTAGTTTGTCTCTTTGTGTTTCACCAAGGAACAAATATCAAGCACAATAAAAGTGAAGCCCTGTGAAGTCCAAAATCTGTTAATGCACCAAATATTTTTCTAGAATGTGGGATGGGGCAGGCAAAGGAGACATCTGAAACAGAAATTGCATTCATGTTTTTATTCGAGATCTGTCCTTGTCAAATGTTTCCTACATTACCTGGACAATCCCTGTCTGTCCCTAGACTCCTCTTTGCTTCCTATAAGTCTGCTCAACTCACTGGCATCAGAAAAGAGACTTCCCTTCATCAGAGGGCCTTCCTCAAGCTCATTCTCTCCCCTTCCCCTGAGCTGGAGTTCCTACTTCCTTCAGTCCCTCTCACTCCTAATCCAATGTTCGCAGGCTACCACCCTCACCCTTCTGTAAAAGCTTCTCTTGATACAGCCACTAAAGACCTTTTGCTGGACAGCCAGTGACTTCCTTCCTGTCCTGTTTTAATGTGACCTTTCGGCTGCATCAAGCACTGTTGACCTTCTAATCCGTCACGAAACTCCTCCCTGGGATTATACACATACTATCAACTCTACTGTTTGATCATCCTCAGTTTCTTGAATGGGCTTTCCACCCGTGTAGGCCCCTTACATGTCGTTTACTCCCAAATGATAGTACTAGGATAAATTTGGAATTGAGGGTGGAAGGTTCCAGGTAAGCAAATCTGTTTCTAAAACATGGGGAAGCATTAAAGAAAAAACATGGGGGAATCCCAATAAGGAAAAACCCAGTATGGTGTGGTATCAGAAGGTCTTGTTTTGATGAGTCTACTGGGAATATTTTATGTAGAGTAGATAGGTTATTGTAAATGGTCTTTTTCTCAGAGGAGATCAGTTTCTTTAATTGTTTCGTTCCTTGAAGGGACAATGTCAAAGCTGTTGAGCCCAAAACCACCCCCTCTGACTCATTTAGCTCACATGGAAAAATTTTCCCTAAAGAATGCAGAAAGGAATTTCTATAAAGCAATTAATTTATCCTCTTTTGCCCAACTACAAGCAGTAGCACATGAGCCTTGGCCATTTCCTGTCAGCTTAATAACAAACAACTCAGCCCTCTCTTGCCCTTGCATCTTGAACCCTACATGCTCCTAAAAATATGATAAATGCTTGTGCCAGGACATAATGACAACTTAAAAGATCCCTAGTATGTGGAACACAGTGGAGGAGTTCAGACTGTTACAGACTTGCCAAAGCCTGTGCTATAAAGCCTGTGTTCTAGAATAAGGGATAGGGCATTTGGACTACCTGCAACTTTATAGAGCTTTCAGACTGTTAGGGATTGTCCAGATGCTGTAAGAGTAATAGCATGTCAGCCAGGTGCAGCAGTTCACGCCTGTAATCCCAGCACTTTGGGATGTCGAGGCGTGGGCATCGCTTGAGGTCAGGAGTTCGAGACCAACCTGACCAACATGGTGAAACCCCTTGCCTACTGAAAATACAAAAAAAAATTAGCCAGGCATGGTGGTGGGCACCTGTAATCCCAGTTACTTGGGAGGCTGAGGCAGGAGAATCGCTTGAACCTGGGAGGCAGAGGTTGCAGTGAGCCAAGATTGTGCCACTGCACCACTCCAGCCTGGGCAACAGGGCGAGACTCCGTCTCAAAAAATAAAAAATAAAAATAAAAAAATAAAAAAAAGAGTAATAGCATGCTCAACTATTAAGAGTAATAGTTTTTACTCTTAATAAACTAAGAGTAAGAATTGTATTACTCTTAATAGTTTGGCATGGCAGATGTGATGCAGTCTAACCAACTAGGAATGAAGAAGAAATGCCAGTTATTACATATTACACTTTTGAAAGAAAATTTATTGAGGCTGTGAGATTGCTGCTGACAGTATATAAAACATCACTGACTTTCCTCTTTTCATTTATCTTTGTGGAGTAATAGGCTGTGGTCAGAGGCAGGCTAAGGCTTGGGTGATGACTTCACTCCACTTCACAGAGTTTATTGTTGGACAAAAGAACTGGGCATGGCACCTTGGGAATGATGTGAATGCTCTGGTGAAGGAAGTGGTGGCCCCCAATCATGCCATAGGACCATCTCTAGACTTGAAAGTTTGCCATTTGTTGGCACTGGCCCAAGATCCTGGGAAACTCCCCAGCAATCTTTCATCTATATGCAGTCCCAGGTGAGGGAAGTGTTTACAATAGCAACAACAGATACCAAGAGAGGAAGGAGAAGATAGGATATTGGGTTCAACCTGGAAGAGTGGGACCTCCCACTACTTGTCTGTGGTGGAGGCAGCCCTCTTTCCATAAGTGTGCAGTCAGTTTTGCCCTCACTCACTTCACTCTGTCACCTAGAATGAAGTAACAATAACAGGCCACAAATGTCCATCCTTAAGATTATTATGTTTCTGGAGAGTCTCTATTTTTCAGAGTTAGGTCTGCTTCTTCAAGCAGCACCCCTGCTTTTGGTAACAGCACTATCTCAGCAAAAATGCAACTGAATCTATGAGCAATAACCCACCAAGTACTTACAGCCACAAACCAATTCATGTTGGTGACTAGGACAGGAACAGGAAGGTGGAGAATCTAAAGGTGGCATCACTTATGCCACTATTTTCATTAGGTCGTGACAGCTACATCAAAAGTAAGAAAGATAGAAAGAAAAGAAGATGGAAAGAAAGAAAGAGAGAAAGAAAGACAGAGAGAGAGAAAGAAAGAAAGAGAAAGAAAGAAAGAAAGAGAGAGAGGGAGGGAAGGATGGAAGGAGGCAAGGAAGGAAGAAAGAGAGAGAGGAGAGAGGAGGGAGGAAGGAAGGAAGGAAAGAAGGAAGGAAGGAAGGAAGGAAGGAAGGAAGGAAGGGAAAGACAGAAGGAAGGGAAAAATAAAAGAAAGAGAACACTTGACATAGGCAAATGGTGTTCCTTTGAAAGGAAGGAAGGTAAAATTGACCAAATAAAATTGGTAATGAGTCAGGCCTTATAAAGACAGAATGTTCAGTGTTGACGGCTTAAAGGTGATGTTAATCTGTTTTGTCTAAAAGGCACAGGCCAGGGAGACTATAGGGAGAAACAGGCAAAACAAGAGACCTGAGCCCTGGTGCTTGGGGGGCAAAGTCCAGGATGGACAGTGAATGTGGTAGTAGGTGACACCTCAGAGATGGTGTTCACGAAAAGCCACCTCAAATGAGGCTCTCTGCTCCACCAAATTATCAGACTCTCTGTATTGGACTTAATGCAAGATTCTTTTCCTCGGACATATTAAAGTTTCAACACAAAGTTTGCTCAGCTTGTTTACTCAACTTTGTTTCTTTTTTTTTTTTTAACTTAGAGAAGATCAGAAAAGGACATTTTAATACAATATACATTGGGGCAATGAAACAGAAGTAATGTTTTAGTTTATTTATTAATGATAATACTATAAACAGAATTTAGTCTGGAAGTATTCATTTCCTGAGAGGCTACCACACTTTTGAAACAAACATTTCTCTGCCATAATCCCAGCACTTTGGGAGGCCGAGGCGGGTGGATCACGAGGTCAGGAGACTGAGACCATCCTGGCTAACACGATGAAACCCCGTCTCTACTAAAAAAAATACAAAAAATTAGCCGCGCGTGGTGGTGGGTGCCTGTATTCCCAGCTACTCGGGAGGCTGAGGCCGGAGAATGGCGTGAACCCGGGAAGCGATGCTTGTAGTGAGCCGATATCACGTCACTGCACTTCAGCCTGGGTGAGAGAGCGAGACTCCGTCTCAAACAAACAAACAAAAAAGAATAATGATAACAGCAATAACAGTGGCCACCATTTACTAGGCACTAAGTGTACTTGGCATTATTTAAAAAAAAACTAGTTTGAATATTTAAAAAATGTCAAATGGATGCTACAAAATATTTGCTATTGAAAATATCCTCTCAGTTAAAAGATGAGGAAATTCAAGTAAATTCCACAAGCTCACTAACTTGTCGTATTTGATTAACTTCGGAAATGTGGAAGCAGTAAAATAGATATTCATAATCTGATTCCCCAATTGACTTTAAAGCAATTAAAAAAAGAATAGCACATTCAAATTAATAGTATGATAAATGAGGAAACACATTTCTTTCTGTATATCAGGTATAAATAACAATTTATGTAGAACTATATTCCAATTCAGCTGTAAGTGGTAAATGTTTTTAATAAGCATCAGAAGGAAAACACTCAGGTCATTCAGAACGCTTTAAATACTCAATATTCCCTATCTGTAGCTCACATGTGATCCTCAATGTTAATTAAGGAATTCTAAATTCAATATTCATCTTAAAGAGAAAAACCTTATTTTTTTTCCGTGCTATCACCCTTTATCTAACTTTCTTGAACTTGCAGATGATCTCATTTAAAAGTTGATAAATTGGACAGGCACAGTGGTGTGTGCCTATAGTCCCAGCTACTAGGGAGGCTGAGATAGGAGGATCACTTGAGCCTGGGAATTCTAGGCCAGCCTGGGCAACATTGCAAGACTTCATCTCTAAAATAAATAAATAAATAAATAAAAGCTTTAAAAAATAAATAATAACTGATGAATTACCTATGAATTACATGACCACAATCTCTGGATTCAACAACAAGACCACTAAGAAAATATCATCATTTTATACAATATTAAAAATTTTTCAAACATGTCTTTGTCCTTCTGCTACCATAAAGAAATAATCCCTTAAATACTCTTACATTCCCTTTCATCACCTCTCCTGTCTCTGTCAGATAAAAAATGGATCTAAGAGAACATTTTTTTGGATGCCTCCTTTTTTCCTGAGACAGGGTCTCACTCTGTCACCTAGACTGGAGTGCAGTGGTGCGATCTTAGCTCACTGCAGCCTTGATGATCCTCCTGCCTTAGCCTCCCTAATAGGTGGGACTACAGGTGCTCACAACCATGTCTGGCTATTTTTAATTTTAATTTTATTTTTTTTGTAGAGATGGGGTCATGCTATGTTGCCCAGGCTGGTCTCAAACTCCTGGCTTCAAAGAATCCTCCAGACTTGGCCTTCCAGTGTTGGGATTCTAGGCATGAGCAACCACACCTGGCCAGATGCCCATTTTTTTTTTTTCTGAGATGGGTGTCACTCTGTCACCCAGGATGGAGTGCAGTGGCACAGTCTCAGGTCACTGCAAGCTCCATCTCCGAGGCTCAAGCAATCCTCCCACCTTAGCCTCCCAAGTAGCTGGAACTACAGGTACGCCACTACGCCTGGCCAATTTTTTGTTATTTTTAGCAGAGACTGGGTTTCACCATGTTGCCCAGGTTGGTCTTGAACTCCTGAGCTCAGGCAATCCACCCTCCTTGGCCTCCCAAAGTGCTGGGGTTACAGGCGTGAGCCACCGTGCCCAGCCAGATGTCCAATTTTTAATTGCTTTTGTTTGCTTGCCTAAATTGTCTGAGTAATTATTTCAAAGTCCCATATCATTTTGTCCAGCAAGTTTAAAGTTTTAGCATCTACATCTTGGTGCTGCCCAAGTTCTTGGTTTGCATCTCTATTCTGCCAATGACCTGGAATTATGTGAGAAGAAAAAGGGTATCTGAGAAAGTACCTGCCTCCTGGCACTAAATAAATGCTTCAACATATTAGTTTTTTCCTTTATTCACAGCACTAGAGCACATGAAGCCAGCCTATGGTAGGCAGTAGGGTGTGGATCAGCCTCCTTGGGATGCTATTGAGAGAACCCTTCAATTTCTTCATTCTTTGTCAAGTTGCCTGATGATTTCATCATTAGAGATGTATTCTGAGGCCTTAAGAGCTGCCTATCAAAAAAGAAACTATTGGCCGGGCATGGTGGCTCATGCATGTAATCCCAGCACTTTGGGAGGCTGAGGAGGGCAGATCACCTGAGGTCAGGAGTTCGAGACCAGCCTGGCCAACATGGTGAAACACCGTCTGTATAAAAAAAATACAAAAAAATCAGCCAGGCATGGTGGTGCTTGCCTGTAATCCTAGCTATTGGGGAGGCTGAGGTAGGAGAATCACTTGAACTCAGGAGGTGGAGGTTGCAGTGAGCTGAGATTGTGCCACTGCACTCCAGCCTGGGTGACAGTGTGAGACTTCATCTCAAAAAATAAATAAATAAATAAATAAATAAATAAAAGAAAATATCTTGGAAGGCAAAATAACCTAGCTGTCAGCTGAAAATAACTACAGCTTTGTAGGTGGCTTGTGGAGTGAGTGTGAGGCCTTAGGGGCCTGGGACCTGAAATCAGCACCAGCAAAGCAACCTCAGGAGGTGGATGAGCACGGATGATAAACTCTCCTGACGTGGGAAAAACAAGTGGCCAGTGGTCAGAAAACCCAAGGGTCTTGTTTTTCCCAGTGGTCTGCCCTGCCCCTGGAGAGTCTCTTCACGAATTCCCCTGGAGAAAGGCACCTGCCCCCAGAATTTGGTGAGGCAGCAGCCAGTCTTCTTCAAAACACACTGGCCCGTCTGTCATGATCAACTAGAGACGGACTAGGAAGAAAACACCAATGGGGCCTTCACGAGCTATGGTGGGAAGCACCTCCAGCAGTTTTGAGCTTCAAACCTCCACAGCTGGGAGCAAACTTTAGATCTGTGAAGTGTGATGGAACTCTAGGGAGGAACCATGCAGACCTGAATAGGGTTGGCCACATTCATTTAATAATTCTTTTAATAAATATTTATTAAACATTTATGATATGATAGGTATTGTATGGGCTCTAAAAATTCAAAGGTGAGCAAAACATATCCTCTTGAAGTTTACAGAACACCAGGGGCAGGTTGGGGGAGACATTAAGCAGGCAATCACATGATTTAGGAGTTACAAATTGTGACAAGTACTAGGAAGAAACAGTAGAGAGTGCTCTGTGTGTATAAAAGGGGGAGTCTGATTTATTAAAGTCTGATCTGAGATCAGTTGAATGGCTTGTGACCAGCATTTTTTAAATGCAATAGAACAGAATAGAAAATGTTGAATGAATTGGAAATGGAAATGAAGTTGGATATGGTTTCGTTTCAGTATATATGTGTGTGTGTGTGTGTGTGTGTGTGTGGTGGGGGGAATACTAGATTGTAAAGTGTATTTTCATGGAACGTGGAGGAAAACTTTGAGAGCTAACTTTTTTTTTTTTTTTGAGACGGAGTCTTGCTCTGTCCCCAGGCTGGAGTGCAGTGGCGCGATCTCCGCTCACTGCAAGCTCCACTTCCCGGGTTCACACCATTCTCCTGCCTCAGCCTCCGGAGTAGCTGGGATTACAAGCGCCCGCCGCCACGCCCGGCTAATTTTTTTTTGTATTTTTAGTAGAGACGGGGTTTCACCATGTTAGCCAGGATGGTCTTGATCTCCTGACCTAGTGATCCGCCCGCCTCGGCCTCCCAAAGTGCTGGGATTACAGGCATGAGCCACTGCGCCCGGCGAGAGCTAACATTAAAATCATGTCAATAAGATGAGGAGTAGTAGGCACCATGGATTGTCTTTGAGGATGCCAATGATGGAGTTGTGAAGAGAAAGGGGGATTGTGGGTCAAAGAGTCCCTTTCATTGACATACTCTGAGAAACACATTTGGGTATCAGAGTCCTCTAGATTCAGACAGTGAGATACACGGAATAACACTTTATCTGGAACCACTTGAGGCTGCAGGGGGAAAGGTAGGGAAGAAGGGAAAACATAGGTTGGCAGTTGGGACCGCTGCAGTGGTCCAAATTGGAGCCCCCTGGAAATCTTGAGATGAAACAGAACATGTGTCAGTCAGTAAATATTGGACTGTCACGGGACTAATCTGATCTTTCTTCTTCCCTTGATCTTAGCAAAAAGGCCAAGAAACAATTGATCTTTCCACTTTGCATCTGAAATTCATTTCACTGGTAGCAGAGGAGAGACAGAACCCAAGTCTGATCAGCAGCGCAGTGTCCCTTTCACCACACCATGATGTCTTCCCAGATCAGGAAAACAACAGTGACCCATGTTCTGTTTGCAGTGCGATTCACAATGTCAGCAGCACTCAGGGTCAGAAACACGCACTGGTTTTAAGGGGCTAGACGCGAATTGAAATGTATTTGTTATACACATAAAGAAACATACAAAGATCACCTCCCAGCAATCCAAATATTCTCTCCTGGATCTCAAAATCAAGTTTCATGCTTTATACCACTGAGTTGATTAAGCCCCTGAAGGCTGGGCAGTGTTTTTAATGGATTGTTTCTAGTTTTGATAAAGTGATGGGGGAAAATAAGCTTAGAATCTTTAGTTTGAAAAGGAATCTTTGTCCACAGCTAATTTCTGAGAAAAATCAAGTCAGTGTTGGCCTGCTCTAATGAAAAGACAGAAAAAACTCTTAAAATCATATTCCAAGTTCCGATGAAGAGATACTACCACAGGATTTTCTGATGCTATAAGGCTACCTCTGGTACTGTTTAGAGTGGACAGGGTCCATCTTTCTTGAAAGTAAATCCTCTGACTCATCTGAGGTGAAACTAAACATATTATGGCATATGGAAAAAAAAAAACAAGCTCAACAGATTCCGTGGAAGGCCAGGATGAAACCATATTCCAGCAACAAGTAAGTTTTGACTTGTTGGTGGCAAGGATTGGCAAACGCAAGAAGCAAGTGGTTAAAAACATGGGTTTGGTCTCAGCTAGACTTGAGTTTCTATGGCAGCACTGCCACTCACATACTGCATAACCGTACTCAGTTTCAGTTTCTATATCTGCATCCTTGGGAGAGTAAGAACACTCTTAACTTTTTGGGCTGTTCCAAGACTTATACAAGGTAATGCATATGAGGGATATAGCAGGTGCTCAATAAATGCAAGAATTAATTTTAAAAAATAATTATTAATAATCATATTGTCTCTAGCTTTTTCCTTTAACATAACAAGACATGTATCACTGGTTTTTCCATTTCTCCTAGTTTACATTTGTCCTCTCCTATCAGTGAGAATAAATTAAAATATAAGCATTCCACAGTAGATCTTTCCACTTCTCTGTAAAACAGAGTCTTGAAAAAAGTCATAGTCAAGTGTTTATCATTTTTGATTGGCTTGGGTCCCAAATTTCTTCTCAAAGAAGAAATTTGGAGCATAGCAGTCATTTTTTGGGGGGTGGTGGGGGTGGGGAGTGGATCCACTAGGGAAATAATTTTTACAAGGACAGACAAAGTGAAGTTAGCCCTGAAATGAACTTTACAAACCATATAACATAACTTCATCTTCAGGAAACTGAGGCCCAGAGAGATGAAACGTATGATTCTTCTAAGGTCCTGCAGATTGCATGTAGCAACACAAGATAGCTATGTTTGAGAAATGGCAAAAGAAGACCTGAATTATCAGAACTATGTGCTGTGAAGGCTTAAGCTGCTCTTCTTTGTGGAGAAACAGTTGATACCTAATTTTGCCTGAAACAAAACAAACATTTTAAAAAATGTTTACCTATCCCATGCCAGGTGCTGTGGCTCACCTCTGTAATCCTAGCTACTCAGGAGGCTGAAGTGGGAGGATCACTCCATCTTTAACAACATAAAAAATTTGAAAAAAATTTACCTATTCCTTCCTTTAATATGGAATATAGAATTTGCTAATTAGAACTACCATATGATCTAGCAATCCCACTCCTGGGAATTTATCCAAAGGAAAAGATTATTATATTGAAGAGACATCTGCGCCCCCATGTTTCCTGCAGCATTTTCACAATAGCCAAGATATGGAATCAACTTACGTGTCTGACAATAAATGAATGGATAAAGAAAATGTGGGATAGATACACACTGGAATGGTATCCATTAAAAAATGAAATCCTGTTATTTGCAGCAATATGGATGGAAATGGAGGACATTACACCAAGTGAAATAAGCCAGGAACAGAAAGTTAAACACTTCACATTCTCACTCACATGCAGAAGCTAAAAAACTTCAATCTCATAGAAGTAAAAAGTAGAACAGAGTTTACTGGAGGCTAGGAAGGGTAGGGGGAAGGGAAAGATGGGAGAGATTTGTTAAGGGATACGAAATTACAGCTACATAGGAGGAATACGTTCTAGTGCTCTATACTACTGTGGGATGAGGTAGTTAACAATAATGTATTGTGTCGTTTCAAATACTTAAAGGGAGGATATTGAACATGCCCAATACAAAGAAATGATTAGAGTTTGAGATGATGGATATGCTAATTGTCCTGATGTGATCACTATAATTATATGTACCAAAACATCACTATGTACCACTATGAATATGTACAATTATTATGTGACAATTTAAAAAATAAAATCAAAAAACAATTTGCTAGTTTTGTAATATCAAGGGAGTATTTAATGATTTATACAAATCATTTTCCCTTTTCTAAAAGATAAGAGGAAAAAGAAATAATATTTTTTAAACATCTGTATGGTAATTTCCACATAGTCTCACTCAGTTCTCATAACAGCCCTATGGAATAGAATATTTTTTTATTTAAGAGATAAGGAAATGAGACATTATCTGACATGATATATTAGTTTACGCACTTACAGATGATCTGTTTCCATCATTGGAATGTAAGTTTCATGAGGGCGGCAGGGTCTTTCCAAATCCCCAGAGTCTAACACAGCGCCTGGCACAAGTAAGTGCTCAAGAAATAGCTGTCATATGAATGGATGAATTAATTAATTCATTAATAAGGGAATATAATAGAGAATTAAATATCAGACTTAAATATAAGTAACATGTAGCTCTGGCAATAAAAAGAAATTGTCCATAACACATAAATAGCTCTTCTAGGTGACCTTATACTTATATTCTATATAACCTTACTTTCTTCAGGAAAAGATACATTTAATTGCCTACAGAGGGCTAGTTTACCTGTTGGGTATAGCTGGAAATATTGGTAGTGCATATGAAGATGGCCTCAAATAGGACCAAGATTACTCAGAAAAACATTCATTTAAAAAAAAAAAAACTGTGGCCACAGGGAACTTAAGGAATTAATAGCATTTGTCCAAACCAAATACATCTTTAGGTTTGCTGACTCAATCATAATAATGGGTTTAGTTCCGTCTTATGAGGTTGATTTGTTTCTGATAACATGTATAAAAGATTGACCTTGCCAGTTTGTACTTATTTGAACACAAACTACTTTTCAATAACTTTCCCCAAGACTTTAGTTCAGGGATGTTATAAGTAAAAATATCTTTAACCTTTTAAAGGCAGATGCCACACAAAACCTTGCAAAGGAAAACAAGGGAGCCACACATATCAATGGAGACCTTTAAGTCTGTGGTTCTATTTCTAGCATTTATCGTGAAGAATCATTAAAGAGGTAAGCAAAGATGAATGCATAAATTTATTCAGTGGTGTACTGTTTCTAATTTGAATAACTGGAAATCAATGTAGCTCAATAAAGACTGAGTTAAATTACGCTGTATCCTTACAACGGAATGTTATGCAATCATTAGAAATGTAATGCAAGAATATTTAATGACATGAAAAGTCGTTCATGATATTTTTTAAATAAAAAAGCAGGTTATGATACAATATATAAGCATACTTCCAGTTTTGTAGAAGTATGTATGTATGTGTGTATCTGAAAAAGCATAAATAAAGCTGTTAAAATGATAAGTCAAAGAATTAGAGATAATTTTTATTTTTAAAGTATTTGCTTATCTGCACTTCTGACTTTTCTATAATTTATATATACAGCTTTTGTAATAAGAAGCTATTCTTCATTTTTGAAAAGAATAGGAAACTTGTTTGCAGGTCTCCAATCCCTGACTACAGTTGCTATTCTTCAGGATCAATAGCTTCTTCTCCTTCATGGTTCTGCTCTTTCAACATTTCCTTTCTTTCCCATCTCTCATACAAGTATACCTGGTGATCATATTGCATACATTACTTAAGTGGCTCTATCAAATCACCTTTGTAGTCTCTTATAACTCTCAGGATTTTCCATAGAAGTTATTTTTGGAAAAGGCAATCATGTGTATCTACCATATCTTTCAGTACGCAGAAAATGTGAGGTCCAGGGGAAATTTAAAGTCCAACTTTCCTTTTTGCCTTTAAATCTCTTTCAAGTTTAGCATTAAGTGTGTGCAGTGTATGCATGCATGTGTGTGTGCATGTGCATGTGCAACCATGCGTGTGTGTATGTGTTTCAGAAGGATAAATTTTGTGAACTCTAAATACAGCAGGTTATCAAATAACATTGTTTCATTCAAAGTCATTTGGTTATAACATTGATGAGAAAATAAATCAATTCCTGGCTGGAGCCACCATCTGTGTGTAGTCTGCATGTTCTCCCATGTGGGCTTTCTCAGGGTACTCCGGTTTCCTTGACATCCCAAACAGGCACAGAGTAGGTGAATCGGTGTGTCTAAATGGTCCCAGTGAGAGTGTGTGTGAGTGCAAGCTATGATAGGATGGCGTCCTGGCCAGGGTAGGTTCCAAACTTGGCCCTGGATGGCTGGGATAGACTCTGGCCATCCACGACCCCGAACTGCAATAACTCAGTAAATAATTGTTGTACTTGTTTGTATTAATTTTTCTTATATGCAAGTATAGCTCACATTTATTTCAATGTTTAATATTAGGAGTCTTTTGGTCTTTATTTAGAAGTTTGGTGATATTTTGTAACTGGAAATATGCCATCACATATGTACTGGAACTTAACTCTTGTTTATATCCATTAGCCTATGGCAAAATTGGTTTTGCTTTATGTTGTTTTACATAAAGACACTGTTTCCAAGAACTTACTGACAACATTAAGTGAGGACTTACCATATAACCTCTGTGCTTGTAAAGGAGCTGAAATCCTACTTTACATTATTATGGTGGCTGTTGTTTTAACACTTCTCCAACTCCTATTTCCAGTTTATTTTACTTTGTCCATGTTAACTTTTTATTTTCTTTTTTGAGTATCTACCAAGTGTGGAACCCTGTGCCAGCTGCATTACATGTTACCTCAGAAACGTGGTACTTATTCCCATTTTACAGATGTTTCATTAATATGTCTTTAGCACTCTTTGATTTGTGTAGCATTTTCATGCTTTTTATTTCATTTGGTCCTATGATGTTGAACCAAATCTCACTGGGAATCAGTGGAGCTGCGATGGAATCAAACTTGTATCCCCAAACTCAGACTCAAAGGTCTGCCCTGCTTTCTGTTAGTAGCAATGGCTCTGTGCATTGTTATTATTAAAACAACTGCCAACATGAATAAGGCAGTCTGATTGTACAGATTATTCAATGATTAGAAGGTGAATAAAACAAGAGGAGTCAACAAACGCAAAGAAAAATAGTCACAAAAAGTAACGTGACTCGTCTTCTCCTACAAATCCTCCTCTACAGAGGAGGGGCTGGACTATAACTCAGCTATTCCACAAGTGGGAGTGAATAATTTAGAATGTCATCTGCCAGACCAGGAACATCTTGTTTTTTTCTCAAATAAAATATGAATTCTAAATTAATCACTTTGTTTAAATATACGCTGTTTAAATATAAGCTGTTTAAAAATATCTGAATATGGTGGTTTTTCCTAAAATATTTTAAAATTGGTTGTTCTCAGAAAAAAAACTGGCTGAACGACCCGGCTGCTTATCAATGTGTGGGATTACTAGGAAGTCTTTAGTTGCACTTGCCACTTCCTGTGGCCTTGCCTGCAATTAGATTTTATTTTATTATTATTTTTTTTGAGACAGGGTCTTGCTCTGTCACCCAGACTGGAGTGCAGTGGTACAATCACAGCTCATTGAAGCCTCAACCTCCCAGGCTCAATTGATCCTTCCATCTTGGCCTCCTGAGTAGCTGGGACTACAGGCATACGCCACCATGCCTGGCTAATTTTTGTATTTTTTGTAGACACTAGGTTTCATCACGTTGCCCAGGCTGGTCTTGAACTCCTGAGCTGAAGTGATCCACCTGCCTCAGCCTCCCAAAGTGCTGGGATTACAGGCGTAAGCCACAGCACCCAGCCCTTGCAATTGCAATTAGATTTTAAATGGCCTTGTTTCCTACCATCTTTCTGCCTGGCTGATAGGACAATGACACCTTGTATTCTTCTTGTCTCCTCCTAGGATCTCAGGTGTTTCAGCTGTACTTGTTTGGCTTTTGCTTTCCTTGCAGCTCCCACATCCAAATCCTTGTGACTAAAACAACACAGTTTTCATCTATCAGACAACAGCAAACCACAGTAGGTCTGCATTGTTTATGGAACATTTTGGTAATGGCTTTTTCTTTGCGACTGGGCTTTTGTGGCACAGAAGGCTAGCTGTCCCCCAAAGACTTGTGCTCCCTTTCATAGTGAAGTGTTCCTGCTGGAAGTGCCACCAGGCAAGAACTATAATATATTCCCTCAGTCCTCCTTGCAGATTGATGAATCTTGTAAGCAGTCCTCCCCAGGGAAGTGTGAGTAGAAGCTATGTGTCCCACTGTTGAGTGGAGGTATTTAAGAATTGGGTGCACAATCTTTCATTCTCTGTTCTTCCTAGTCACTGGCTGAATGATGTCAACATAATCTGGAAGTCACAGGATGGTAGAGCTGCTGAGATGGAAGCAGCCTGGGTCCCTGAGTCACTGCTTGGAGGAGAACCACTCGATCTGCATCAGACTGTGATATAAACATGAAACAAGTTTTTGTTGGTTTCGTTCCCTGAGATTTTGAGATTGTTTGTTCTCACAGCTAGCTTACCTTGATTAATACTGGACCTAGAAGCCTCAATATTCCTCTTCTTTAAGCCAGGCTCCTGGAATTAGATGATTTGGACCTACCACAGGTACTAGTGGGATAGAGGTGCTATGATGCCATAGTGGAAGTTCTGTTACTAATCTACATCCACAGCAATTGTTGGAGGCTGTGCAGAAACTACTAGTGGCCTATCAATATGCACTAGCCCCTTCATTCTAACTCAACCCTTGTTTTGTTGGGGGTGACAATGTGCTGGGCTAATGAAAACTACATTTGCCAATCTCCCTTGTAGACAGAGCTAACACAGCTCTGAATAATGAAATGCATAAACAAATGTAATTATGTGAGCTTCTAGAAGAGCTTCTTAATGGGAGCAAAGTTAGTTGGCATGTCTTTTTTACCTTCTTTCTTCTTCCTGTCTCCAATACTGATTCACTGTACAGAGTTTTAGGAGGCATCATGTGACCATAAGGATGAAAGCCACACACTAATGTTGGTGAAACACAAAGACACAAAGAACCGGAGTCTCCAGTGGTACCTTGGGGGCCATGACACCAAGCCTGCAGGGCCAACCACTGGCATTCTTGTTATGTAAGAAAAAAATAAATAAGGGGAGGAGCCAAGATGGCTGAATAGGAACAGCTCCAGTCTACAGCTCCCAGCGTGAGCGACACAGAAGACGGGTGATTTCTACATTTCCAACTGAGGTACCGGGTTCATCTCACTGGGGAGTGCCAGACAGTAGGTACAGGACAGTGGGTGCAGCACAACATGCGTGAGCCGAAGCAGGGCAAGGCATCACCTCACCCAGGAAGTGCAAGGGGTCAGGGAATTCCCTTTCCTAGTCAAAGAAAGGGTGACAGACAGCACCTGGAAAATCGGGTCACTCCCACCTTAACACTGCACTTTTCCAACGGGCTTAAAAAACGGCGCACCAGGAGATTATATCCCACACATGGCTCAGAGGGTCCTATGCCCATGGAGTCTCGCTCATTGCTGGCACAGCAGTCTCAGATCAAACTGCAAGGTGGCAGCAAGGCTGGGGGAGGGGTGCCCACCACTGCCGAGTTAGTTGTTTGATGAGGTAAACAAAGTGGCCGGGAAGCTTGAACTGGGTGGAGCCCACCACAGCTCAAGGAGGCCTGCCTGCCTCTGTAGGCTCCACCTCTGGGGGCAGGGCACAGACAAACAAAAAGACAGCAGTTACCTCTGCAGACTTAAATGTCCCTCTCTGACAGCTTTGAAGAGAGGAGTGGTTCTCCCAGCACGCAGCTTCAGATCTGAGAACGGGCAGACTGCCTCCTCAAGTGGGTCCCTAACCCCCGAGTAGCCTAACTGGGAGGCACCCCCCAGTAGGGGCGGACTGACACCTCACACGGCCGGGTACTCCTCTGAGACAAAACTTCCAGAGGAACGATCAGGCAGCAGCATTTGCGCTTCACCAATATCCGCTGCTCTGCAGCCACCACTGCTGATACCCAGGCAAACAGGGTCTGGAGTGGACCTCTAGCAAACTCCAAAAGACCTGCAGCTGAGGGTCCTGTCTGTTAGAAGGAAAACTAACAAACAGAAAGGACATCCACACCAAAAACCCATCTGTACATCACCATCATCAAAGACCAAAAGTAGATAAAACCACAAAGATGGGAAAAAAACAGAGCAGAAAAACTGGGAACTCTAAAAATGAGAGTGCCTCTCCTCCTGCAAAGGAACGCAGCTCCTCACCAGCAATGGAACAAAGCTGGACGGAGAATGACTTTCATGAGTTGAGAGAAGGCTTCAGACGATCAAACTACTCCAAGCTACAAGAGGAAATTCAAACCAATGGCAAAGAAGTTAAAAGCTTTGAAAAAAAATTAGACGAATGGATAACTAGAATAACCAATGCAAAGAAGTCCTTAAAGGACCTGACAGAGCTGAAAACCAAGGCACAAGAACTACGTGACGAATGCAGAAGCCTCAGTAGCCGATGCAACCAACTGGAAAAAAGGGTATCAGTGATGGAAGACGAAATGAATGAAATGAAGTGAGAAGAGAAGTTTAGAGAAAAAAGAATAAAAAGAAACAAACAAAGCCTCCGAGAAATATGGGACTAGGTGAAAAGACCAAATCTACGTCTGACTGGTGTACCTGAAAGTGACGGGGAGAATGGAACCAAGTTGGAAAACACTCTGCAGGATATTATCCAGGAGAACTTCCCCAATCTAGCAAGGCAGGCCAACATTCAGATTCAGGAAATACAGAGAATGCCACAAAGATACTCCTCGAGAAGAGCAACTCCAAGACACATAATTGTCAGATTCACCAAAGTTGAAATGAAGGGAAAAATGTTAAGGGCAGCCAGAGAGAAAGGTTGGGTTACCCACAAAGGGAAGCCTATCAGACTAACAGCTGATCTCTTGGCAGAAACTCTACAAGCCAGAAGAGAGTGGGGGCCAATATTCAACATTCTTAAAGAAAAGAATTTTCAACCCAGAATTTCATATCCAGCCAAACTAAGCTTCATAAGTGAAGGAGAAATAAAGTCCTTTACAGACAAGCAAATGCTGAGAGATTTTGTCACCACCAGGCCTGCCGTAAAAGAGCTCCTTAAGGAAGCACCAAACATGGAAAGGAACAACCAGTACCAGCCACTGCAAAAACATGCCAAATTGTAAAGACCATCAAGGCTAGGAAGAAACTGCATCAATTAACAAGCAAAATAACCAGCTAACATCATAATGACAGGATCAAATTCACACATAACGATATTGACTTTAAATGTAAATGGGCTAAATGCTCCAATTAAAAGACACAGACTGGCAAACTGGATAAAGAGTCAAGACCCATCAGTGTGCTGTATTCAGGAAACCCATCTCATGTGCAGAGACACACACAGGCGGCTCAAAATAAAGGGATGGAGGAAGATCTACCAAGCAAATGGAAAACAAAAAAAGGCAGGGGTTGCAATCCTAGTCTCTGATGAAACAGACTTTAAACCAACAAAGATCAAAAGAGACAAAGAAGGCCATTACGTAATGGTAAAGGGATCAATTCAACAAGAAGAGCTAACTATCCTAAATATATATGCACCCAATACAGGAGAACCCGGATTCATAAAGCAAGTCCTTAGTGACCTACAAAGAGACTTAGACTCCCACACAATAATAATGGGAGACTTTAACACCCCACTGTCAACATTAGACAGATCAATGAGACAGAAAGTTAACAAGGATACCAAGGAATTGAACTCAGCTCTGCACCAAGCAGACCTAATAGACATCTACAGAACTCTGCACCCCAAATCAACAGAATATACATTCTTTTCAGCACCACACCATACCTACTCCAAAATTGACCACATAGTTGGAGGTAAAGCACTCCTCAGCAAATGTAAAAGAACAGAAATTATAACAAACTGTCTCTCAGACCACAGTGCAATCAAACTAGAACTCAGGATTAAGAAACTCACTCAAAACCGCTCAACTACATGGAAACTGAACAACCTGCTCCTGAATGACTACTGGGTAAATCATGAAATGAAGGCAGAAATAAAGATGTTCTCTGAAACCAGCAAGAACAAAGACACAACATACCAGAATCTCTGGGACACATTCAAAGCAGTGTGTAGAGGGAAATTTATAGCACTAAATGCCCACAAGAGAAAGCAGGAAAGATCTAAAATTGACACCCTAACATCCCAATTAAAAGAACTAGAGAAGCAAGAGCAAACACATTCAAAAGCTAGCAGAAGGCAAGAAATAACTAAGATCAGAGCAGAACTGAAGGAAAGAGAAACACAAAAAACCCTTCAAAAAATGAATGAATCCAAGAGCTGGTTTTTTGAAAAGATCAACAAAATTGATAGACCGCTAGCAAGACTAATAAAGAAGAAAAGAGAGAAGAATCAAATAGATGCAGTAAAAAATGATAAAGGGGATATCACCACTGATCCCACAGAAATACAAACTACCATCAGAGAATACTATAAACACCTCTATGCAAATAAACTAGAAAATCTAGGAGAGATGGATAAATTCCTCGACACATACATCCTCCCAAGACTAAACCAGGAAGAAGTTGAATCTCTGAATAGACCAATAACAGGCTCTGAAATTGAGGCAATAATCAATAGCTTACCAACCAAAAAGAGTCCAGGACCAGATGGATTCACAGCCAAATTCTACCAGAGGTACAAAGAGGAGCTGGTACCATTCCTTCTGAAACTATTCCAATGAAAAGAAAAAGAGGGAATCCTCCCTAACTCATTTGATGAGGCCAGCATCATCCTGATACCAAAGCCTGGCAGAGACACAACCAAAAAAGAGAATTTTAGACCAATATCCTTGATGAACATTGATGCAAAAATCCTCAATAAAATACTGGCAAACCAAATCCAGCAGTATATCAAAAAGCTTATCCACCATGATCAAGTGGGCTTCATCCCTGGGATGCAAGGCTGGTTCAACATACGAAAATCAATAAATGTAATCCAGCATATAAACAGAACCAAAGACAAAAATCACATGATTATTTCAATAGATGCAGAAAAGGTCTTTGACAAAATTCAACAACCCTTCATGCTAAAAACTCTCAATAAATTAGGTATTGATGGGACATATCTCAAAATAATAAGAGCTATCTATGACAAACCCACAGCCAATATCATACTGAATGGGCAAAAACTGGAAGCATTCCCTTTGAAAACTGGCACAAGACAGGGATGCCCTCTCTCACCACTCCTATTCAACATAGTGTTGGAAGTTCTGGCCAGGGCAATCAGGCAGGAGAAGGAAATAAAGGGTATTCAATTAGGAAAAGAGGAAGTCAAATTGTCCCTGTTTGCAGACGACATGATTTATATCTAGAAAACCCCAGTGTCTCAGCCCAAAATCTCCTCAAGCTGATAAGCAACTTCAGCAAAGTCTCAGGATACAAAATCAATGTATAAAAATCACAAGCATTCTTATACACCAATAACAGACAGAGAGCCAAATCGTGAGTGAACTCTCATTCACAAATGCTTCAAAGAGAATAAAATACCTAGGAATCCAACTTACAAGGGATGTGAAGGACTTCTTCAAGGAGAACTACAAACCACTGCTCAATGAAATAAAAGAGGATACAAACAAATGGAAGAACACTCCATGCTCATGGGTAGGAAGAATCAATATCGTGAAAATGGCCATACTGCCCAAGGTAATTTATAGATTCAAACCAGCCCCATCAAGCTACCTATGACTTTCTTCATAGAATTGGAAAAAACTACTTTAAAGTTCATATGGAACCAAAAAAGAGCCCGCATCGCCAAGTCAATCCTAAGCCAAAAGAACAAAGCTGGAGGCATCACACTACCTGACTTCAAACTATACTACAAGGCTACAGTAACCAAAACAGCATGGTACTGGTACCAAAACAGAGATACAGACCAATGGAACAGAACAGAGCCCTCAGAAATAATGCCACATATCTACAACTATCTGATCCTTGACAAACCTGACAAAAATAAGCAATGGGGAAAGGATTCCCTATTTAATAAATGGTGCTGGGAAAACTGGCTAGCCATATGGAGAAAGCTGAAACTGGATCCCTTCCTTACACCTTATACAAAAATCAATTCAAGATGGATTAAAGACTTAAATGTTAGACCTAAAACCATAAAAACCCTAGAAGAAAACCTAGGCAATACCATTCAGGACATAGGCATGGGCAAGGACTTCATGTCTAAAACACCATAAGCAATGGCAACAAAAGCCAAAATTGACAAATGGGATCTAATTAAACTAAAGAGCTTCTGCACAGCAAAAGAAACTACCATCAGAGTGAACAGGCAACCTACAGAATGGGAGAACATTTTTGCAATCTACTCATCTGACAAAGGGCGAATATCCAGAATCTACAATGAACTCAAACACATTTACAAGAAAAAAACAAACAACCCCATCAAAAAGTGGGCGAAGGATATGAACAAACACTTCTCAAAAGAAGACATTTATGCAGCCAAAAAACACATGAAAAAATGCTCACCATCACTGGCCATCAGAGAAATGCAAATCAAAACCACAATGAGATACCATCTCACACCAGTTAGAATGGCGATCATTAAAAAGTCAGGAAACAACAGGTGCTGGAGAGGATGTGGAGAAATAGGAACACTTTTACACTGTTGGTGGGACTGTAAACTAGTTCAACCATTGTGGAAGTCAGTCTGGCGATTCCTCAGGGATCTAGAACTAGAAATACCATTTGACCCAGCCATCCTATTACTGGGTATATACCCAAAGGACTATAAATCATGCTGCTATAAAGACACATGCACATGTATGTTTACAGCGGCATTATTCTCAATAGCAAAGACTTGGAACCAACCCAAATGTCCAACAACGATAGACTGGATTAAGAAAATGTGGCACATATACACCATGGAATACTATGCAGCCATAAAAAATGATGAGTTTGTGTCCTTTGTAGGGACATGGATGAAACTGGAAACCATCATTCTCAGCAAACTACTGCAAGGACAAAAAACCAAACACCGCATGTTCTCACTCATAGGTGGGAATTGAACAATGAGAACACATGGACACAGGAAGGGGAACATCACACACCGGGGACTGTTGTGGGGTGGGGGGATGGGGGAGGGATAGCATTAGGAGATATACCTAATGCTAAATGATGAGTTAATGGGTGCAGCACACCAACATGGCATATGTATACATATGTAACAAACCTGCACGTTGTGCACATGTACCCTAAAACTTAAAGTATAAGAATAATAATAAAATAAAATTAAAAATAAATAAATAAATGAAAAGAAAAAAATAAACCCCTAATTTGTTTAAAGCATTGGATGGTTTGATTGGCTGTTACTTGCAGCAGCTAAAAGCAATCCTAATTGATATAGGGGTGATCCTTCTAAGAGTGCCAACAGCATCTATCTTTCAGATATGTTAGTCTCTCTGTCTCTATTTTCTTTTTCTACTCATTTTTAATTCTCCCATTCTAGAACTAACACTAGACAGCAGCAGACATTGAGTTTCTAAGCTTATTTGGTAACTCTTGAGAATAAAGAGCTTGGTGACTCTTAATCATTTAATTTAGCCTCAAATCCTGCCTTTGGGGACATGTGGCAATTTTCAGGCACCTTCTCTCTCTGATACTCTCAAACCGCTGCTTTATCTCTGGACCAGACAGCTCTGCAATCTGGAGTCCATCAGTGTAATTACGGGATTTAAGAGCATCTCAAGGGATTATTAAGTTCATATACCTGCCTCCAGGCAGGACTATGTTTAGCTCTTCCAGACATATAGTTGTCTTCATGTCTCTCACAAAGCATGACTCACTTGGTAACTTTAAAGGAGTCAGTTTTATTTGGTCTCAGTTTCTCTGCCACTAAAATGGGTATTGTGATATATGTAGGGAAAGACAAGACCTTCTGCTTAAACATTCTGAAATTTGAAACGGGATAGTATTAATTTTTTTGGTTGGGTGCTGTGGTTGGTTAAAATGACCAACTATTTTGCAGCCCCTCCTTTCAATAGGTTGATTCTATTCTCCTACTCTTTGAAGCTGAGTTGTCTTATGACTTGCATTAACCAATGAATGTGGTGGAAGTGACGTTGGAGAGTTCTAGACTTAAGCCCCAAGAAGCCTTGCAGCTTCCACCTTCATTCTCTTAGAATGTTCCCGTCACCAGCTAAGAATGCAAAAAAGATCCGCTAGGTTTCTGAACAACAAGAGACCATGTGAAGAGGGAAAGCTCAGCCAACAGTCAGCACCAAGGTCCTGGACTTGTGAGTGAGCCCACCTTAGACCCTACAGCTTCACTTGAGCCACCCGATAATGGCAGCCATATGAATGTCTACAGGAAGACCAGCAGAATAACTGTCCAGCTGAGCCCAGCCCAAATTGCCAACCCACAGAATTGTGAGAAATAATAATGGCTGTTTTAAGTCACTAAACTTTGGGGTGGTTTGTTAGTTTCCCAGGACTACTGTAACAAATTACCACAAACTGGATAGTGTAAAACAAAAGAAATTTATTTTCTCAGAGTTCTGAAGGCCAGAAATCTGAACTCAAAGTGCGAGTAGGGCCATGCTCCCCTGAAAAATGTTGGGGAGGCAAAATTCAGCACACAGTAGGTGGTTTGTAAATAGAAAAACATAATTATAAAAGTACTCTTTCCTGTAATTTTTCAAATTTAAACACATGAAGATAAATATAAAAATAATAAAATTTTAAACAGTACCATGTTCTGAAAGGTAGTATGTCAGTGTCATCAGAGTTTCAAAATCTCCTGTAAAAAGTATCTAAATAGAATATTTTACTTATTGTTAGAAGTCTTAATGCTGGTGCAAAGAAAAATTTGTTGCATATTAGACAGCATAGGGTCTCTTGAATAACTTTAGCCATATGTCAGAGTTTTTTTGGGAATAAAACACATCCTTCCTCCGTAAGATCAGCACATCCTTTGTTCAGCATTGTATGTCATATTTGTGTAAAAGTCACAGCCTTGTAGGGGCCTTCTGGTTACCACTTGTCCCATTTCTCTTCGGCCTCATCCAGGCTTTTTAAAGGAGTGGCCTCCACCAGCTTCCTCTATTTCCTCTGCATGGACTCCCTCTATAACCTTATGAAACCTGACTTCCTTCCCCACAGCTCCGCTAAAACTGCTAATTCAGAGGTTTTCAATGACCACCTTCAGGGCAAATCCAATGGCTCTTTGCCCTCATAATTTGGCATGTGATCTTTGTAACTACCCTCCTAGCTCTCTTTTCGGATACAACGGTCTGCCATGTGTTGGCCAAATACCCCCTCCTATCTTTTCGTATCTCTTCTTTTTGTATGGATTGACAGTGACTCTTCCTCTAGGCCCATTCCTCTTCTCTTCCCCTTATACTTTCCATTTAGAAAATTTATCCATTCTTCAGTCCCAATCTCCACCTCACAGATGACTTTTTAATCAACATTTTCCATCCTGACCTACCACTGATGCCCCAAGCCTGTATTTCAAGCCGCCCAATAGAAATGTTCTGTATTTTATGTTCATCTGTGTTAGGGTGGGCTAGGTTATGGTGAGATAACAAACAATCCAAAAATCTCAGTGGTTTATAAAAACAAAGACCTTCAGAGGGCAGCTGCAGCTCTGCTTTAATCATCTTTACTCCAGGATGCAGGATGACAGATCATCCACCACCTGGAACGCTGCAGATTGTTTAGAATAGGAGAAAGATAATGTGACAAAGCCCAGGCTATCTCTTCACCTCCAAGTGACCGCATCACCTTCAACAGGTGAAAAGTAAAATCCTCCCATCAGGAGGGACAGCAAATATATGTAAAGGTACAGTCTACTACATCGTCTTAAACAAAACCTCTGCGAGGGAAGTAAAAAATCATCCTCCCAAAACTAACTCTAATTTCCAATTTTCATAATTTCTCATTGGCATCATCCTTATCCCATTTGACCAGGATGGAAATCTTGTGCCATTTATTTTGTAATTGCTTCTTCTTCCAATTACAAAAGCATCCTTTGAGGAAAACTTGCAAAATATGCATGCATACATACACTCATACATGCATGTCCCAAGTACACAAAAGTCATCAATAATTCTACTACCCAGAGATAACATTCATGACATATTGGCATATGTCCTTCTGGTTCTCTCCTTGTTATATGTATTGATCATTTATCTCTGCAGAGAGTTATGCATATATTTATTTTTTAATTAAAATGATATCATATTACGCATATAGCTTTCTGGCTATTAAAAACTTATCAAAATCATATCAATATTTTTTCCTTCTTATGTAAAAGTATGTTTGGTATTGACTTGCAAACTTAAATATCCAGCCTTGACTTCTCCCCTGAGTTTCAGATTCCTAAATAAAACTGCATAGTAGGTAATTCTACTTGAATGTCTAACATGCATCTTAGACTCCATATGTCCCCAGTTAAACCCTTGATTCACCCTAAAAGCCTGCTTCTCCTCCAGTCTTTTCAATCTCTGTTAAAAGCATCAATATCCAACCCTGGAGACATCTTGATTTCTCTTTTTTTTTTTTTTCATTGCCCCACCCCATATCTAATTCGTCAGCCCTAGCTCCAGAATGTATCCCAGAGCTGCCTGGTTCTCTCCTTATCAGCTCTGCTCTCTAGTTTTGCCATCGTCATCTTTCCCCTGGATTCTCCACTGCCTCCCAGCTGGTTTCCTTGCTTCTTTGTACAATAGATCTTTTAAACACAAAAGTCAATCGCATCATGCCCTGCTCCATAAACCATCCCACTTGATATGGTTTGGCTTTGTCTCCACCCAAATCTCATCTTGAATTGTAGCTCCCATAATCCCCACATGTTGTGCGAGATAATTGAATCATGGAGGCAGGTTTTTCCTCATGCTTTTCTCATGATAGTGAATAAGTCTCACGAGATCTGATGGTTTTATAAAGGGCAATTCCCCTGCACACGCTTTCTTGCCTGCCGCCATTTAAGATATGCCTTTGCTCCTCATTCACCTTCTGCCATGATTGTGAGGCCTCCCCAGCCATGTGGAACTGTAAGTCCATTAAACCTTTTTTTCTTTATAAATTATCCAGTCTTGGGTATTTCTTCATAGCAATATGAAAATGAACTAATACACCATTGCACTTAGAATAACATTTAAATTTTTTCCGTTGCCTTTAAGGCTTTTAATGTGATTGGTTCGTTGCTAACTTCCCTCTTCAGCTCTCCTCCTCTCCCCTCATTCACTCCACTAGAGACAGACCAGTTCTTGCTTTTCTTCCAACACATCAAACTTACTCCTGCCTCAGTCATGTGCTTCGTCATTCCCCTGCTTGATCTTGGCTCAGAGGTTTTTCTCTAAGAGATGCTTTCCTTGACCATCCCATCTAAAGAATCCATGCCCTCTCAATGGCCCGTTTACATTCTCTGTATCACACTTATTTTATCTGATGTTTCCTTGTTTATTTAGTGGTTTATTTCTTCATTGTCTCCCCACTGGTATATTACTTTTTTTAGAATAAGAACCCTGTCTAACTTATTCATGACTCTATCCTCAGCACTTAGAATAGTGCTAGGCACATAGTAGGCTATAAGCAATATGCATGAAATGAATGAACGAATAAGTATGTAGTTGCTTCCCACATCCAGTGATTCCTTTAAACTGTCTGCAGAAGCAGGCCCTTTTTTTCCATTCTGATGACCCAGTCTAATCCCAGATCTCACTACCTCACATCGGAATGACTGTGGCTCCCTCCTCACTCCTCCCCTGAAATCCCTTCCAATGCCTTCTGCACACTGCTAACTATTCTTCCCACCATGTTTGTTTCATCTGTGAGTCACCTCCCTTCAGGGCCCAGCTGAGACTCATCTCCTCAGAGGTGTTGCCCTACTGTAGCCAGGGCTACAGGCTTCTCTCTCTCTGAGTTTTTGTCCTTACCCCTCCCCAGCCACACAATCGAACACTGTTCCCCATGCTCTCTAACTTTTGCATTTATAGTCACCCACTCACTCCACCTGGATTCTGAGGGCATAGGCTGCTTGTCTGTTTGCGTTTTGAATCTCCCGTAATACCTAGAGAAAGTCATAGGCAATAAAATATCTTGTTGATTTGGATGAAATTATTGGACAGAGAATAAGGTACAGGAGGTAAATTGGATACCCCATCTAAAGGGATCTGTGAGACCAGGCAGTTATTTGGAATGAAAGAGTAAGATATTAAACCAGCCAGCATGTCAACAGGTGGGTGATAGTCTTGTTCTCACAGACAACAGATGGCCATCATCTTAAAACAACATTTATGTTAACCAGCAGATAAGGGACTCCTGCATTGTCAGTGGACTTTGAGCCTGAGTTTTTCTACTTGCATAGGTGAAAGTGGACTGCAATGCTAGTATAAATGCCGTATGATGACTAGTACCCCTTAGGGAGCTCCAGTTTGCCTTCCTGGGGAACCACAGACCCCAAGTGTAATTTCCTGAGT